>NC_059199.1:24449738-24762306 GCF_020615455.1 Coregonus clupeaformis
GTTCGTCGTCACTGGAGTACTAGCTACTACCGATCTATGTTTCTGTGTTCTACTTGTTTTGTCTTCATTGTACACACCTGGTTCCCATTATGTCTATGATTTGTTCCCTATTTAACCCTCTGGCTCCCACTGTGTTGTGTGCGTGTTTGTTCTATGTTTGGTGTTATCGACTGGTGAGCGGGATTGTTCCTCCCTGCGTGGAGTTTATGTTAATTTGTTATTTACGAGTAAAGTACGTTGTCTACTTGCTCTGTGTCCTGCGCCTGACTCCGTCCTACCACTACACACTGACGCCTGACAGAAACACGCACCTCAAATGGAGTTAGCAGGTGCATTCATTCCTTCCGGATCAGTGGAGGAACGCGCCCAACAGCAGGCGACCATGATACAGACTCTCGGCACAGCAATGGAGCGCGTTTTGAACACCATGGAGCGATGGGAGAGAGGGGGTTTTCCTACTCCTCCTCCAACTACACAGCAGCCCACACCGCTGTCCACCCCTTCGTCACCTGGGTCCAGTGGGATTCGGCTCTCGCTCCCGAGGGCATATGATGGTACAGCTGCCGGGTGCCAGAGTTTTCTGCTCCAGGTAGAGCTCTACCTGGCTACCATCCACCCGGCTCCCTCGGGAAACGAGAGCGTGTCCGCCCTCATCTCCTGTCTGTCGGGGAGAGCGCTCGAGTGAGCCAACGCAGAGTGGGGAGGAATAGACGTGGCGTCGGTGCACTATGAAGATTTCACCCGCCACTTCCGGGCGGTATTCGATCATCCACCGGAGGGGAGAGCGGCGGGGGAATGTCTGTTCCACCTCAGACAGGGGAAGAGGAGCGCACAAGACTTTGCACTGGACTTCAGGACCCTGGCTGCCAGCATGGGATGGAATGAGAGGGCCCTGATTGACCACTACCGATGCAGCCTACGGTAGGACGTTCGTCGGGAGCTGGCCTGCAGGGACACCACCCTTAAACTGGACCAGCTGGTGGATATGTCGATAAGGCTGGACAACCTGTTGGCGACCCGCGGACGTCTGGATCAGGGTCTGTCCATTCCATCCCCCAGCACCTCCGACCCTACACCGATGGAGCTCGGAGGTGCTGCTCTCAGGGAGACCAGAAGGGGGGCCGTCTCCTGCACCAACAGTGGCCGCAGAGGACACACTGCTGGTCGGTGCTGGGGAGGGTCCTCAGGGAGTCGAGGCAGCAGGCAGAGCACTGGTGGACCGTCCCAGGTGAGTAGGCACCTGCTTCACCCAGAGCTCCCTGTTGCGCACATGTGTATTGACATCAAATTTCCGGAGTTTTCCCCGCATTCCCAGCATAAGGCGCTCGTAGATTAAGGCGCTGCTGGGAACTTTATTTATCGTAAGTTTTGCCGTAGTTTAGGGATTCCTATTGTTCCTATTGATATGCCCTTCCCTGCACATGCCTTAGATAGTCGCCCTTTAGGGTCAGGCCTGATTAAGGAGGTCACAGCTCCACTCTGGATGAAAACGCAGGAGGGTCATGAGGAGAGAATTAGTCTCTTTCTGATTGTTTCTCCTGCGTTTCCAGTGGTGTTGGGGCTTCCCTGGTTAACCTCTCATGACCCCACGATTTCAAGGCAACAGAGGGCTCTCAAGGGATGGTCACGTCAGTGCTTGGGGAGGTGTGTAGGTGTTTCCATAGGTGCAACTACGGTGGAAAGTCCAAACCAGGTCTCCACTATGCACATTCCCCCCGAATATGCCGATTTGGCTCTCATGGTAATTGAGGCGACTCAATTACCACCCCATCGAAAGGGGGATTGTGCGATAAATCTCCAGGTAGGTGCTGCACTTCCCCGGAGTCACGTGTATCCTCTGTCACAGGAAGAGACGGCTGCTATGGAAACATATGTCTCCGAATCTCTGGGACAGGGATACATTCGGCCTTCCACTTCACCTGTCTCCTCAAGTTTCTTTTTTGTGAAGAAGGATGGAGGTTTACGCCCATGCATTGACTACCGGGGTCTCAATCAGATCACTGTTAAGTACAATTATCCACTACCTCTCATTGCTAGTATGATGGAGTCATTGCACGGGGCACGCTTCTTCACTAAATTGGATCTCAGGAGCGCGTACAACCTGGTGCGTATCCGGGAGGGAGATGAGTGGAAGACGGCATTTAGTACCACATCTGGGCACTATGAGTACCTCGTCATGCCGTACGGGTTGATGAATGCTCCATCAGTCTTCCAATCCTTTGTTGATGAGATTTTCAGGGACCTGCACGGACAGGGTGTAGTGGTGTATATAGATGACATTCTCATATACTCCGCTACACGAGCCGAGCATGTGTCCCTAGTGAGCAAGGTGCTTGGTCGACTGTTGGAACATCACCTGTACGTTGTCGTATAAATATTTGACTCAAAAAGTAGTCAACTTAAAAATATTTCTCAAGAGACTGGAACTTGTGAATTTAGACTTTTATTATTTGCATAACAAAGCCGAGCTTGCTCCATGGAGCAACAACTGTCTCTCTTTGGCTTAGAGCTCCCTTTTATACACACAAATGCATAATCATGTTACATAGCATATACAATTATTCCCCTTAGGGCAACTGATTAACTTATTTTAGTACCACTCTACCTTAGCTTTCAACGTCCAGATGTCACCTGTAATTTACTCCAAAAGGTCATGGGCGCTTTTTCCACAGGAAGCCTCTTCCCTAATCTCATTAAATGGTTGCAGACCCTTTCTTTACAAATAATACACGTACATACATTAAGGCATTTATCATTTACCATCCTCCCTGGCCCTTGAGATTATGTGCATGTGGCCATGTGTCAGGTCATAGGGTCATAAGCAAAACAAATGATAACACTAGGTCCAGTGTTACTCCAATCTCCACACAGCCATCACATGTCATTGACATACCCAGACCAGCTGCAGGGAGTTTATGAAAAACACATAAATGTCTCTGCTCTGTATTAACCCTTCAACTGGTTCTCAATCCATAAACATTTTAAGGCATATAGGTGTTTAATTCTACAACCTATGTACTTGAAAATCATCTATATATTTCCCCCCTCTGGGACTTTTAAGTCCCGACCAATAAAACAAAAGATAACATAAAATGAGAGTAAGCATGTGCATATACTTATTCTTAGCCTTGCCATCTGTGGTTACATTTTATAAGAATATATATTCAGACCAATGTATCTTCCTCATTGTTTGACCCATCCTGATGAGGACCCAGAGCCCAGTCAGGTATTGGTTACAATTCTGGAAGGTTTTCCTCTAAATTAACCTCCAAGTTTTCCTGTTGGGCTTTGTAACCATGGCAGGCCAATCCACCCCCAGGAACAACTCCATACAGACATTCAGGATTCCCAAATGGACAGTCCATTGGTCCTCCTTTAACATTTACAAGATTTCCCATATTTATTAACATACTGTCCTGGAGCTCCCTGAACTGGGTGTATTTCTTTGGCTGAACTAGTAACAATTGTCTGTACAGTCATTTGTTTTACTGTGGTTTGAATCAAACGTGATTTTAACAGAGGTAGTATACAACAAAACACTACTCCCATTACTACAAGTGATATTCCTATCATCATTGCCATTTTTTTATACATTGCACCCCATTTTCCCAAAGTTATAGCATTTCCCCTATATGTGTTAGTATCCTATCACATCAACATTTGCAACTTTGTCTTAACAATAATATCTAGGACATGTTTAAGAATGGTGTCAATATCTTTAGCCTACATAACCTTTTTCACCCATATCACAAGTATTATAACAATCAAAATAATCAATATCAATATCTAATCAATTAATTGTAATGTCAACATCACTAAACATGA
The DNA here is from genome assembly GCF_020615455.1 of Coregonus clupeaformis. NCBI lineage: Eukaryota > Metazoa > Chordata > Actinopteri > Salmoniformes > Salmonidae > Coregonus > Coregonus clupeaformis. The sequence goes on from NC_059199.1 coordinate 24,453,564, forward strand.
ATATTAATAAGTTATTCAGATCAATCAGTCCACTTATATTTTATAATCATAATCAAATTAATTACCCAAAACAACTTTGGAATGACAATTCTTAGTTAGTCACCTTTGTTCCATCATTCAAAGTTAAAACTCTCACCTTGGCACATATTGACACTGGCAGAATGTATATTTATATTATAATAATTCTAGCATTAACTTCCTCATAACGAGAATTACAACAGATCAGTATCTCAATGCATTGTCCAAATTACTATAAATTTAGTATTGTATAATACCTCCTTAATCAACATACTACCTCAACTAACAGTCCCTTCCTCTACCGGCACTCAATCTTCTGGCGTCTTCATTATGTTCTTCAGATAGCTTCATAGTTCATCTTGGATTACCCATGGCAATGTCCCAATTCCAATGTCACACCTGAACCGCCCCACCTCCACCATCATTCTGTTTTGTCCATCTGCAAACCAGTATACCCAAACTACGAAGAACGTTGCATTTGCATAGACCTCTCTCCTCCTGCTCACTCCACATGGACTCCTGTCACATTCTTGAGAGAAAAGGCACAAAAGAGAAGGCAATTGATTGCTTTGATTTGATGCTGGATTCAGGTCTCCTGGCAGAGGTGGTGTCAGACAGGAACGTCTTCAACGCCTTTGTTGTTCCCCTTCAGCCGGGTAGAGGGTTTTTGGTTTTTATTGAGGTTTACACTGTTCTGGACCAAATTATTTCTGCTATGCATTATGACACCATCCGTAGTAACCTCAGGAAAAGACAGATCATAACAGTTTAATTGAGTTAATTTCCAATCCAAAACATTCCTATTAACATTGACTACGTGTCTTATGTTTCATCACTCATTCTTAATACCCATTTCTATCTAATGCCTGATATATTTTTCTTTGAGGGGTCCCTGTATTCCAAAGGCTATCTGTTTAAACACCCCCTATTTTCACATTCTCCCTTGAATTCTCCCAAACGATATAACCCAATTGTTTTACTTTAACATTCCTATATTTTTGCTCATAATCTATTTGACATTACACTGGTGTTTCCCTTTTCCTTGTTCCTATTCCAACAATTGCTTACACTTCTCTCTTCATCCTGGTTGATCATAAAATTGTTTATAATTAGAATTCCCTAAACATTACAACAGTTATGATTGAATCCTAGCACACAGTCCTAGTAACTGTGAAGATATTGAACTACTGTTAACTATTTAAAACGGAGATGTGGTGCATATTAGACTATTCTTTTATTTAATTTTAATGCAATATATTGTACTCATCTATACCAATCATTGTTTGACAGCTCCTTCAATTCCCTTTCTTCTGTATTTGGTATGGCTCTAACATGTACAGGGTTCAGTGCACTTTCCCAAGGAATAACTACTCCAATAACACTTCCCCCTGGAAATCTAACACTAAATACTACATCAAATGGTTTATCTAAGTCTTGGACTGTTCTCCTTATGTCTATGATTCACCTGTCTCTTTCTTTCATTAACTTAAAGTCACACTACCCCATGTGACTTCCCCATACTCTTTGTGCTGGTTCCTCACACACCAATAATATTTTAACCCTTGTATTTTAATAGTGATCCCTTCCTGCATTTTAGTTATGGTTCCTGCCTGTGCAAGAATATACTTTCTAATCCTGTCTATATCCCTTCTATGTCTTATTCTTCAGCTCTCTACTATTATCAGTACCCCATTCCCCTTTTTCTCAGGGAACTAATCAAGTACAGAGAAATCAATGATGAGGATTTCTGGTGCGTCTTGGAGGTCTTGAAAGTCTCGGTGGTCTCTTAGTCATCAGTTTCCTCACTCTGGTACAATGGCTTAGATGATACCCGATCACGCTCCCCTCTATCCGTACCGCCGTTGGTGTTACCTGGACAACGATGTATGGTCACTTTAGCTGTTAACCTTCTTCCATCACTAGGGTCTCCGGGTCAGCCAGAGTCCCTCACAATCTATCGACATCGGTCTGCGAAGAGTGTCCTTCAATCAGCCTACCCATAGGGAAGCTCAGGGTTACTGCTGCAAAGACACAAGCACAGACACACACAAAAGACAACAATGCTACCCAATGGCTGAGGTTGGAACACTCCTATAGTGGGAAACATGGATCTGAGTATCTGTCTCCACCACTTTTACCATCATTAAGGTAGCCAACAACACCTGGTACAGGCCCCTCCACATAGAGTCTTTCCAGCTCTTTCTTCTGTAGTCTTTTGCCATCACATAGTCTCCAGGGCGCAGAGAATGCTCAGACTCCTACTTAGTTGGGCAGAGTTATCTTCACCCATGAAAATAAAGTCTTAAGAGCATTGTTAGGTTAAGTGAGACACAGTATGCTACTCATGTCCTCTCATCCGTCAAGAGAAGCCTTGAGATTATGAAGCACACCTGCTTCCAGCTTGTTGTAGTCCACTTATCTCATAGACAGACCACCTCTACCCCATGCCTCCTATCACAAAAACAAAAATGATTTAACCTAACCCATAACACATTATTACTACTGCTCATATCCTTAATACACCTTGCATATTTCCCCACAAAACCATAATAAAACATTAAAACCTCTGTAATCCCAACTTCCCCCCTTCGATACATGCATCACATCGTGATTCATGTGTACAAAAAACAAAACAACAACAATATTGCCTATCAAACCTAAAATAATAACTAACCTTAAAATGACAACCCTTGAGCATATCTTTACTTAACTATATCCCATAACACTATTCAAGGAATACCTCTCCTTCAGGACTAACTCTCTCACTTCATCCTTGTCCTGTTTGGACTAATTTATATATAGGATTTTGTCCAAATTATAAACTTCTTCACAATTATCCTTATTATATCTAACCCCCTAATACAGCATGCCTCTAGAATTTATAGTGCGGGTGATCAGGTCACACTATAAAGCCAGGACAGATTTCAGAGGTCATTGAAATCATTCAATTAATTGTTTCATCCAATAGTATACTACTCATTAATAACCATCAAGACATTTCATAAATGTTGTATCCCGAGTGTACAGCAAGTGTACAGCTCTTTTCAAAATAAATCACACATATTTACTTATCCCTCAGTAAATAAAACCCCAAATGACATGTGTATGCTCCTTTAAGATATTTCACTTCCATCCTGTCACAAAACCCAAAATAGAAATAAAATCCTATACAGAATAGCATTTCATACTAAGTAATTTGTTTATGGTTATTCAAACACCATATAGTAAAACAATAAACAAACAAAAAATGGCCAGGCCTTATTTATTTTGGTAGCTCCCTATGACAAAATAAAAATAAAAATATAACTACTTAATTTTACTAACTAGTTCCACCCTAGCCTACAGACATTTTTAACATCCCAATGAGATATAAAGAAATCCCCATGTTCCTGGAACAGAAAGTATACATGTCGTTAACATATAATCAACAATCCAAAGATAGTAATTACACACAAAACATCATACATATATCCCCAGTCCTATCTCATCAACAATCATTAACCCCAGCATCGATTTAAAATTGTTTGATACGTCGTTTCCTACTTTACTCCTAACATAATATTATAGGAGACTCCCATCAATCCTTAAAATAAACTCCCACTTAGAAGACACTAGATAATAACACGTTTTATTAAGTTAACTACACCTTCCACTATAAACCTATAACCCCTTTTTAGTAATTTAAACGTCGCAAACTGTTGCACTGATGTTTTGTTTTTTTATATATAAACTTATTGTTTCATAATCCAAAACCCATAAAAAGATGTCTACTTAATCCATCAAGCCAACAGCAACAACTACCTCCCATCATTGAACGTTCTATAAACAAATTATCATTATCTGAAGTAATAAAACATCATCATAACTCACTGCTGTTTAAACAAACTATATAATGTCATAATAAAATGATCAATTATCAAATATCGTTCCTTATTCAACTATCGAGACATGTTCTTCATTAGTAAATCGTCTCCACAAAGCAATACTACCCAATAACATATTCTCATTCTCCTAAGTAGAAATAATTACTTCTATTAAACAATACCATTCAACATCAGATCAACCTGTCTCATCACCCAATTAACTTATTTTTTAAACCCTCTACAATATCTATCATACTCTACCGCTAATTTCCCTCATAACGGTACCTCAACAGATGACAAATTATTTTATATTTATAGTAAAAACCAATAAAACATCCAATTCACCAATATGCAATTTTAATTACTATGTTATCCTATCCGACATGGATTGGTAGGACAACATATTTTCTATAATGTTATCAATGAAACCAGTAATTCACATCAATGTAAAAGATTTGCTTTCTGTCCCTTACTGCATTCGAACCAGGGACCCTCTGCACACATCGACAGGATTCACCATCGAAGCACCGTTACCCGTCGCTCCACCAATGCCACACAAAGCATCTACTTCCAGTTCATAGAGCAAGTGACGTCACCCAACGAAAGCCGCACTAGCTCTCACCGCTAACTAGCTAGCAATTTCCTGCCAATAATATTCAACCTCCTACGACGTCCTACATCATACGCGATCCTTGTACACCTAACTTAACCCATAATGTCCCTCATAGCGCTCTCACGTTTCAGCAAGCCCCAATGGTTAACACCCACAGACAAAACTGGAAATTCTTCCATTTTTACTAGCAGACCTAATAAAACACTTTCAAACAGCGTTCTGCATTTACCTCTATCATAGGGTTTAAAAACGAACTTAACAACATTAACCATGCTAACTTTCCATATTAACGTCATGTTTGGTTCAGTTGATCTATTACCATATAAGACATTCCCTTCTCCATGCGTCGTAAACTATATCCTATTTCTCTTGTAATCTACTAAAATCATAGCCACGCAATTAAACCATCACTCCGCCATTATCAGAATGAATTAACTATCCTTTCTAAGTAAGCTACAAGTAACACCAAACACTTGCTGTAGTTTACCATCATATAGTGAATCATCCATTTGTTACAATCCAATTTATTTATAGACATATTCCACCATTGTCACTCGTTTAATCTAGCAAAACCTTATTCAATGACAAAAAATTACTACCATGTACTCTCCTCTCCATACCCGTTTATCATTTTTACATGTCAGTCATTTAGCAGATGCTCTTATTCCAAGCGACGCACAATTAGTGAGCTCATACATTTTTATAAGTAAACTAGCCCCCCTTGGGAATCGAACACTCAACCCTGGCGTTGCAAGCACCGTGCTCTACCAACTGAGCTACAGAGGACCACAGATGAGCGTATAGTGCCTTTTTCTGATAATGTTATAATTGTAGCCTATTGCATTACTTTAGTTTAAAATATAAGTTTGTTTATTCAACAAATCTAAAACCCACTCTAAATTGGTGCTATTCACTCAGCATAATAGCCAAAACTCCTTGCATCCCCTGGTTTACGCAACGAAAATACATTATCATTCTAGAATTCAACTATTCGCATACATCACTAGTATCACGCAAACTATAGAATAAAGTAATAACAATTAGAATGTGTCAAATAAATGTTTTCCATCCAACTATTCAAACTTGCTTTAAATAACTATTTCAGTTCGATACAGTCAAGCAAGTATGACTCTCTTTTAACCGGAAACTAGTTCATGTCATTAGTAAAGTCTATTCACATCCCAACAATAACTAATAATATATTTATATTCATATTATTAAAATACCTTACTTTCATTCCAGTCTACCTAAACAATTCAAATTATGGCCATAACTCTATCCAAATTGCCAGTCCGCTATTCAAATGTATGTAACTGTCCTTTCTGATTTAGACTATAGACACTCCTCCTTCTTTCCCGTTGAATAAGAATAAATTCAGTCTGAAAAGACTCAGGCTGCTAAATCTTCCAATCTTATCCTGACTGTTCCTTCAATCTAAACAACCCACAACTATAGCTAAACTATACTTAGAAAACCTAGACTCTGTTCAGCGATGCAGAATCTATGCTTTATTGAAATGACAAGTTAATCCTCCTTTATTCCAATGATAATGGTCAGTAGTTATAGTATCTGGCACATACCACACCTTATCAGAAAATAGCTTTGAAGGACACAGATCTCACACGCTCAACGTATACAATTTAACAGTCAACGAGTCAAACCCCACATTCATTGATTTGGCACCAGATCTAACGACCTAACCAAATGAATTATATTTTCCCCTAGTATACTAAAATTACTTGACTATCTTACCTCTGCTTCTGAAATAATAGATAGTTTATTATAATGCTTAATTCTACCACATGTCCTATGTACTCTCTCCCATTTCCACGTACGTCTACGTGTTTGGGCAAGTCAACACCTATAATTTTATCCAATCCCTCGTATTATATCACACTCACATCAAATTCATTATATTCCAATATATTCATATCTACCAATCCATTCATGTTTATAATTATTCTTTATTGCCACAAATCAGTTAATCACCATCTAGTCTCAGTGGAACAAACAACAAATTACCCAAATCCTTTCCCTCAGTCATAGAATCCTCCTAGAATCATATATGCTGGTCACTATTCCCTGATCTTACAAAATTCTATGACAGGCATTGTTGTACAAAACTCCAAGATATAATTTACAAGAAAAGCTTATTATTCCAACGTATATATAATTATCAAACACACCTCTATATCTCATCATTCAAACTTCAGAGTGCGACTAATTTACACCATTATACCGCTCTTATTCCATATTTATACAATGTTGTTCTCAAATGCCCTTAATTACAATTTGCATAACCTACAGGAATATTTTATTCTATCAAAGGGCCCAAATTTGGAATGTTAACCCTATCCTAGTTATTATTTTACTGTAGTCAATTTATCATAATACTACATCACCTCTAAAGTTTCTAAATATAATGTCAGAAACATACCCTAAAATATTTATCAAAATACAATGCATAGACATCATATGACCCCACCGGTACACGTGACCTGTTCCTCCAACAGGATTTATTCTACGCCTCATGGTAACGTGAATTTTCTACACTCAGTTGGTCAATGAATATCCACGCACCATTCACTCTTCCTCTCTTGGTGTGAGACCAGGTGCGTCCTTCCTACCAGGTTATACTCAAACAACGGTCCAGGAAAGGTGCGCCAACCTTTCTCCACCAAACACCGACACTTCAAACGACCTCAAACACAGCTTCTCTCCTCAACTCAGAAAATAAGCTGTTATCTGCTGTGAATGACTCACAGCCGCCCAAGCAACCCATTCACCCATACGAGATGAGCAGACCTACTCTATTTAACACTTTCTCAATATTTTGAAGCCCTTGTAGCTATTTAACCCGTTCACCTACTCAGGATGACCGGTGTTACTCCAATTTATGCTGTCACCTACGCCGGATGACCTAACTTTTTTACCTGATCGACCCTACCTAATTTTGGCATCACCACAACACAGGATGATGCCCTACCTACCCGAGCAGACCTCTAACAATGAATTCCTCATTAGAGTGGTACCGTAGGTCCCAAATTTAGCTAGCCACCTGCCCGTTCAGACCTCTGGAGTGCTAATTTTAGCTCTCCAAAGCGGTATCCACAGGATTTGTATTTACTACCTACCCGAGCAGACCTCTAACAATGAATTCCTCATTAGAGCGATACCGTAGGTCCCAAATTTAGCTAGCCACCTGCCCGTTCAGACCTCTGGAGTGCTAATTTTAGCTCTCCAAAGCGGTATCCACAGGATTTGTATTTATTTAGCCCCCTAGGTGTTACACTTCCTCGACACACCTGGACTTCTACTACGCTTTCCTAAGCGACCTGTAAATTCTGCCCTATTTTTTTCTGTTACACTTCCTCAACACAGAAAAAGGAGCGGTATTACACAGGATTTCTGCTTACCTAAGCAGCCTATAAACGATACACTTTCGCTACACGTTTATAGCGGTATTCGCAGGACTTAACATGTTATTGTCTGATCGCTCAACCAGATGGACAACCACCCGTGCCGAAATGACTCAGACAAAGCGATCAGCAAGATGAATCAAATGAATCAAATGAATCAAATCAATTGAACAGACGGTTCAGACAAACAACAGAGTGACATTGACATGTATTCTTAAATTCAAAAGCCCCTAGTCTCGAATTTTCTGGTTCTTAAATTTGGAGAGACCTACTTTGGTATTTCTGCTGCTGATACCGTGCCCCGGATCGGACCACACAAACGTTTATACTATATAAGTAAGAACTTGGCTTACCTGTTAAAAGCGGCCGCTTTTGTTTGTATGGTCCGTCCAAGCCGTTTCACAACTGCAGATGTACACCGTCTCTGGACCCTATTGTCAACTCCTGGCTAGCTCGCCAAATATGTCGTAGAAATATTTGACTCAAAAAGTAGTCAACTTAAAAATATTCCTCAAGAGACTGGAACTTGTGAATTTAGACTTTTATTATTTGCATAACAAAGCCGAGCTTGCTCCATGGAGCAACAACTGTCTCTCTTTGGCTTAGAGCTCCCTTTTATACACACAAATGCATAATCATGTTATATAGCATATACAATTACTCCCCTTAGGGCAACTGATTAACTTATTTTAGTACCACTCTACCTTAGCTTTCAACGTCCAGATGTCACCTGTAATTTACTCCAAAAGGTCAAGGGCGCTTTTTCCACAGGAAGCCTCTTCCCTAATCTCATTATATTGGTAGCAGACCCTTTCCCTAATCTCATTATATGGTTGCAGACCCTTTCTTTACAAATAATACACGTACATACATTAAGGCATTTATCATTTACCATCCTCCCTGGCCCTTGAGATTATGTGCATGTGGCCATGTGTCAGGTCATAGGGTCATAAGCAAAACAAATGATAACACTAGGTCCAGTGTTACTCCAATCTCCACACAGCCATCACATGTCATTGACATACCCAGACCAGCTGCAGGGAGTTTATGAAAAACACATAAATGTCTCTGCTCTGTATTAACCCTTCAACTGGTTCTCAATCCATAAACATTTTAAGGCATATAGGTGTTTAATTCTACAACCTATGTACTTGAAAATCATCTATAGATACTGGCAGGATCTGGAACACGCTGTCATGCACGTCGATCCAGAGCATTCCAAACATGCTCAATGGCTGAGATGTCTTGTGAATATGCAGGCCATGGAATAATTGTGACATTTTCAGCTCCCAGGAATTGTGTACAGATCCTTGCGACATGGGACTGTGCATTATCATGCTGAAATATGAGGTGATGGCAGCTGTTGAATGGCACAACAATGGGCCTCAGGATCTCGTCACGGTATCTCTGTGCATTCAAATTGCCATCGATAAAATACAATTGTGGTTGTTGTCCGTAGCTTATGCCTGCCCATACCGTAATCCCACTGCCACCATGGGGCACTCTGTTCACAACATTGACATCAGCAAACCACTCGGCAACGCATAGCGAGATTCATCCGTGAAGAGCACACTTATTCAGCGTGCCAGGGGCCATCGAAGGTGAGCATTTGCCCACTGAAGTCAGTTACGATGCCGAACTGCAGTCAGGTCAAGACCTTGGTGAGTACAATGAGCATGCAGATGGGCTTCCCTGCGACTTTTTCTTACAGTGTGTGCAGATATTCTTCAGTTGTGCAATCCCACAGTTTCATCAGCTATCCAGGTGTCTGATCTCAGACGATCCCGCAGGTGAAGAAGCCGGATGTGGAGGGGCTGGCGTGGTTACACGTGGTCTGCGGTTGTGAGGCCAGTTGCACTTACGGCCAAATTCTCTAAAACGACATTGGAGGTGGCTTATGGTAGAGAAATGAACATTACATTATCTTGCAACAGCTCTGGTGGCCATTCCTGCAGTCAGCATGCCAACTGCACGCTCCCTCAAAACTTGAGACATCTGTGACATTGTGTCGTGTGACAAAACTGCACATTTTAAAGTGGCCTGTTATTGTCCCCAGCACAAGGTGTGCTGTTTAATCAGCTTCTTGATATGCCACACCTGTCAGGTGGATGGATTATCTTGGCAAAGGAGAAATACTCACTAACAGGGATGTAAACAAATTGGTGCACCAATTCTGAGAGAAATAAGCTTTTTGTGCGAACTGAACATTTCTGGGATCTTTTATTTCAGCTCATGAAACATGGGACCAACACTTTACATGTTGCATTTATATTTTTGTTCAGTATAATATATTGATTATTTAGTGTGAGAAGGGTATATGAATAACACCTCCTTCATAAAGAAATCCTCAATTGAGATTTTCACATTGGACTTATAACCATACTTCACTCCTGATTAAACTATTCAAATCTACAGTAATTCAGATAATTACATCACCCTTTGTCATATATTCTATGTATCCAATCAAAGCTGTAAAGTATTGTGACATAAGTGCAATGCTAAATTTCTACCCATTTGATGGCTATGTTGTCTTGTTGAACCATGAATTTCTCATTGTCTCTTTTAGATGTACTACACATGGTTCAATTAAAAAGCTAAATATATGGACTATATATGCGTGGCAAAAAAATTTGTGCATTTCTTTAATTATACTTTTAACCAGCATACAGTGGGGAAATAAAGTATTTAGTCAGCCACCAATTGTGCAAGTTCTCCCACTTAAAAAGATGAGAGAGGCCTGTAATTTTCATCATAGGTACACGTCAACTATGACAGACAAATTGAGATTTTTTTTCCAGAAAATCACATTGTAGGATTTTTAATGAATTTATTTGCAAATTATGGTGGAAAATAAGTATTTTGTCACCTGCAAACAAGCAAGATTTCTGGCTCTCACAGACCTGTAACTTATTCTTTAAGAGGCTCCTCTGTCCTCCACTCGTTACCTGTATTAATGGCACCTTTTTGAACTTGTTATCAGTATAAAAGACACCTGTCCACAACCTCAAACAGTCACACTCCAAACTCCACTATGGCCAAGACCAAAGAGCTGTCAAAGGACACCAGAAACAAAATTGTAGACCTGCACCAGGCTGGGAAGACTGAATCTGCAATAGGTAAGCAGCTTAGTTTGAAGAAATCAACTGTGGGAGCAATTATTAGGAAATGGAAGACATACAAGACCACTGATAATCTCCCTCGATCTGGGGCTCCACGCAAGATTTCACCCCATGGGGTCAAAATGATCACAAGAACGGTGAGCAAAAATCCCAGAACCACACGGGGGGACCTAGTGAATGACCTGCAGAGAGCTGGGACCAAAGTAACAAAGCCTACCATCAGTAACACACTACGCCGCCAGGGACTCAAATCCTGCAGTGCCAGACGTGTCCCCCTGCTTAAGCCAGTACATGTCCAGGCCCCTCTGAAGTTTGCTAGAGTGCATTTGGATGATCCAGAAGAGGATTGGTAGAATGTCATATGGTCAGATGAAACCAAAATAGAACTTTTTGGTAAAAACTCAACTCGTCGTGTTTGGAGGACAAAGAATGCTGAGTTGCATCCAAAGAACACCATACCTACTGTGAAGCATGGGGGTGGAAACATCATGCTTTGGGGCTGTTTTTCTGCAAAGGGACCAGGACGACTGATCTGTGTAAAGGAAATAATTAATGGGGCCAGGTATTGTGAGATGTTGAGTGAAAACCTCCTTCCATCAGCAAGGGCATTGAAGATGAAACGTGGCTGGGTCTTTCAATATGACAATGACAATGATCCCAAACACACCGCCCTGGCAACAAAGGAGTGGCTTCGTAAGAAGCATTTCAAGGTCCTGGAGTGGCCTAGCCAGTCTCCAGATCTCAACCCCATAGAACATTTTGGAGGGAGTTGAAAGTCTGTGTTGCCCAGCGACAGCCCCAAAACGTCATTGTTCTAGAGGAGATCTGCATGGAGGAATGGGCCAAAATAACAGCAACAGTGTGTGAAAACTTACAGAAAACGTTTGACCTGTGTCATTGCCAACAAAGGGTATATAACAAAGTATTGAGAAACTTTTGTTATTGACCAAATACTTATTTTACACCATGATTTGCAAATAAATTCATAAAAAATCCTACAATGTGATTTTCTGGATTTTTTTCCCTCATTTTGTCTGTCATAGTTGACGTGTACCTATGATGAAAATTACAGGCCTCGCTCATCTTTTTAAGTGGGAGAACTTGCACAATTGGTGGCTGACTAAATACTTTTTTTCCCACTGTACGTTAGTAGCAATGGAAAATACCAAATTATCTTTTTTTTGCCGTTTTTCTATATACAGTGTCAGAACGCTGAGTGTGGATGTGGTGCAGGGAATCAAGCGCAGGAACAAGGGTGTTCGTCAACAGACTTTAGTAATCCAAAATAGTAACTCCAAACAGGTGAATAGCCAACCCAACCGGGAGGCATGAACAAATTACGCACACACACAACAGTGCGTAAAACAAGAAAAGGCGCACGCAGTGCGGACTCTCGACACAAACAACACGAGAGAGAAAAACCATCAACAGCAACAGCTGACATAACAATCACATATAACACCTGCCCCAACACACGATAACTAAATAGGAAACAAAATCAAACACTAACAAGGGACAGGTGTACAAACAGACAAAACCAAACAAACATGAAACATCGAACGGTGGCAGCTAGTACTCCGGGGGACGACGACCGCCGAAGCCTGCCCGAACAAGGAGGAGGAGCAGCCTCGGCCGAAACCGTGACAGTACCCCCTTGACGCGCGGCTCCAGCCGTGCGCCGATCCCGGCCTCGGGGACGACCAGGACGACGCGGAGCAGGGCGCGTAGGATGACCCCGATGGAACTCGGTCAGCAGGGACTGGTCTAATATGTCCCTCCTCGGCACCCAGCACCGCTCCTCTGGGCCGTACCCCTCCCACTCCACGAGATATTGGAGACCCCCCATCCGGCGTCTCGAATCTAGGATGGACCTCACAGTGTACGCCGGAGCCCCTTCGATGTCCAACGGGGGCGGAGGAGTCTCTTCTATCTCATAGTCCTGGAGTGGACCAGCTACCACCGGCCTGAGGAGAGACACATGGAACGAGGGGTTATTATTCCTGTAATCAATAGGCAGTTATAACCTGTAACACACCTCGTTCAACCTCCTCAAGACTTTGATTGGCCCCACAAACCGCCGACCCAGCTTCCGGCAGGAAAGGCGGAGGGGCAGGTTTCTGGTCGAGAGCCAGACTCGATCTCCAGGTGCGTACACAGGCCCCTCACTGCGGTGGAGATCGGCGCTCGTCTTATGCCGACGGATGGCCCGCTGCAGATGAACGTGGGCAGCGTTCCATGTCTCCTCCGAGCGCCGCACCCACTCATCCACCGCAGGGGTCTCGATCTGGCTCTCGTGCCAAGGTGCCAGAACCGGCTGGTACCCTAACACACACTGGAAAGAGGTTAGTTGGGTGGAGGAGTGGCGGAGAGAGTTCTGTGCCATCTCGGCCCAAGGAACGTATCTCGCCCACTCGTCCGGCCGGCCCTGGCAATAAGACCTCAGAAACCTACCCACATCCTGGTTAACACGTTCAACCTGCCCATTACTCTCCGGGTGGTAACCCGAGGTAAGGCTCACCGAAACCCCCAACCGTTCCATAAACGCTCTCCACACTCTGGAGGTGAACTGGGGGCCTCGATCAGACACTATATCCTCGGGTACCCTGTAATGCCGGAAGACATGGGTAAACAGAGCCTCAGCGGTCTGTAGGGCAGTAGGTAGACCCGGCATGGGAAGGAGACGACAGGCCTTCGAGAACCGATCCACAACGACCAGGATGGTAGTATTCCCCTGTGAGGGGGAAGGTCTGTAACAAAATCCACCGAGAGGTGGGACCAGGGTCGTTGTGGAACGGGCAGGGGTTGTAGCTTACCCCTGGGCAAATGTCTGGGCGCCTTACACTGGGCACACACCGAACAGGAGGAGACATAAATCCTCACATCCCTGGCTAACGTTGGCCACCAGTACTTGGTGCTAAGGCAGTGAACTGTCCGGCCGATACCTGGATGTCCAGAGGAGGGGACGTATGAGCCCAATAAATGAGGCGATCGCGTACCTCGGGCGGAACGTACGTCCGACCCACTGGACACTGTGGAGGACTTGGGTCGGTGCGTAACGCCCGCTCGATCTCGGCATCGACCTCCCATACCACCGGTGCAACCAGACAAGACTTTGGTAGTATGGGAGTGGGCTCAACGGACCTCTCCTCTGTGTCATACCGCCGAGACAGGGCATCTGCCTTCCCGTTCTGGGACCCAGGGATGTAAGTGATTTTAAACACAAACCGGGCTAGAAACATAGTCCAGCGGGCCTGGCGAGATTCAGTCTCCTAGCTGCCCGGATGTATTCCAGGTTACGGTGGTCAGTTAGAATGAGGAAAGGGTGTTGAGCCCCCTCAAGCCAATGCCTCCACACCTTTAGGGGCCTGTACCACGGCTAACAGCTCCCTGTCCCCTACGTCATAATTCCGCTCCGCCGGACTGAGCTTCTTAGAATAAAAAGCACAGGGGCGGAGTTTAGGTGGTGTGCCAGACCGTTGTGAGAGAACGGCCCCAATACCGGCCTCGGACGCGTCTACCTCTACCTGGAAAGGTAAAGCGGGATCCGGATGCGCCAACACCAGCGCTGAGGTAAACAGGTCCTTCAGTTTCCCAAAAGCCCTGTCCGCCTCAGCTGACCACCGCAAGCGCACCGGACCCCCCTTCAACAGAGACGTTATGGGAGCTGCCACCTGTCCAAAACCCCGGATAAACCTCCGGTAATAATTCGCAAAACCCAAGAACTGTTGCACCTCTTTCACAGTGGTTGGGGTTTGCCAATCTACGCACAGCTGACACCCGGTCAACCTCCATCTTCACCCCTGACGCAGACAACTGATAACCCAAAAAGGGAGACCGACTTCTGAAAGAACAGACATTTCTCTGCCTTGACATATAGGACATGCTCCAACAGCCTCCTCAACACTCGCGCACCAGGGCTACATGCTCTGCTCGGGTAGAACTGTACACCAGAATATCGTCTATGTACACGACTACTCCCTGTCCCTGCATGTCCCGGAAAATCTCATCGACGAAGGATTGGAAGACTGAGGGAGCATTCATTAACCCATATGGCATGACGAGATACTCGTAATGTCCGGAGGTCGTGCTAAACGCTGTCTTCCATTCATCGCCCTCTCTAATGCGCACCAAATTATATGCGCTCCTGAGATCCAATTTTGTGAAGAACTGAGCACCGTGTAATGACTCCGTCATAGTCGCAATCAGAGGGAGTGGATAGCTATACTTCACCGTAATCTGATTGAGACCGCGGTAATCAATACACGGGCGCAGACCTCCATCTTTTTTCTTCACAAAAAAGAAGCTTGAGGAAGCGGGTGAAGTGGAGGCCCGTATGTATCCCTGTCTCAGAGACTCGGCGATGTAAGTTTCCATTGCCTTCCTCTCCTCTTGAGACAAGGGATACACATGGCTCCGCGGGAGGGCTGCTCCTGACTGGAGATCTATCGCACAATCCCCCCTGTCTATGAGGCGGCAGCTGCGCGCCCTAGTCTTACTAAACACCAGTTTCAAATCCTCATACTCGGGGGGAATATGCAGTGCTGGCATTAGATTCGGACTTTCCACCGAGGTCGCCCCTATGGAAACACCCAGACACAGCCCCTCACACTGAGCAGACCACCCTTTAAGAGCTTTCTCTCGCCACGAAATAGTAGGGTCATGGGTAGTCAACCAGGGAAGCCCCAGCACCACCGGATACGCAGGAGAGTCAATCAGATAGAGCTGAATCGTCTCCTCATGACCCCCCTGCGCCACCATCTTAAGGGGCGCTGTGACCTCCCTAATCAACCCAGATCCTAACGGACGGCTATCTAGGGCATGTACAGGGAAAGGCTTATCAACGGGAAGGAGAGGAATCCCTAACTCTACACAGAACTGGCGATCTACAAAATTCCCAGCTGCGCCTGAATCTACTAGCGCCTTATGCTGGGAACGAGGTGCAACCTGTGGAAAACAAACAGGCAAGGTTATGTGAACGACAGAAAGCTCTGGGTAAGTAGGGCGCCTACTCACCTTGGGGGACTCCCCAATGCGTGGCCTGCCTTCACCTCCACCGGGGGACCTTCCCCAACACCTAGCCGCGGTGTGCCCTCCACGGCCACAGTTAGTGCAGGGAACGGCCCCCCTCGGGTTCCTACTCCTCCGTTTTCTAGC
The DNA here is from genome assembly GCF_020615455.1 of Coregonus clupeaformis. NCBI lineage: Eukaryota > Metazoa > Chordata > Actinopteri > Salmoniformes > Salmonidae > Coregonus > Coregonus clupeaformis. The sequence goes on from NC_059199.1 coordinate 24,469,750, forward strand.
GCCAGCACCCCCGAGCTCCATAGGGCTCGGCTCGGAGGTGCTGGAGGGTGAAATGGGCGACCTCCACCCGGGACGTCCACGGGTGGCGAGCAGGGTGTCCTGCCGAATGGCCATGTCGACCAGTTGGTCAAACGACAACGTGGTATCCCTGCACGCCAACTCTCTCTGGACGTCCTCCCGGAGGCTGCAGCGGAAGTGGTCTATGAGGGCCCGCTCATTCCACCCTGCATCTGCCGCTAGAGTCCGGAACTCCAGAGCAAAATCCTGGGCGCTCCTCATCCCCTGTCGGAGGTAGAACAGACGCTCCCCCGCCGCCTTCCCTTCTGGTGGATGGTCAAACACGGCACGGAAGCGGCGGGAGAACTCCGCATAGGTAATGGTAGTGGCGTCCATTCTCCTCCATTCGGCGTTGGCCCACTCCAACGCCTTGCCGGTGAGACAGGAGATGAGGGCGGAGACGCTCTCGTGTCCCGAGGGCGCCGGGTGTATGGTGGCGAGGTAGAGCTCCACTTGCAGCAGGAACCCTTGACACCCGGCAGCGGAGCCGTCGTACGCCCTCGGGAGCGAGAGCCGAATCCCACTGGTTTCCGGAAGGTGGACAGGAGGACTGACCGATGGGGATGGTCCGGTAGGTGGGGGGCGTGGGTACCCGCTGCTTTCCCATCGGTGGAGAGTGTTCATCACCCGATCCAGGGCGTGACCGATCTGGTTGATCCTGTCCTCCTGCCCACGAAGACGGTCCTCCATGATCTCTGTTGGCGCGGTTGCTCCTGCTGATTCCATGGTGTGATGTGTGATTCTGTCAGAACGCTGAGTGTGGATGTGGTGCAGGGAATCAAGCGCAGGAATAAGGGTGTTCGTCAACAGACTTTAGTAATCCAAAATAGTAACTCCAAACAGGTGAATAGCCAACCCAACCGGGAGGCATGAACAAATTCCGCACACACACAACAGTGCGTAAAACAAGAAAAGGCGCACGCAGTGCTGGACTCGACACAAACAACACGAGAGAGAAAAACCATCAACAGCAACAGCTGACATAACAATCACACATAACACCTGCCCCAACACACGATAACTGAATAGGAAACAAAATCAAACACTAACAAGGGACAGGTGTACAAACAGACAAAACCAAACAAACATGAAACATCGAACGGTGGCAGCTAGTACTCCGGGGACGACGACCGCCGAAGCCTGCCCGAACAAGGAGGAGGAGCAGCCTCGGCCGAAACCGTGACATACAGAGGATCCAATACACAGGAATGTGTCATTGTCAACAGATTTCTGGAGGATTGTGTACTGCTATATTTGTAATAAAATAAACTATAATATTTCTTGTAGAGGTTGATTTGATGCAGAAGTGAGAGTAAATGCCAGTGAACACAGACCTCCAGAAACTGATCGACACTCCTATCCTAGACAGTGTCACCCCTCTTCAGCTACATAGCATTGCAGTATATTGGAAATACATTTGAAAATACTTATAAGTATACATTTGTCTGGTATCAGTATAGACGGAAGGGCGTTTAACTTGCATTCGGAAGTAACGATTTTCTGCTAGCATTAGAAGGCATACATATTCTCTCACACACACAAAACGTAGTCACTGCTTTCCTTCAGAATGGATCAAAGAGGCAGAGGAATGCTTTCATATATATTGCTACATTTATTGTAAATGGTCAAATGCAAAAAACAATTGTTACAACATGGACCCGGAGACTATCAAAAGTGATTTTGGCATTGTTTCGACCAGGGCCTTTTACAGGCAGAACAAGGCTCAGTCTTGGGCAACTAACAAATCCTTTCCACTATGACACCATTGTCAAAGAAAGCAGAAATGATTTGCACAAGAGTGTATGGGAGGAGGTATAGAAAAGAATTGGGGGCAAAAGTAGGACAGCGGTACACAGATGAGATAAAAGTAACACCATGAAACTTTTAGACGTGTAACAGTCTAGATGGTATTGAATCAGGAATGAATGAAGGAAGCGGCATAGGGAAAAGGGATGTAGGTAGAGTGGGCTCATAGAAGTAAGATGGGTGCTTCAATAGAGTCTGAAATTGAGGGGTAGTTGGACATATAAGATGGGGTGCTGGTGTGCTTCTGCCCCCCCTTTTAGGTCATTGTAACACAAATATTCCCCCACCCATGTCCAGGGGTCTGAGTGTTTTGTCCCTTGACGCCATTCAGTCCCAGTTGCAGCGCTCAAATCGTGGTCATCGTGTGTCTGTGAATCACAACATGAAAGGCGATGAGTGAAAACATTTCCACATATTGAGCCATATAAAATACAGTTGAAGCATAGGGCAAGAATTTGCTGCTAACATGTATACTGTGAGTCTGAATGATGAGAGCATCTTATCCCAGCTGTAGGTCCATTGTGTGTGTGTGGTCTTTTAAGCCTCAACAGCAACCAGCTCTGGAGATATTGGGGACTTGGGATGCTTGCTGTCAAAGTGCTGCTTCAATGTCTTTGGGTCCGGTATCTGTGTCTGTAAGGGTCAGGTAAGGAATGAAGGATATCAACAATTGTTGGCTGAGACTGAATTTTCAGGTGACAAAAAAGAAGCAAAGCAAGAAGATGCATCAAACTACTACACATCACACAGGCCAGTACAATGGACTAGACATGAAAAGAAACCTAAAAAGGTAGGGACGTCAAACGTTCAGGCTGCTGCACAGACTGTGGAGGCTCTAGTCTACAGCGACCAGTTAAATTGTGTTTGAGAGCATTATTTTACTCTCCAAATGGTTAAATGAGTGAGAAATAGATGTCATTGTTGCAATAGTTTGTGAGTGGGCAACATACTGTATACTATCATCTTAAGTTGACATGTTGAATTATTTTGGCATAGTTAATTATTGTATATTCCGCTAATTTCCCGAATGTGGACTGTGGACAGTTTGTGTTACTACAAGCCTGCATTTTCACCCCATAAAATGTAGTGGAATTACACATCCATTTTACCTCAGATTGGTGATGTTAGTATAAAAGTTTATAGTTATCACAATGACTGTAAAAACTATTGGTCGCTAAAGAAATGACAGACCATGTAAAATACTGTTAGTCACTAAATCCAGCTAGAAAGACCACGTAAAACAGCTGACTAGTATGCCCTCACCCGTCTGAGTGGTCGGCTGTGAATGCCCTCACCCGCTATATACTTATAACTGATTGGTTTGGTTCTACACAATATAGTGCTGTCCGGTTAGAACATGATGTTGAGGCCCATACTAAACACTTGGTCACCACCACACGCACACATGCAGGCACAGCTGTTTGTATTTGAGGATGTTTATATGAATGTGGTAATCCGAATAACTTGGAATCTTATTGTTGTGGTTCTATAAGACAAAGATATGCACACATGTAAACAGTATTAGTTAAGGGTTATAACTATGCAATATAGATATACTGTATGTACAGTAACAGTCAAAAGTTTGGACACACCTACTCATTCCAGGGTTTTTCTTTATTTTTACAATTTTCTACATAGTAGAATAATATTGAAGACATCAAATATGGAATCATGTAGTAACCAAAAAAGTGTTAAACAAATCAAAATATATTTTATATTTGAGATTCTTTAAAGTAGCCACCCTTTGCCTTGATGACAGAGAAGAGAAGATTGATTGCTTAAAACAGATCAATATCTTTGGCTTTGTAAGGATGATTTTGTCACACGCACTGGGATGTGCAGGACTTAGAAATGGCACAGAATTTAATGAAATGGCACAGAACATTTGAGGCGGTATCTCTATAAAAGTCGTTGGCCACACACCAATTCATGGATTTGACAGTCAAACTATCACTTAAATAACTGCCAACCGTTGTCACTGTTGATATCCTATGCCGCGTCGTGATTCGTTTAAATTAGTCTAACAAACAAGTGATCTGTTCCTTCCCGAAATCAACACCTGACATTCCAAAATATAGATGTGAGCCTTCTACAAGTGTGAATAATGTTAGTTCAAACAGCGCTACACCCCAAACGTTTACACCCCTTTTTTATTGATTTCCGCGTGATATCAATGGAAGTGATTAACAAAAAAAGTGTTGCGTAACACTTACCGCGTTGGCGACCCACTTGAATCAAAATACAACACTTCAAAATGTAGGCCTAGCTAGCTGTCTTCTACAAATTGTCCTCTAAGCAGTGATGTACACATTATTCACAGATTCCATTTGGTTTTTGAGCTGTGTTAGTTTTAACAGGACGTGCAACCTCATCTCCCCCTCTCGCACAATTGATTTACATTTACATTTACATTTTAGTCATTTAGCAGACGCTCTTATCCAGAGCGACTTACAGTTATTGAGTGCATACATTTTTCATCCCTACGATTTCAATGTGATATCGATATGAGTGATTGACAAATAAATGTTCTCTTTCCGTTTTGGTCGACCCCCAAATAAAACTGTATCACTCCAAAATCTAGCTGACTGTCTTCTGCAGGTTGTCCTCTAACCAGTGATGTACAAAACATCCAGCTTCCATGTGTTTTTTTGTTGTTGTTAGTGCATACAACCTGATATCCCCGCAAATCGATATCAGTGATTTATTGCCACAAATACAAGTAATATGATTACTATTGTTACACGTGTATGTGCATATAATACATTTTAGGTTTAGGTTTTCAATATATCACAAACAGTTTCTGCATATTGGTTATTGATTTGGACACTTTAAAACTGTGTTTTGACATTGGGCTTTTTATCAAAATGTCTTGTCAACAGGAAGCAGCGTCAGCATCATTTTCAACCTTTGGGAATATAATTTAACTTTCAACATTAAATTCCAATGGTAAAAACTGCTGAATGATTCCAAAAGCGTGCTGCAATTTATTTATTTATATAAATCACCAAAACGGATTTGCCCTGCCTTCTAAAGGCACATACAGTACCAAACACTAATACTCACCCGACAGACAGGACAGGTGTGGACCAGTGCTGCCTTGGCTGAAGTCTTCTGGTCTGCTGCTGCTCCCTTCTTCTTAGCAGCTGCCGCCTTGACGTTCTTTTGCCTGGGTTAAATCTTATGTTGCCTGCGAGCCTACCTGAAAGAAACAGATGTAGAAATATGCAACCCATTGGCACAGTGCCTTCTGAAAGAATTCAGACCCCTTGACTTTGTTGTGTCGAGTAAACGTTGCTAATTATGCTGTGATACCAAGGAGAACCGCTGACGCTGTATTTTCATCATAAAGGTTTATTCATAACAAAGAGTTACAGCGTCGATTTACAGATACCTGCAGATACCTGGAGAATAATCGCCCCATCTCAAATATGATTATTCTGCTCTCCTTTGTCTCAACCAAGTATTTATAATCTTTACCCTGCTGTGGGTGGTTTCCCATACATACCAATCACCTGTCTCCACACAACAGACTTCCTCTGATCTATGGGGTGTCCCCCTAAAACTGCTCCCCAGATGCTCCCTCTAAGCTGAATAAACCTCCTCTCAGGTTCCATTTGAAAACGTTAGCAAAGTCATAATTCCTCAGATACTACAACTTTTTCCACATTTTGTTACGTTACAGCCTTATTCTAAAATTGATTAAATAATTTGTTCCCCTCAGCAATCTACACACAATACCCCATAATGGGAAAGTGAAAACAGGTTTTTATACATTTTTGCAAATGTATTACAAATAAAAAACTGAAATAAAACATTTACATAAGTATTCAGACACTTTGCTATGAGACTCGAAATTGAGCTCAGGTGCATCCTGTTTCTATTGATCATCCTTGAGATGTTTCTACGACTTTGATTGTAGTCCACCTGTGGTAAATTCAATTGATTGGACATGATTTGGAAAGACACACACCTATCTATATAAGGTCCCACAGTTGACAGTGCATGATAGAGCAAAAACCAAGCCATGAGGTCGAAGCAATTGTCTGTAGAGCTCCGAGACAGGATTGTGTGGAGGCACAGATCTGGGGAAGGGCACCAAAAAATGTCTGCAGCATTGAAGATCCCCAAGAACACAGTGGCCTCCATCATTCTTAAATGGAAGAAGTTTGGAACCACCAAGACTCTTCCTAGAGCTGCCCGTCCGGCCAAACTGAGCAATCGGGGCGAAGGGCCTTGGTCAGGGAGGTGACCAAGAACCCGATGGTCACTCTGAGTTCCTGTGTTGAGATGGGAGAACCTTCCAGAAGGACATCCATTTCTGCAGCACTCCACCAATCAGGCCTTTATGGTAGAGTGGCCAGACGGAAGCCACTCCTCAGTAAAAGGCACATGACAGCCCGCTTGGAGTTTGCCAAAAAGCACCTAAAGACTCTCAGACCATGAGAAACAAGATTCTCTGGTCTGATGAAACCACGATTGTAGTATTTTTCCTGAATGCCAAGTGTCACGTATGGAGGGAAACCTGGCACCATCCCTACGGAGAAGCATGGTGGTGGCAGTATCATGCTGTGAGGATGTTTTTCAGCGGCAGGGACTGGAAGACTAGTCAGGATCCAGGCAAAGATGAACGACGCAAAGTACAGCGAGATACTTTATGAAAACCTGTTCCAGAGTGCTCAGGACCTCAGACTGGGGCTAAGGTTCACCTTCCAACAGGACAACGACCCTAAGCACACAGCCCAGACAAGTCTCTGAATGTCCTTGAGTGGCCCTGCCAGAGCCCGGACTTGAACCCGATTGAACACCTCTGGAGAGACCTGAAAAAAGCTGTGCAGCAACGCTCTCCATCTAACCTGACAGAGCTTGAGAGGATCTGCAGAGAAGAATGGGAGAAACTCCCCAAATACAGATGTGCCAAGCTTGTAGCGTCATACCCAAGAAGACTTGATGCTGTAATCGCTGCCAATGGTGCTTCAACAAAGTACTGAGTAAAGGGTCTGAATACTTATGTAAATGTCTTATTTCAGTTTTTTATATTTAATAAATTAGCAAACATGTTTAAAAACCTGTTTTTGCTTCGTCATTATGGGGTATTGTGTGTAGATTGATGAGGAAAAAGAACAATTTAATCATTTTTAGAATAAGGCTGTAACGTAACAAAATGTGGAAAAAGACATGGGGTCTGAATACTTTCCGAAGGCACTGTAATTATCTGTATCTCAGTCTTGTGAGCACTCTAGCCTTCCATGAAGAGACTATACAAGTGAATTTAGCTACACAAGTGACTAGCCAGCTGACAACTAAACATGAGATTCTGGAAGATTATATAGCTAGTAGGGATGACCCCATTTATTCGACTGGTCGATTGTTTGGTCGATAGGCTGTTGGTCGACCAATATTTCTTTAGCGGAGCAGTAGCAAAAAATTAATGTACAAATATCATGGTGTACAAAACACCTGTCTGATTCGCGCCAGTCTGAGTGGACTAATCCATTGTGGAGGCCGTGGGGATGGCACAGTCCATCACTCTAAGACGTGTTACTGAAATTGCATATGGTTATATTACATAAGAACAATGGTGCAAGAATAAAAATAATATCATTTTATAACAAATGCACTTTCTCCCGCGTTGGATAGTGGTCACTGTCTGCAGTTCTGAAACACATCAGTGCTCTGTTGAATTGGTGCCTTTTCCTAGACCATGTTGCTATGTGCATAATAGCACATTTAATCCGCGTATTGTTGTTGAGAACAATGTGGCGGAGGCAGCAGCAGAATGAAGAGATGAGAAAACAGCCCTTGCCTTATTGTCTAAGAAAAGTGAGGAGAGGAAACCCCGACTTAATTAGGTCAATAATCAATAGCTTAACTGTTAAATGTGCCTGGCTTTATAAATGATCCATATACAGTTGAAGTCGGAAGTTAACAAACACATTAGCAAATACATTTAAACTCAGTTTTTCACCATTACTAACATTTAATCCTAGTATAAATTCCCTGTCTTAGGTCAGTTAGGATCACCACTTTATTTTAAGAATGTGAAATGTCAGAATAATAGTAGAGAAATTATTTATTTCTGCTTTTATTTATTTCATCACATTCCCAATGGGTCAGAAGTTTACATACACTCAATTAGTATTTGGTAGCATTGCCTTTAAATTGTTTAACTTGGGTCAAACATTTCGGGTAGCCTTCCACAAGCTTCCCACAATACGTTGGGTGAATTTTGGCCCATTCCTCCTGACAGAGCTGGTGTAACTGAGTCAGGTTTGTAGGCCTCCTTGCTCACACACGCTTTTTCAGTTCTGCCAACAAATGTTCTATAGGATTGAGGTCAGGGCTTTGTGATGGCCACTCCATTACCTTGACTTTGTTGTTCTTAAGCCATTTTGCCACAACTTTGGAAGTATGCTTGGGGTCATTGTCCATTTGGAAGACCCATTTGCGACCAAGCTTTAACTTCCTGACTGATGTCTTGAGATGTTGCTTCAATATATCCACATAATTTTCCTTCCTCATGATGCCATCTATTTTGTGAAGTGCACCAGTCCCTCCTGCAGCAAAGTACCCCCACAGCATGATGCTGCCACCCCTTGTCAGAGCTGGCGTAGGGGTGGTGTGGAAATCAGATGCAGGATGCAGAAGTAGTCCAAAATGCTTTAATAGAGTCCACAGAATGAACGGCTATAAACAGAGCCGGAGGCACAAGGAAAATAACGCACTAAGCGTAAATAACAAACACGCACAAATGTGCGGAACTCTCACTAGAAAAAATGAGCACAAACTTGACATAGAATCACCTGCTGACAACGAACAACTACACACAACCACAAGACAGAAACAACGATAACTTAAAGGACACATAATCAAGACAAAATGAGAAACAGGTGTACAAAACAGACCAAACCAAACGAACACAGAAACAACGAACGGTGGCAGCTAGTACTCCGGGGACAACGACCGCCGAAGCCTGCCCGAACAAGGAGAAGGAGCAGCCTCGGCAGAAACCGTGACAGTACCCCCCCCCTTGACGCGCGGCTCCATGTGTGCGCCGACCCCGGCCTCGGGGACGACCAGGAGGACGCGGAGCAGGGCACGTGGGATGACCCCGATGGAACTCAGTCAGAAGAGACGGGTCTAAGATATCTCTCCTCGGCACCCAGCACCGCTCCTCCGGACCGTACCCCTCCCACTCCACGAGATATTGGAGACCCCCCATCCGGCGTCTCGAATCCAGGATGGACCGGACTGTGTACGCCGGGGCCCCCTCGATGTCCAGCGGGGGCGGAGGAGTCTCGGCTATCTCACAGTCCTGGAGTGGACCAGCTACCACCGGCCTGAGGAGAGACACATGGAACGAGGGGTTAATATTCTTATAATCAATAGGAAGTTGTAATCTGTAACACACCTCGTTCAACCTCCTCAGGACTTTAAAAGGCCCCACAAACCGCCGACCCAGCTTCCGGCAGGGCAGGCGGAGGGGCAGGTTTCTGGTCGAGAGCCAGACTCGATCTCCCGGTGCGTACACCGGTCCCTCACTGCGGTGGAGATCGGCGCTCGCCTTGTGTCGACGGATGGCCCGCTGCAGATGTACGTGAGCAGCGTTCCATGTCTCCTCCGAGCGCCGCACCCACTCATCCACCGCAGGAGCATCGATCTGGCTCTGATGCCAAGGTGCCAGAGCCGGCTGGTACCCTAGTACACATTGGAAAGGAGTGAGTCTGGTGGAGGAGTGGCGAAGGGAGTTCTGAGCCATCTCGGCCCAGGGAACATACCTCGCCCACTCCTCCGGCCGGCCTTGGCAATACGACCTCAGAAACCTACCCACATCCTGGTTTACCCGTTCAACCTGCCCATTGCTCTCCGGGTGGTACCCCGAGGTAAGGCTCACCGAGACCCCCAAACGCTCCATGAACGCTCTCCAGACACGAGAGGTAAACTGGGGGCCTCGATCAGACACTATATCCTCGGGGACCCCGTAATGCCGGAAGACGTGAGTAAATAGTGCCTCAGCGGTCTGTAGGGCAGTGGGGAGACCCGGCATGGGAAGGAGACGACAGGCCTTAGAGAACCGATCCACAACGACCAGGATGGTGGTATTTCCCTGGGAGGGGGGAAGGTCAGTAACGAAATCCACCGAGAGGTGAGACCAGGGTCGTTGTGGAACGGGCAGGGGTTGTAGCTTACCCCGGGGCAGGTGTCTGGGTGCCTTACACTGGGCACACACCGAGCAGGAGGAAACATAAACCCTCACATCCCTGGCTAACGTTGGCCACCAGTACTTAGCGCTAAGACAGTGCACCGTCCGGCCAATCCCTGGATGTCCAGAGGAGGGTGACGTGTGAGCCCAATATATAAGTCGATCCCGAACCTCGAGCGGAACGTACGTCCGACCCGCAGGACACTGTGGAGGGCTAGGATCGGTACGCAACGCCCGCTCGATTTCGGAATCGACCTCCCATACCACCGGTGCCACCAGGCAAGACGGCGGGAGTATGGGCGTGGGCTCAACGGACCTCTCCTCCGTGTCATACCGCCGGGACAGGGCATCTGCCTTACCGTTCTGGGACCCAGGGATGTACGTGATCTTAAAAACGAACCGGGTTAGAAACATGTTCCACCTAGCCTGGCGAGAGTTCAGTCTCCTAGCTGCCCGGATGTACTCCAGGTTTCGGTGGTCGGTCAAAATGAGGAAAGGGTGTTGAGCCCCCTCAAGCCAATGCCTCCACACCTTTAGGGCCTGGACCACGGCTAGCAACTCCCTGTCCCCCACGTCATAATTTCGCTCCGCCGGACTGAGCTTTTAGAGTAAAAAGCACAGGGGCGGAGTTTCGTGGCGTGCCAGACCGTTCGAGAGCACGGCCCCTATACCGGCTTCAGACGCGTCTACCTCGACCTGGAATGGTAGCGCGGGATCCGGATGCGCCAGCACCGGCGCCGAGGTAAACAGGTCCTTCAGTCTCCCAAAAGCCCTATCCGCCTCAGCAGACCACTGCAAGCGCACCGGACCTCCCTTTAGAAGAGACGTTATGGGTAACTCCTGTAGTAATTCGCAAAGCCCAAGAACCGCTGCACCTCTTTAACAGTAGTTGGAGTTAGCCAATTACGCACGGCCGACACACGGTCAACCTCCATCTTAACCCCTGACGCAGACAACTGATAACCCAAAAAGGAGACAGACTCCTGGAAAAACAGACATTTCTCTGCCTTGACATATAGGTCATGCTCCAACAATCTCCTCAACACTCGGCGCACCAGGGCTACATGCTCGGCTCGAGTAGAAGAATACACCAGAATGTCGTCAATGTACACGACCACTCCTTGCCCCTGCATATCCCGGAAGATCTCATCTACGAAGGATTGGAAGACTGAAGGAGCATTCATTAACCCATATGGCATGACGAGATACTCGTAATGACCCGAGGTGGTACTAAACGCTGTCTTCCATTCGTCTCCCTCCCTAATACGCACCAAGTTGTATGCGTTCCTGAGGTCCAATTTTGTGAAGAACCGTGCCCCGTGTAAAGACTCCGTCATAGTCGCAATCAGAGGGAGTGGATAACTGTATTTCACAGTAATCTGATTGAGACTGCGGTAATCAATACACGGGCGCAAACCTCCATCCTTTTTCTTCACAAAAAAGAAACTCGAGGACGCAGGGGGAATGGAGGGCCGGATGTATCCCTGTCTCAGAGACTCGGCTATGTAAGTCTCCATAGCTCTCTTCTCCTCTTGAGACAAAGGATACACATGGCTCCGCGGAAGCGCAGCTCCTACCTGGAGGTCTATCGCACAATCCCCCTGTCTATGTGGTGGCAATTGCGTCGCCTTCGCCTTACTAAACACAAGTGCTAAATCCTCATACTCGGGGGGAATGTGCAATGCGGGCACATGGTTTGGACTCTCCACCGAGGTCGCACCTACGGAAACGCCCAGACATCGCCCTACGCACTGAGCAGACCACTCCTTAAGAGCCCTCTGTTGCCACGAAATAGAGGGATTATGGGTAATCAACCAGGGAAGCCCCAGCACCACCGGATACGCAGGAGAGTCAATAAGATATAGCTGTATAGTCTCCTCATGACCCTCCTGCATCCCCATCCTAAGTGGAGCTGTGACCTCCCTAATCAACCCCGATCCCAACGGACGGCTATCTAGAGCATGTACAGGGAAAGGATTGTTGACAGGAAGGAGGGGAATCCCTAACTCTGCACAAAATCTCCGATCTATAAAATTCCCAGCTGCGCCTGAATCTACTAGCGCCTTATGCTGGGAACGAGGTGCAACCTGTGGGAAGCAAACAGGTATGGTTAGGTGCACAACAGAGAGCTCTGGGTAAGTGGGGCGCCTACTCACCTGGAAGGACTCCCCAGTGCGTGGCCTGCCGTCTCGTCCCCTAGGAGACCCCCCCCCCAGCACCTGGCCGCAGTGTGTCCTCCACGGCCACAGTTGGTACAGGGGTTGGTCCCCCTGGGGCTCCTTCTCCTCTCCTCTCTAGCGCCAGCACCCCCGAGCTCCATAGGACTAGGCTCGGAGGTGCTGGAGGGTGGAATGGACGACCCCCACTCAGGACGTCCGCGGGTGGCCAGCAGGGTGTCTAGGCGAGCAGCCTCGGCAGAAACCGTGACACCCCTGTGCTTCACGGTTGGACATTTCTCCAAAAAGTACAGTCTTTGTCCCCATGTGCAGTTGCAAACCGTAGCCTGGCATTTTTATGGCGGTTTTGGAGCAGTGGCTTCTTCCTTGCTGAGCGGCCTTTCAGGTTATGTCGATATAGGACTCGTTTTACTGTGGATATATATACCTTTGTACCTGTTTCCTCCAGCATCTTCACAAGGTCCTTTGCTGTTGTTCTGGGATTGATTTGCACTTTTCGCACCAAAGTACGTTCATCTCTAGGAGACAGAATGCGCCTCCTTCATGTACGGTATGATGGCTGCGTGGTCCCATGGTGTTTATACTTGTGTACTATTGTTTGTACATATGAACGTGGTACCTTCAGGCGTTTGGAAATTGCTTCCAAGAATGAACCAGACTTGTGGAGGTCTAAAGAACATTTTCTGAGGTCTTGGCTGATTTATTTTGATTTTCACATGATGTCAAGCAAAGAGGCACTGAGTTTGAAGGTAGGCTTTGAAATACATCCACAGGTACACCTCCAATTGACTCAAATTATGTCAATTAGCCTATCAGAAGCTTCTAACGCCATGACATCATTTTCTGGAATTTTCCAAGCTGTTTAAAGGCACAGTCAACTTAGTGTATGTATACTTCTGACCCACTGGAATTGTGATACAGTGAATTATAATTGAAATAATCTGTCTGTAAACAATTGTTGGAAAGATTACTTGTGTCATGCACAAAGTAGATGTCCTAACCAACTTGCCAAAACTATTGTTTGTTAACAAGAAATTTGTGGAGTGGTTGAAAAACGAGTTTTAATGACTCCAACCTAAGTGTATGTAAACTTCTGACTTCAACTGTATATCTACAGAAATAAGTCAGATCCTGCTTCTGTTGCCTGTTTGAGTGTTTGTTTAATAGCCTACTGGTTCGGTGAGCACCAAGGCTCACACAACAACATGTCAAGTAAACGATTTCACAAATTCGGCTGTTTTTAATCTTTGCTTTGCTGTAATAAAGGCTTTACACTTTTTTTTTCGTTAGAACAGCCTCTCTGGTATCTTTATAATTAATTTAGTGTTGTTTACATTGTTCCAAAGTGTCATAATTAATAATAATGATAATAATAATAACCCTGCTTTTTCTTGATATCCTTCTTATTGTTATTATTACTAATATTATTATGATCATCATTATAATAAGTATTGCCATTATCATTAGTAGGCTTAGTATAGCAGCCCGAGCTGTAGGCCTAAGAGCATATCCTGTTTAGTCTTAATACTGTAACTTATTTAGGCCTATATTTCAATGCTTATATAGGCTACTGTATCAATCAATCTTTCATTCGTTCATGTCATCACACAGCATATGAGTCATTCATGATTTGAAATGCAATCAAGCATGTTAGTTTTAAAATAAAATAAAGCGAGCTTAGAATAATTAGCTTAAACAATAAGCCGTTACATTTAGGAAATTGCATTCACAAATGAATGTGACTGTTTTTAGTCTTTGCTGTAATAAAGGCTTGGCAAAAAAACGTTACAACAAACTCTCTGGTACGCTTATAATGTAGTTATTGTTGTTTACGTTGTTCCAAAAGGTCAGAAAATTATATTGTAATCTACGCAGCACCTGTTTGGCACACATAATATGCATGCAGCGCTTGCTCCTTACCTTATTTTTCTTGATCTAGAATATTTTCCACAACTAGTTAAATTTATTCCACACATTGACTTCCCCTTGACCTCATGAGCAACCAGTAAACATTCCCAGTTTTGAGTTTATTTGTCACGTCCTGCACCCCTGCAGTCTCTATGTGGACACAGAGGAGGGTGATTCTCAAAGAGTTAATACTATGGTCAGGGTCAGGAAATGCTCTGTAGATGGGGAGGGTATTTCCCACAAAGTGGATTTCTTGATTATTATACCATTGAATAAAGAGGCAAGTTAACTCAGAATACTACACCAATACCTGTGCAGTAGCAATGTAATGTCATATAGCATTTGTAATTGTTTAGTAAATACATAGAAATGGAGATATGCTGTTTTGGTGTACCTCAAGATTGTATCACTCTCTCTCTCTCACACACACACACACACACACACACACACACGCACACGCACACGCACATGCACACACACACAAACACACACATTGTTTTCTCTCTATCAGACCAGTCCTTGTCAGCTGGGTGGGTAGGCTTGGTGGGTCGAAGGGGCCCCTGCTCCAAACAGCCCTTCATGGTGACCTTCTTCAGGGCCAGCCAGGCCCCCTGTCGCGCCCTGAATCCCAACCCCCGCAAGAAGAAGCCCAAATATGACCTTCCCCTGCCCAGTATACATGGTGAGGTCATACAAGGTCAGGGGACAACACTGGTTTTTGGTGTTGTTGTTACAGTTTTTCTCGATTGCTAAGACACATTTCTTGAAAGCTGCTCTCCTTTTCTCTTAACTGTGAACACAAAACCCAATTTTCAAGCTACATTCACAAAACCTCAGACTCTTCTTGCAAAACCAAACTTTCACCTCAAAACAGTTCAATCTGTGCTCAAAACTGAACTATGTTGTCAAATCGTGCCCCGAGTCAATCAAAATAAAAAACACTACTGAACAGTCACTAAACACTACGTAGAAAAATAGAAAACACAATGCTCAGGACATGAAGCTGGAGAAATAAATGTTTATTGTTCACTGTAGGCTAAATGCATGTTGCAAAACAAAAAAAACCTGTGCATTTAGCACTTGTACAAAAAGACAAAACAGAAATATTGTGCATTTACATGTAGCACTTGTAAAAACAAACAGAAATCTTATGCGTTTGCCACTTGTGTACAGTAAGCCCATGTAAAAATAAAGTACAAAAATATACAAATAAGTGCATTACTCAGCCACAGCATCATGTCTCCGTACTGGGTCAGGCCACAGGACTTCATCCACATCACAGGCCACATTTTGTCTGGCCAGGCAACGGGGAAAAAACCCTGGCATGCCGTATCCAGGCTTGGCATGCCTCCACACCTATGTCACCACAGGCAAGTCCCATGGCTTGCAGGAGATTTACCCTGGTGTAAGGTTGGCGTTCATATACCTTCCACCGCCATGAGGAGAAGAATTCCTCAATGGGGTTTAGGAAAGGGGAGTACGGTGGAAGGCAAAGATTGATAAAACCTTGGTTCATATTGTACCACTCTCTAACCTGGAGGGCTCTGTGAAAACTCACATTGTCCCAAACAACAACATAGATGGGATGCTCATCCTGCTGCCCTAACAAAGCATCTCGCATGTGATTGAGGAAAATGAGGAGCTGGTGAGTGTTGTAGGGCCCCCAGGTTGGCATGATGGTGGACAACCCCATGATTGCTGATGGCAGCACATAATGTAACATTGCCACCACGCTGCCCAGGAACACCAACAATGGCCCGATGGCCAATCACATTACGGCCTCTCCTTCTCCTTTTGGTGAGATTAAACCCAGCTTCATCCATGTAGATGTATTGATGGGGTCTTTCCATTGCATCCAGTTGAAAAACCCTCTGTAGAAATAGATATAGTTTTGTAAGTGATACGGAAAAAGTGATTTAGGCCACTACAGTAAATCACTACTTAGAGTAATCAACATTGAATGTGTCTGGATATATGCCAACCTGTACATACTGGAATCTTTGCTCTTTGACTCTGTCTGAGTTGCGATCAAAGGGAACTCTGTATAGCTGTTTCATGCGCAGTCTGTTGCGCTTGAGGACACGATCAACAGTAGAGAGGCTGACACTGTTGATACCCTCAAAATGTAAATGGTCCTCAATGATCTTCTGCTGAATTTAGCTCAGTTTAATGGCATTTTTCTTACAGACCATATCAACAATTAGGGTCTCTTGGTGTGGGGAGAACATACCTGTCCTCCCACCCCCATGTGGCAGTCTTTCAATTCTACAAAAAGAGAACATGGAGTTACAAAAAATATACATGGAATACTAGGCCTACAAACAGTTAGACCAACCCTCCATTACAATACTACAGTACATTGGTACAGTGATGTACTGAAACATATATTCACTTACAGTATACTGTGGTACAGTATATAGTATGTCATACAGTAATTGCTGTCAACATTTACATACTGTACTATAATGTCAAAAAAAGGTAATTACCTGTTCTCTTCTCTAAATCTTCGGATTATGGTGGACACAGTGAATCTACTGATGTTTGGTTGTACCCTTTGTCCAGCCTCCCTCATGCTCATACCATGGACAAGAACATGGTCAATCACAGTAGCTCTGATTTCATCAGATATTACTGTTCTTTGTCTTCGCTGACCACCTCGACCACCTCGACCTCCTCTCACACAAACTCTTCCTCTCAGATTTCTATCCATTGTAGGGCCTCACAAACCAGTGCTCTCTGAACTGGCTTACTGTATATGTTCCCTCACATCATTAGCCACAAGTGTGATCAATTTTGAGTTGTTGTGTTCAAGTGGTGATACCTGTGCTCTAATTGTGTTTGACTTTTGTCACATGTGCTCACCATTATGCAGCACGGGTGCATCACAATGAAAATGTGTTGGCAAGTTGTGTCTAAACAGGTGAAAAGTGCTTATGGTTTTGCCAAAAGAGTGATTGATTCAATCAGTGGGTTCAGGCAACTGAGAATTTGGTTCAGACAATAGGGTTTAGTGTTTTAGCAATTGAGAAAAACTGTAAGCTTGTTTTTGCAGAGTTTAAAGGGATAGTTCATCCAAATTACAAAATTACTTAACTTGCGTTTACATTTAATTGTGTCTTTATTTTAAATCCAATGCATCCAAAGCATGCTTTACAGTCTGTCCTGTCTCATAACATCTTTTTTGATCCCTTTCAGATCACAGCCACGTCAACAGTGGGCGTCAGGCTTGTAAGAGACATGAATTATATGTGAGCTTTAGTGACCTTTACATTTTTTACATTTTTAGTCATTTAGCAGACGCTCTTATCCAGAGCGACTTACAGGAGCAATTAGGGTTAAGTGCCTTGCTCAAGGGCACATCGACAGATTTTTCACCTAGTCGGCTCTGGGATTAGAACCAGCGACCTTTCGGTTACTGGCACAACGCTCTTACCCACTAAGCTACCTGCCGCCTAGGCTGGAAGGTGAGCTTCTGTCTCCCTTAACTACTCAATCTACTGAATAGATAATATCATGATCTAACATTGTATCACCTTATTTGCTGTAACACACAATTTTCTTGATCTAGAATATTTTCCACAACTAGTTAAATTTATTCCACACATTGACTTCCCCTTGACCTCATGAGCAACCAGTAAACATTCCCAGTTTCGAGTTTATTTGTCACGTCCTGCACCCCTGCAGTCTCTATGTGGACACAGAGGAGGGTGAGCCTCAAAGAGTTAATACTATGGTCAGGGTCAGGAAATGCTCTGTAGATGGGGAGGGTATTTCCCACAAAGTGGATTTCTTGATTATTATACCATTGAATAAAGAGGCAAGTTAACTCAGAATACTACACCAATACCTGTGCAGTAGCAATGTAATGTCATATAGTATTTGTAATTGTTTAGTAAATACATAGAAATTGAGATATGCTGTTTTGGTGTACCTCAAGATTGTATCACTCTCTCTCTCTCACACACACACACACACACACACGCACACGCACATGCACACGCACACGCACACGCACATGCACACACACACAAACACACACATTGTTTTCTCTCTATCAGACCAGTCCTTGTCAGCTGGGTGGGTAGGCTTGGTGGGTCGAAGGGGCCCCTGCTCCAAACAGCCCTTCATGGTGACCTTCTTCAGGGCCAGCCAGGCCCCCTGTCGCGCCCTGAATCCCAACCCCCGCAAGAAGAAGCCCAAATATGACCTTCCCCTGCCCAGTATACATGGTGAGGTCATACAAGGTCAGGGGACAACACTGGTTTTTGGTGTTGTTGTTAAGCTTGTTTTTGCAGAGTTTAAAGGGATAGTTCATCCAAATTACAAAATTACTTAACTTGCGTTTACATTTAATTGTGTCTTTATTTTAAATCCAATGCATCCAAAGCATGCTTTACAGTCTGTCCTGTCTCATAACATCTTTTTTGATCCCTTTCAGATCACAGCCACGTCAACAGTGGGCGTCAGGCTTGTAAGAGACATGAATTATATGTGAGCTTTAGTGACCTAGGCTGGAAGGTGAGCTTCTGTCTCCCTTAACTACTCAATCTACTGAATAGATAATATCATGATCTAACATTGTATCACCTTATTTGCTGTAACACACAATTAGCAAAATAAATAACAATGTAATCACAATATGGGGATGAGGTAGTTGGGTGGGCTAATTACAGATGGGCTGTGTACAGGTGCAGTGATCGGTAAGCTGCTCTGACAACTGATGCTTAAAGTTAGTGAGGGAGATAAGTGTCTCCAGCTTCAGAGATGTTTGCAGTCCGTTCCAGCTATATGCAGCAGAGAACTGGAAGGAATGGCGGCCAAAGGAGGTGTTGGCTTTGGGGATGACCAGTGAGATATACCTGCTGGAACGCATACTACGGGTGGGTGTTGCTATGGTGACCAATGATCTAAGATAAGGCGGGGATTTGCCTAGAAGTGATTTATAGATGACCTGGAGCCAGTGGGTTTGGCGACGAATATGTAGTGAGGGCCAGCCAACGAGAGTGTACAGGTCACAATGGTGGGTAGTATATGGGGCTTTGGTGACAAAACAGATGGCACTGTGATAGACTACATCCAATTTGCTGAGTAGAGTGTTGGAAGCTATTTTGTAAATGACATCGCCGAAGTCAAGGATCGGTAGGATAGTCAGTTTTACGAGGGCATGTTTAGCAGCATGAGTGAAGGAGGCTTTGTTGCGAAATAGGAAGCCGATTATAGATTTAGCTTTGGATTGGAGATGCTTAATGTGAGTCTGGAAGGAGAGTTTACGGTCTAACCAGACAACTAGGTATTTGTAGTTGTCCACATATTCTAAGTCAGACCCGCCGAGAGTAGTGATTCTAATCGGGCGGGCGGGTGCAAGCAGCGTTCGATTGAAGAGCATGCATTTA
This sequence comes from Coregonus clupeaformis, assembly GCF_020615455.1. Taxonomy (NCBI): domain Eukaryota; kingdom Metazoa; phylum Chordata; class Actinopteri; order Salmoniformes; family Salmonidae; genus Coregonus; species Coregonus clupeaformis. Next base: position 24,489,291 of record NC_059199.1, read on the forward strand.
GTTTTACTAGTGTTTAAGAGCAGTTGGAGGCCACGGAAGGAGTGTTGTATGGCATTGAAGCTCGTTTGGAGGTTTGTTAACACAGTGTCCAGTGAAGGGCCAGATGTATACAAAATGGTTTCGTCTGCGTAGAGGTAGATCTGACAGTCACCAGCAGCAAGAGCGACATCATTGACATACACAGAGAATAGAGTCGGCCCGAGATTTGAACCCTGTGGCACCCCCTTAGAGACTGCTAGAGGTCCAGACAACAGGCCCTCCGATTTGACACATTGAACTCTATCTGAGAAGTAGTTGGTGAACCAGGTGAGGCAGTCATTTGAGAAACCAAGGTTATTTAGTCTGCCAATAAGAATGCAGTGATTGACAGAGTCAAAAGCCTTGGCCAGGTCGATGAAGACGGCTGCACATTACTGTCTTTTATCGATCGCGGTTATCATATCGTTTAGGACATTGAGCTTGGCTGAGGTGCACCCATGACCAGCTCGAAGTGGGGGATGACCGCGGCAGCTTTCCAAATCTCTGGGGATCTCAGACGATACGAAAGACAGGTTGAACAGGCTAGTAATAGGGGTTGCGACAATTTCGGTGGGGTCCAGATTTAGCAGCTCTTTCAGGACATCAGCTATCTGTATTTGGGTGAAGGAGATGTGGGGGCGGGGGGGCATGGGCAAGTTGCAGCGGAGGGTGCAGAGCTGGTGGCCGGGGTAGGGGTAGCCAAGTGGAAAGCATGGCCAGCCGTAACAAAATGCTTATTGATATTCTCGATTATCGTAGATTTATCGGTGGTGACAGTGTTTCCTAGCCTCAGTGCAGTGGGTAGCTGGGAGGAGGTGCTCTTATTCTCCATGGACTTTACAGTGTCCCAAAACGTTTTGGAGTTAGTGCTACAGGATGCACGTTTCTGTTTGAAAAAGCTAGCCTTTGCTTTCCTAACTGATTGTGTATATTGGTTCCTGACTTCCCTGAAAAGTTGCATATCGCGGGGGCTGTTCGATGCTAATGCAGTACGCCACAGGATGTTTTTGTGCTGGTCAAGGGCAGTCAAGTCTGGGGTGAACCAGGGGCTATACATGAACTCTAACATTGGTTTCAATGGGAATGACGGTAAATGGCTCAGACATTTATGGCAAACTGAAACTAAAATAACCAATTTACCTGAGTCTACAATGGCAGTCTTAAAATAGAGTACGGATAGTGAGAAGTAACTTTCAAGACAGAAAGGGGGTGCAACTCAATATTAGCAAGGTGTTCTTAATGTTTTGTACACTCATTGTATGTAGGCCTCCATGTTTTTACATAGTACAGTATCACACATCACAGTACAATGCCATAAAGCGTGGGCCTGTAGTACATGTAAATCAACTTAAAGTTGGTTTTTATTTCCATATGCAAAGAATAAAGCATAATTGTTTATGTAATAATGTAATATTAGCCTCATAACAACTCCAGGAATAGGAAATAGTGATGAAATAATCAAATAAATGAAAAGACAGAGACAAATGCTTTTGAACTACTGTTTATTTTATTAAAAAATGTAAAATTCAGAGTAAAGTAATGTAGTGCACTAGTGTCTAGAGCACTGTTAGGTGGCAAAGTGTGACAAGAATCCTGTGGGGAGAGAAAACAAGAGAATACATGAATTTAATAGGTGTTAACTAATCAGGGTTCAACAAAGCACTTCAAGTCCTCAATTCCAGAGAGAGAGAGAGAGAGAGAGAGAGAGAGAGAGAGAGAGAGAGAGAGAGAGAGAGAGAGAGAGGAGAGAGAGAGAGAGAGAGAGAGAGAGAGAGAGAGAGAGAGAGAGAGAGAGAGAGAGAGAGAGAGAGAGAGAGAGAGAGAGAGAGAGAGAGAGAGAGAGAGAGAGAGAGAGAGAGAGAGAGAGAGAGAGAGAGAGAGAGAGAGAGAGAGAGAGAGAGAGAAGAGAAGAGAAGTGTGGCCCTTCAGGTCTCTGCAGTAGGACTACATGCTGGCCATGAGGTACTCGAGGTGGTACTCCAGGAGGCTGGAGAGCTCAGTGACCAGAGACTCTCGGTTAAAATACCAGGCCAGCTGCTGCCCAAACATGTCATCTAGCAGAGCCATCAGCCCGCCCTAAAGGGAACACCACACAACATATAGAAAATGGCTCTGAGCTACTAGCTTATCAAGAGGAGAGAGACAATGAGAGTTACTCCCCCTAAAACGGCATTGAAACCCTGTTAAATAGGAACGAGTAAAGAGGAAGTAAACTAGTAATAATGAAGAAAACAGGAAGTAAACTCTTGACTCTTACATTGAGCAGCAACAGGTATCTCTCAGCCTTTGGCTCAATGCTGGCAACAGTGGGCAGGAAGGAGTACAGGAGAGCGTACAGACGCTCCATGAACCCACCAGGTTGCTAAAGTAAACAGAGGAGGAGAGAAGAGAAATTGAAGTGAAATTGCTAATAGACAGACATCTAAACATTTACCAGCGAGATGCTACTTACCACCATCAGGGATTTCTGAGCTGTCATCATCCCAAACAGCACCAGCTCAAAAGGACATCTATCAGGTTAACATGATGGATCTAGGACAAGAAAACACGTTTGGAGAAAATAGGAATGATTTCAAATAGATCAGCTACTGTGCCGTATAAAAGACATGCATGTGGAAGAACTCTAAGTGAGACTTGAAAGAGTTAATTAACTCACCTTTGCCTCAGCCAGCTCCCTCTCAATGTCAATCTGCTTGGAGGGGTCACTCAGGTAGTCCACAAAGTCGTTATAGGCACGGATGAATTCGGCCTCGTCCTATCACAAAGCAAAGAGCAGTGATGTTAGTGCACAGAACACATTTCCCACCGAGGACGCTCTCTTTCCCTTGAAGGACAATGAGTTAGTGAGCTACCATCTGGTGGACCTGAACCAGTGCGCCCAGTAGGACCTTTCCCGCCACAAACAGATGGTTCCTACTCAGGGTGGAACCGAGCAGGGTCTAGAGAAGAGGGAAGAGTTAGGGTGAGACACCCATCTTCCTCTAGGAGACAGACAGAACAGGAAGACACAGAGAGTCAAAGAAAAGTGGGTCCACTCACAGTAAAGGCCTGGCGCAGGGAGACGAGCCTCAGGCCAATGTCCTCCACTCTCTTGGTGGTAAGGTAGAGGCTGTGGAAGAGAGGGAATGGAGCATGTCAATGGGGGATAACAGCATTGTGACCACTATCCTTCAGCATCTGACAAGCTCAGACTATACACACATTTAGAGGGACTCACTTTAGCAGAGGAACCTCCCTCTCCTCAGGCAGCAGGTCCTCCTCCCAGCCCTACAATAACAGAACAATTATTCAACATCAGTGACCAATGTAATGACATGACAAACAATGGGTCAATCGAAGGATCTTAATGCTACTAGTCAATAGTATGTGTGTGTGTAACATCTGACCTCATAGCAGTTGTGGCCCTCAGGCTCTGGCTCAGTGAACTGCTGAGTGGTGGGCGTAGAGACGGAGGCAGCCTCCGACCACGCCGAGGAGGAGAGCAGCCCATCCAGCCCCATGTGGAGAGTGGCGTACACCACCGAGACATCAGTTTGCTGCTCAAAACACACACACACAACACACGTTAATAGAAAACAGACCATATCTAATGGAAAATGCCCTGTAATTTCTATTCTATATACATAGGAAATTGTTTATTTACCTGGTAGCAGCCATGCGTCACGGCCACAGACGTCTCGTGGCGGAGGTGAGACGCATACTGGGTCACCCTGCCAGCCACATACTGACAGAGAGAAATGACATGTTAAGGCCAAACGGAATAAGTGAAGAAAAGCCTAATCTAATACTAATTCAGTAGTATTTACATCTTACCTGGATCCAAGAGATGGACTGCACCTTGGTGGCACAGTAGGGGATGCCTTCTGGACTAAGTCTGTGTGTCTCCTTGGAGATGGCCCACACCAGTTGAGTCTCCAGGCCTCGAACCCTACTTGCATGGTGCATCCTCACCACCACCTGCTGTGGAGTGAAACAACAAGACAACATCAACAAAACAACATCAGCCATCGCTGTAACATATTTCCATCAAGATCACATGACACTGACGATGTAGATTAGGATTAGGTAGTGACAAAGACACATACCTGGGATCCCCCACGCATGTAGGTGATAATGGGGCTGATGAACTGGAAAGTTCTCCAAGCTTTAGCCACCGGACCGGCATTGTTCTGCACAAGAGGGGGTTGACATTACAATACATTCAGGTTAGAAACAGCAAACATTGCAACAGTGATGTGACTGTGTGTGTGGGTCTCTTACCCTGATCACAACAGGCCCACAGTACAGGGAGCTAAACCTAATCGGTATCAACTGCCAATTACCAGTGGCCTCCTAAAGCAGAAAGCAGACAACAAAGATTTTTTGAATGTCAAAGTGACACAAATTGAATATCTGGGATACTTTTCAAACATTAAACTTTCTGAAAATTGTACCTCAAGGATAGTCGGCACATCTGGTACCTCCTCAAGGATGGCTGGCAGCAGTGGTACATCCGGCACATCATCCAATGGCACAACCAACTGGACCTCATCCAGGACAGTTGATTCTAAAATTAGGAACATTGGAATACAAACAAACAAATGTTAGGATGTAAAACGTAGCTAGCTAGCTAGTACTACTAGTTCAAAAGTGCATCTCTTAGCAAAAGTCACTAAAGTCAACGTTAGCTTGCAAGTATGGATTACAGAAATACACAACATTTCACAAATTACATTTATATTGTTAAATGTGGTAAAATAAGAAGTTTAAACTCAACATACCCTCTTCGAAGTCGATGTTGCTGTCCACCTCCCGACGATTGCGAACCCTGCAAAACGGAAAAAGACAACAAAAACAACCCACAAATGAATTTGAACAACCTGTCGACGCAGTAGACCGCCGACGTCCACGTACTCTCTCCACCAATTTTGAAAAGCACCCAGGCATTTTCCAGTCGATCTTTCAGTCTCAGGTCTCAAAAATCTGTCATGTTTGTTGTTGTTGAACAGCAAACTGAAGTTGTTGTTGTTTTCGAACAGAAAACGTTCAATAGAACGCCGAGATGTTCTATCGGTTAGATGTCTCTTGGCAACACATATTTTTGAAAATTGTTGTTTACAAAATTGACAGCTGTGTTGCCATAGAAATGAGTTTGGAACTCTATGCTTACCATTAGAATTCTATAAAAATTCCATTCGTACTCATCATTCTAATTCTATTGACCCTATTTTGTAACCAGGCGTTTTCCTATGTTGTTGGTATAATATAAAACAAAAATACCAAATGTTCTTTTTAAGTCACTAGCTAGGTCAATGGCCCATTGAAATGTTTTAGCATGTTTCATGGAAGTTGTTGTTGAACTTCTGAAAGTCTAGGCTTTGACTCAGTGGATAATAAAGTATTGTGGAGCACAGACAACCCGGTTTAAAATATATTGACCAAATTCAGACAAGGGGGGCAAAGCCACAGCCCACTGAGGTAGGAGAGCACTGAAGTATCTGCATAATAATAATCCATATCTCTTTTATAAACAGGATAGTATCATTGATTATATAAAAGTGCATGTATGAATAAGTCTGATTGACCTTTTTTCATGGCAGGTTCACCTTCTGAAGCCGGACGAGGTTCCCAAGCTCAGTCCCATCTCCGTACTCTTCTACGACGACAACAACAATGTGATCCTAAAGAAGCATCGTAACATGGTGGTCAAGACCTGTGGATGCCTGTGACACCTGTGGTAGCCCATATACTCTACATAATTTTTATAAACTTGACTACCATTGTTCCAAAAGATACAAACGGGGTAATATACCTTGCAGCCAGCAGTTGATAGCAATAATCTGGCAATATGTGTATAAATAGTATGTATCTACACTGAACAAAAATATAAACGCAACAATTTCAAAGATTTACTGTGTCACAGTTCATATAAGGAAATCAGTCAATTAAAATATATTCTTTAGGCCCTAATCTATGGATTTAACATGACTGGGAATGCAGATGTGCATCTGTTGGTCACAGATACCTTTTTAAATAAAGATAGGTGCGTGGATCAGAAAACCAGTCAGTATCTGGTGTGACCACCATTTGCCTCATGCAGCGGGACACATCTCCTTAGCATAGAGTTGATCAAGCTGTTGATTGAGGCCTGTAGAATGTTGACCCACTCCTCTTCGATGGTTTTGCGAAGTTGCTGGATACTGGCAGGAACTGGAACACGCTGTCATGCACGTCGATCCAGAGCATTCCAAACATGCTCAATGGGTGAGATGTCTTGTGAATATGCAGGCCATGGAAGAATTGTGACATTTTCAGCTCCCAGGAATTGTGTACAGATCCTTGCGACATGGGACTGTGCATTATCATGCTGAAATATGAGGTGATGGCAGCTGTTGAATGGCACAACAATGGGCCTCAGGATCTCGTCACGGTATCTCTGTGCATTCAAATTGCCATCGATAAAATACAATTGTGTTTGTTGTCCGTAGTTTATGCCTGCCCATACCGTAATCCCACTGCCACCATGGGGCACTCTGTTCACAACATTGACATCAGCAAACCACTCGGCAACGCAACGCGAGATTCATCCGTGAAGAGCACACTTATTCAGCGTGCCAGGGGCCATCGAAGGTGAGCATTTGCCCACTGAAGTCAGTTACGATGCCGAACTGCAGTCAGGTCAAGACCTTGGTGAGTACAACGAGCACGCAGATGGGCTTCCCTGCTACTTTTTCTTACAGTGTGTGCAGATATTCTTCAGTTGTGCAATCCCACAGTTTCATCAGCTATCCAGGTGTCTGATCTCAGACGATCCCGCAGGTGAAGAAGCCGGATGTGGAGGGGCTGGCGTGGTTACACGTGGTCTGCGGTTGTGAGGCCAGTTGCACTTACGGCCAAATTCTCTAAAACGACATTGGAGGCGGCTTATGGTAGAGAAATGAACATTAAATTATCTTGCAACAGCTCTGGTGGCCATTCCTGCAGTCAGCATGCCAACTGCACGCTCCCTCAAAACTTGAGACATCTGTGACATTGTGTCGTGTGACAAAACTGCACATTTTAAAGTGGCCTGTTATTGTCCCCAGCACAAGGTGTGCTGTTTAATCAGCTTCTTGATATGCCACACCTGTCAGGTGGATGGATTATCTTGGCAAAGGAGAAATACTCACTAACAGGGATGTAAACAAATTGGTGCACCAATTCTGAGAGAAATAAGCTTTTTGTGCGAACTGAACATTTCTGGGATCTTTTATTTCAGCTCATGAAACATGGGACCAACACTTTACATGTTGCATTTATATTTTTGTTCAGTATAATATATTGATTATTTAGTGTGAGAAGGGTATATGAATAACACCTCCTTCATAAAGAAATCCTCAATTGAGATTTTCACATTGGACTTATAACCATACTTCACTCCTGATTAAACTGTTCAAATCTACAGTAATTCAGATAATTACATCACCCTTTGTCCTATATTCTATGTATCCAATCAAAGCTGTAAAGTACTGTGACATAAGTGCAATGCTAAATTTCTACCCTTTTGATGGCTATGTTGTCTTGTTGAACCATGAATTTCTCATTGTCTCTATTAGATGTACTACACATGGTTCAATTAAAAAGCTAAATATATGGACTATATATGCGTGGCAAAAAAAATTGTGCATTTCTTTAATTATACTTTTAACCAGCATACAGTGGGGAAATAAAGTATTTAGTCAGCCACCAATTGTGCAAGTTCTCCCACTTAAAAAGATGAGAGAGGCCTGTAATTTTCATCATAGGTACACGTCAACTATGACAGACAAATGGAGAATTTTTTTCTCCAGAAAATCACATTGTAGGATTTTTAATGAATTTATTTGCAGATTATGGTGGAAAATAAGTATTTGGTCACCTACAAACAAGCAAGATTTCTGGCTCTCACAGACCTGTAACTTCTTCTTTAAGAGGCTCCTCTGTCCTCCACTCGTTACCTGTATTAATGGCACCTTTTTGAACTTGTTATCAGTATAAAAGACACCTGTCCACAACCTCAAACAGTCACACTCCAAACTCCACTATGGCCAAGACCAAAGAGCTGTCAAAGGACACCAGAAACAAAATTGTAGACCTGCACCAGGCTGGGAAGACTGAATCTGCAATAGGTAAGCAGCTTGGTTTGAAGAAATCAACTGTGGGAGCAATTATTAGGAAATGGAAGACATACAAGACCACTGATAATCTCCCTCGATCTGGGGCTCCACGCAAGATCTCACCCGTGGGGTCAAAATGATCACAAGAACGGTGAGCAAAAATCCCAGAACCACACGGGGGGACCTAGTGAATGACCTGCAGAGAGCTGGGACCAAAGTAACAAAGCCTACCATCAGTAACACACTACGCCGCCAGGGACTCAAATCCTGCAGTGCCAGACGTGTCCCCCTGCTTAAGCCAGTACATGTCCAGGCCTGTCTGAAGTTTGCTAGAGTGTATTTGGATGATCCAGAAGAGGATTGGGAGAATGTCATATGGTCAGATGAAACCAAAATAGAACTTTTTGGTAAAAACTCAACTCGTCGTGTTTGGAGGACAAAGAATGCTGAGTTGCATCCAAAGAACACCATACCTACTGTGAAGCATGGGGGTGGAAACATCATGCTTTGGGGCTGTTTTTCTGCAAAGGGACCAGGACGACTGATCCGTGTAAAGGAAATAATTAATGGGGCCAGGTATTGTGAGATTTTGAGTGAAAACCTCCTTCCATCAGCAAGGGCATTGAAGATGAAACGTGGCTGGGTCTTTCAGCATGACAATGACAATGATCCCAAACACACCGTCCTGGCAACGAAGGAGTGGCTTCGTAAGAAGCATTTCAAGGTCCTGGAGTGGCCTAGCCAGTCTCCAGATCTCAACCCCATAGAAAATCTTTGGAGGGAGTTGAAAGTCCGTGTTGCCCAGCGACAGCCCCAAAACATCACTGCTCTAGAGGAGATCTGCATGGAGGAATGGGCCAAAATACCAGCAACAGTGTGTGAAAACCTTGTGAAGACTTACAGAAAACGTTTGACCTGTGTCATTGCCAACGAAGAGTATATAACAAAGTATTGAGAAACGTTTGTTATTGACCAAATACTTATTTTCCACCATAATTAGCAAATAAATTCATTAAAAATCCTACAATGTGATTTTCTGGATTTTTTTTCCTCATTTTGTCTGTCATAGTTGACGTGTACATATGATGAAAATTACAGGCCTCTCTCATCTTTTTAAGTGGGAGAACTTTCACAATTGGTGGCTGACTAAATACTTTTTTCCCCCACTGTACGTTAGTAGCAATGGAAAATACCAAATTATCTTTTTTTTGCCGTTTTTCTATATACAGAGGATCCAATACACAGGAATGTGTCATTGTCAACAGATTTCTGGAGGATTGTGTACTGCTATATTTGTAATAAAATAAACTAGAATATTTATTGTAGAGGTTGATTTGATGCAGATGTGAGAGTAAATGCCAGTGAACACAGACCTCCAGAAACTGATCGACACTCCTATCCTAGACAGTGTCACCCCTCTTCAGCTACATAGCATTGCAGTATATTGGAAATACATTTGAAAATACTTATAAGTATACATTTGTCTGGTATCAGTATAGACGGAATGGCGTTTAAATTGCATTCGGAAGTAACGATTTTCTGCTAGCATTAGAAGGCATACATATTCTCTCACACACACAAAACGTAGTCACTGCTTTCCTTCAGAATGGATCAAACAGGCAGAGGAATGCTTTCATATAGATTGCTACATTTATTGTAAATGGTCAAATGCAAAAAACAATTGTTACAACATGGACCCGGAGAATATCAAAAGTGATTTTGGCATTGTTTCGACCAGGGCCTTTTACAGGCAGAACAAGGCTCAGTCTTGGGCAACTAACAAATCATTTCCACTATACACCATTGTCAAAGAAAGCAGAAATGATTTGCACAAGAGTGTATGGGAGGAGGTATAGAAAAGAGTTGGGGGCAAAAGTAGGACAGCGGTACACAGATGAGATAAAAGTAACACCATGAAACTTTTAGACGTGTAACAGTCTAGATGGTATTGAATCAGGAATGTATGAAGGAAGCGGCATAGGGAAAAGGGATGTAGGTAGAGTGGGCTCATAGAAGTAAGATGGGTGCTTCAATAGAGTCTGAAGTTGAGGGGTGGTTGGACATATAAGATGGGGTGCTGGTGTGCTTCTGCCCCCCCCTTTTAGGTCATTGTAACACAAATATTCCCCCACCCATGTCCAGGGGTCTCAGTGTTTTGTCCCTTGACGCCATTCAGTCCCAGTTGCAGCGCTCAAATCGTGGTCATCGTGTGTCTGTGAATCACAACATGAAAGGCGATGAGTGAAAACATTTCCACATATTGAGCCATATGAAATACAGTTGAAGCATAGGGCAAGAATTTGCTGCTAACATGTATACTGTGAGTCTGAATGATGAGAGCATCTTAACCCAGCTGTAGGTCCATTGTGTGTGTGTGTGGTCTTTTAAGCCTCAACAGCAACCAGCTCTGGAGGTATTGGGGACTTGGGATGCTTGCTGTCAAAGTGCTGCTTGAATGTCTTTGGGTCCGGTATCTGTGTCTGTAAGGGTCAGGTAAGGAATGAAGGATATTAACAATTGTTGGCTGAGACTGAATTTTCAGGTGACAAAAAATAAGCAAAGCAAGAAGATGCATCAAACTACTACACATCACACAGGCCAGTACAATGGACTAGACATGAAAAGAAACCTAAAAAGGTAGGGACGTCAAACGTTCAGGCTGCTGCACAGACTATGGAGGCTCTAGTCTACAGCGACCAGTTAAATTGTGTTTGAGAGCATTATTTTACTCTCCAAATGGTTAAATTAGTGAGAAATAGATGTCATTGTTGCAATAGTTTGTGAGTGGGCAACATACTGTATACTATCATCTTAAGTTGACATGTTGAATTATTTTGGCATAGTAAATTATTGTATATTCCGCTAATTTCCCGAATGTGGACTGTGGACAGTTTGTGTTACTACAAGCCTGCATTTTCACCCATTAAATTGTAGTGGAATTACACATCCATTTTACCTCAGATTGGTGATGTTAGTATAAAAGTTTATAGTTATCACAATGACTGTAAAAACTATTGGTCGCTAAAGAAATGACAGACCATGTAACATACTGTTAGTCACTAAATCCAGCTAGAAAGACCACGTAAAACAGCTGGCTAGTATGCCCTCACCCGTCTGAGCGGTTGGCTGTGAATGCCCTCACCCGCTATATACTTATAACTGATTGGTTTGGTTCTGCGCACTATAGTGCTGTCCGGTTAGAACATGATGTTGAGGCCCATACTAAACACTTGGTCACCACCACACGCACACATGCAGACACAGCTGTTTGTATTTGAGGATGTTTATGTGATTGTGGTAATCCGAATAACTTGGAATCTTATTGTTGTGGTTCTATAAGACAAAGATATGCACACATGTAAACAGTATTAGTTAAGGGTTATAACTATGCAATATAGATATACTGTATGTACAGTAACAGTCAAAAGTTTGGACACACCTACTCATTCCAGGGTTTTTCTTTATTTTTAAAATGTTCTACATAGTAGAATAATATTGAAGACATCAAAACTATGAAATAACACATATGGAATCATGTAGTAACCAAAAAAGTGTTAAACAAATCAAAATATATTTTATATTTGAGATTCTTTAAAGTAGCCACCCTTTGCCTTGATGACAGAGAAGAGAAGATTGATTGCTTAAAACAGATCAATATCTTTGGCTTTGTAAGGATGATTTTGTCACACGCACTGGGATGTGCAGGACTTAGAAATGGCACAGAATTTTATGAAATGGCACAGAAAATTTGAGGCGGTCTCTCTATAAAAGTCGTTGGCCACACACCAATTCATTGATTTGACAGTCAAACTATCACTTAAATAACTGCCAACCATTGTCACTGTTGATATCCTATGCCGCGTCGTGATTCGTTTAAATTAGTCTAACAAAAAAGTGGTCTGTTCCTTCCCAAAATCAACACCTGACATTCCAAAATATAGATGTAAGCCTTCTACAAGTGTGAATAGTGTTAGTTCAAACAGCTCTACACACCAAACGTTTACACCCCTTTTTTATTGATTTCCGCTTGATATCAATGGAAGTGATTAACAAAAAAAGTGTTGCGTAACACTTACCGCGTTGACGACCCACTTGAATCAAAATACAACACTTCAAAATATAGGCCTAGCTAGCTGTCTTCTACAAATTGTCCTCTAAGCAATGATGTACACATTATTCACAGATTCCATTTGGTTTTTGAGCTGTGTTAGTTTTAACAGGACGTGCAACCTCATCTCCCCCTCGCACAATTGATTAACATTTACATTTTAGTCATTTAGCAGACGCTCTTATCCAGAGCGACTTACAGTTATTGAGTGCATACATTTTTCATCCCTACGATTTCAATGTGATATCGATATGAGTGATTGACAAATAAATGTTCTCTTTCCGTTTTGGTCGACCCCCAAATAAAACTGTATCACTCCAAAATCTAGCTGACTGTCTTCTGCAGGTTGTCCTCTAACCAGTGATGTACAAAACATCCAGCCTCCATGTGTTTTTTTGTTGTTGTTAGTGCTGTTGGGTTCTATTTTTCTCATAATTGGATCTGTATGTGATGAATAACTTAGAAGGAATGCATTAATGATAAGCATAGGTTTGTACTATACTGATATAAATTGTTTCACATAACAGGCTGTGATTCATGTAAGGAACGTTAGGGGGTAGGACAGATAAGACTTGTATTTCTTACAGATACGAACACTCTCTCTTTGTTGTCTGTGAAACCGTCCTTGAACGTAGGTACATAGAGTACAGATTGGAAGGGTGTATTTTGGGTGCTGACTCTACAGGTTATTATGATAGCAACTTATGCCTGGGAACGGTGGAGCGCCAAGGGGTGGAGCGCCAAGGGATTGGGACTAACCCGTGCGCCAACGGATTGGCTGAGTAAAGTCTAAACCACACTCAGTCCTTTACTCTGATTGGCCAACAGAAGAGGTGGGAACTCTCTGTCAGAGTATTTGAGAAAGAACCTGTAAACAATGGTTTAGTTCTCTGTCTGTCCTGCGTGGTATTTCAGTGAGCCCGTATACGAACCATCATACTTATCATACATACATTTTGCATATAATAAATTTAGCTTGGATTGAATATCTCTTGATTATGTTTTCTCTTATTCCAATACCAGATTTGAATTACGCAATTTCTAACAGTGCATACAACCTGATATCCCCCCAAATCGATATCAGTGATTTATTGCCACTTGTCAAAACAACAGGGTGCGTGTGCAGTTTATAAAAAATACAAGTAATATGATTACTATTGTTACACGTGTACAGTGGGGAAAAAAAGTATTTAGTCAGCCACCAATTGTGCAAGTTCTCCCACTTAAAAAGATGAGAGAGGCCTGTAATTTTCATCATAGGTACACATCAACTATGACAGACAAATTGAGGAAAAAAAATCCAGAATATCACATTGTAGGATTTTTAATGAATTTATTTGCAAATTATGGTGGAAAATAAGTATTTGGTCACCGACAAACAAGCAAGATTTCTGGCTCTCACAGACCTGTAACTTCTTCTTTAAGAGGCTCCTCTGTCCTCCACTCGTTACCTGTATTAATGGCACCTGTTTGAACTTGTTATCAGTATAAAAGACACCTGTCCACAACCTCAAACAGTCACACTCCAAACTCCACTATGGCCAAGACCAAAGAGCTGTCAAAGGACACCAGAAACAAAATTGTAGACCTGCACCAGGCTGGGAAGACTGAATCTGCAATAGGTAAGCAGCTTGGTTTGAAGAAATCAACTGTGGGAGCAATTATTAGGAAATGGAAGACATACAAGACCACTGATAATCTCCCACGATCTGGGGCTCCACGCAAGATCTCACCCCGTGGGGTCAAAATGATCACAAGAACGGTGAGCAAAAATCCCGAACCACACAGGGGGACCTAGTGAATGACCTGCAGAGAGCTGGGACCAAAGTAACAAAGCCTACCATTAGTAACACACTACGCCGCCAGGGACTAAAATCCTGCAGTGCCAGACGTGTCCCCCTGCTTAAGCCAGTACATGTCCAGGCCCGTCTGAAGTTTGCTCGAGTGCATTTGGATGATCCAGAAGAGGATTGGGAGAATGTCATATGAAACCAAAATAGAACTTTTTGGTAAAAACTCAACTCGTCGTGTTTGGAGGACAAAGAATGCTGAGTTGCATCCAAAGAACACCATACCTACTGTGAAGCATTGGGGTGGAAACATCATGCTTTGGGGCTGTTTTTTCTGCAAATGGACCAGGACGACTGATCCGTGTAAAGGAAAGAATGAATGGGACCATGTATCGTGAGATTTTGAGTGAAAACCTCCTTCCATCAGCAAGGGCATTGAAGATGAAACGTGGCTGGGTCTTTCAGCATGACAATGATCCCAAACACACCGCCCGGGCAACGAAGGAGTGGCTTCGTAAGAAGCATTTCAAGGTCCTGGAGTGGCCTAGCCAGTCTCCAGATCTCAACCCCATAGAAAATCTTTGGAGGGAGTTGAAAGTCCGTGTTGCCCAGCGACAGCCCCAAAACATCACTGCTCTAGAGGAGATCTGCATGGAGGAATGGGCCAAAATACCAGCAACAGTGCGTGAAAACCTTGTGAAGAAAACGTTTGACCTGTGTCATTGCCAACAAAGGGTATATAACAAAGTATTGAGAAACTTTTGTTATTGACCAAATACTTATTTTCCACCATAATTTGCAAATAAATTCATAAAAAATCCTACAATGTGATTTTCTGGATTTTTTTTTCTCATTTTGTCTGTCATAGTTGACGTGTACCTATGATGAAAATGACAGGCCTCTATCATCTTTTTAAGTGGGAGAACTTGCACAATTGGTGGCTGACTAAATACTTATTTTCCCCACTGTACGTGCATATGATACATTTTATGTTTAGGTTTTCAATATATCACAAACTGTTTCTGCATATTGGTTATTGATTTGGACACTTTAAAACTGTGTTTTGACATTGGGCTATTTATCAAAATGTCTTGTCAACAGGAAGCAGCGTCAGCATCATTTTCAACCTTTGGGAATATAATTTAACTTTCAACATTAAATTCCAATGGTAAAAACTGCTGAATGATTCCAAAAGCGTGCTGCAATTTATTTATTTATATAAATCACCAAAACGGATTTGCCCTGCCTTCTAAAGGCACATACAGTACCAAACACTAATACTCACCCGACAGACAGGACAGGTGTGGACCAGTGCTGCCTTGGCTGAAGTCTTCTGGTCTGCTGCTGCTCCCTTCTTCTTAGCAGCTGCCGCCTTGGCGTTCTTTTGCCTGGGTTAAATCTTATGTTGCCTGCGAGCCTACCTGAAAGAAACAGATGTAGAAATATGCAACCCATTGGCACAGTGCCTTCGGAAAGTATTCAGACCCCTTGACTTTTTCCACATTTTGTTACGTTACAGCCTTATTCTAAAATTGATTAAATAATTTGTTCCCCTCAGCAATCTACACACAATACCCCATAATGAGAAAGTGAAAACAGGTTTTTACACATTTTTGCAAATGTATTACAAATAAAAAACTGAAATAAAACATTTACATAAGTATTCAGACACTTTGCTATGAGACTCGAAATTGAGCTCAGGTGCACCCTGTTTCTATTGATCATACTTGAGATGTTTCTACGACTTGATTGTAGTCCACCTGTGGTAAATTCAATTGATTGGACATGATTTGGAAAGACACACACCTATCTATATAAGGTCCCACAGTTGACAGTGCATGATAGAGCAAAAACCAAGCCATGAGGTCGAAGCAATTGTCTGTAGAGCTCCGAGACAGGATTGTGTGGAGGCACAGATCTGGGGAAGGGCACCAAAAAATGTCTGCAGCATTGAAGATCCCCAAGAACACAGTGGCCTCCATCATTCTTAAATGGAAGAAGTTTGGAACCACCAAGACTCTTCCTAGAGCTGCCCGTCCGGCCAAACTGAGCAATCGGGGCGAAGGGCCTTGGTCAGGGAGGTGACCAAGAACCCGATGGTCACTCTGAGTTCCTGTGTTGAGATGGGAGAACCTTCCAGAAGGACATCCATTTCTGCAGCACTCCACCAATCAGGCCTTTATGGTAGAGTGGCCAGACGGAAGCCACTCCTCAGTAAAAGGCACATGACAGCCCGCTTGGAGTTTGCCAAAAGGCTCCTAAAGACTCTCAGACCATGAGAAACAAGATTCTCTGGTCTGATGAAACCAAGATTGTAGTATTTTTCCTGAATGCCAAGTGTCACGTATGGAGGGAAACCTGGCACCATCCCTACGGAGAAGCATGGTGGTGGCAGTATCATGCTGTGAGGATGTTTTTCAGCGGCAGGGACTGGAAGACTAGTCAGGATCGAGGCAAAGATGAACGGAGCAAAGTACAGCGAGATACTTTATGAAAACCTGTTCCAGAGTGCTCAGGACCTCAGACTGGGGCTAAGGTTCACCTTCCAACAGGACAACGACCCTAAGCACCCAGCCAAGACAAGTCTCTGAATGTCCTTTAGTGTCCTTGAGTGGCCCTGCCAGAGCCCAGACTTGAACCCGATCGAACACCTCTGGAGAGACCTGAAAAAATCTGTGCAGCAACGCTCTCCATCTAACCTGACAGAGCTTGAGAGGATCTGCAGAGAAGAATGGGAGAAACTCCCCAAATACAGGTGTGCCAAGCTTGTAGCGTCATACCCAAGAAGACTTGATGCTGTAATCGCTGCCAATGGTGCTAAAACAAAGTACTGAGTAAAGGGTCTGAATACTTATGTAGATGTCTTATTTCAGTTTTTTATATTTAATAAATTAGCAAACATGTTTAAAAACCTGTTTTTGCTTTGTCATAATGGGGTATTGTGTGTAGACTGATGAGGAAAAAGAACAATTTTATCAATTTTAGAATAAGGCTGTAACGTAACAAAATGTGGAAAAAGACATGGGGTCTGAATACTTTCCGAAGGCACTGTATTTATCTGTATCTCAGTCTTGTGAGCACTCTAGCCATCCATGAAGAGACTATACAAGTGAATTTAGCTACACAAGTGACTAGCCAGCTGACAACTAAACATGAGATTCTGGAAGATTATATAGCTAGTAGGGTTGACCCCATTTATTCGACTGGTCGATTGTTTGGTCGATAGGCTGTTGGTCGACCAATATTTCTTTAGCGGAACAGTAGCAAAAATTTAATGTACAAATATCATGGTGTACAAAACACCTGTCTGATTCGCGCCAGTCTGAGTGGACTAATCCATTGTGGAGGCCGTGGGGATGGCACAGTCCATCACTCTAAGACGTGTTACTGAAATTGCATATGGTTATATTACATAAGAACAATGGTGCAAGAATAAAAATAATATCATTTTATAACAAATGCACTTTCTCCCGCGTTGGATAGTGGTCACTGTCTGCAGTTCTGAAACACATCAGTGCTCTGTTGAATTGGTGCCTTTTCCTAGATCATGTTGCTATGTGCATAATAGCACATTTAATCCGCGTATTGTTGTTGAGAACAATGTGGCGGAGGCAGCAGCAGAATGAAGAGATGAGAAAACAGCCCTTGCCTTATTGTCTAAGAAAAGTGAGGAGAGGAAACCCCGACTTAATTAGGTCAATAATCAATAGCTTAACTGTTAAATGTGCCTGGCTTTATAAATGATCCATATACAGTTGAAGTCGGAAGTTAACATACACATTAGCAAATACATTTAAACTCAGTTTTTCACCATTACTAACATTTAATCCTAGTATAAATTCCCTGTCTTAGGTCAGTTAGGATCACCACTTTATTTTAAGAATGTGAAATGTCAGAATAATAGTAGAGAGAATGATTTATTTCTGCTTTTATTTATTTAATCACATTCCCAATGGGTCAGAAGTTTACATACACTCAATTAGTATTTGGTAGCATTGCCTTTAAATTGTTTAACTTGGGTCAAACATTACGGGTAGCCTTCCACAAGCTTCCCACAATAAGTTGGGTGAATTTTGGCCCATTCCTCCTGACAGAGCTGGTGTAACTGAGTCAGGTTTGTAGGCCTCCTTGCTCACACACGCTTTTTCAGTTCTGCCAACAAATGTTCTATAGGATTGAGGTCAGGGCTTTGTGATGGCCACTCCATTACCTTGACTTTGTTGTTCTTAAGCCATTTTGCCACAACTTTGGAAGTATGCTTGGGGTCATTGTCCATTTGGAAGATCAATTTGCGACCAAGCTTTAACTTCCTGACTGATGTCTTGAGATGTTGCTTCAATATATCCACATAATTTTCCTTCCTCATGATGCCATCTATTTTGTGAAGTGCAACAGTCCCTCCTGCAGCAAAGTACCCCCACAGCATGATGCTGCCAACCCTGTCCTTCACGGTTGGACATTTCTCCAAAAAGTACAGTCTTTGTCCCCATGTGCAGTTGCAAACCGTAGCCTGGCATTTTTATGGCGGTTTTGGAGCAGTGGCTTCTTCCTTGCTGAGCGGCCTTTCAGGTTATGTCGATATAGGACTCGTTTTACTGTGGATATATATACCTTTGTACCTGTTTCCTCCAGCATCTTCACAAGGTCCTTTGCTGTTGTTCTGGGATTGATTTGCACTTTTCGCACCAAAGTACGTTCATCTCTAGGAGACAGAACGCGCCTCCTTCATGTACGGTATGATGGCTGCGTGGTCCCATGGTGTTTATACTTGTGTACTATTGTTTGTACAGATGAACGTGGTACCTTCAGGCGTTTGGAAATTGCTTCCAAGAATGAACCAGACTTGTGGAGGTTTAAAGATTATTTTCTGAGGTCTTGGCTGATTTATTTTGATTTTCACATGATGTCAAGCAAAGAGGCACTGAGTTTGAAGGTAGGCTTTGAAATACATCCACAGGTACACCTCCAATTGACTCAAATTATGTCAATTAGCCTATCAGAAGCTTCTAACGCCATGACATCATTTTCTGGAATTTTCCAAGCTGTTTAAAGGCACAGTCAACTTAGTGTATGTATACTTCTGAACCACTGGAATTGTGATACAGTGAATTATAAGTGAAATAATCTGTCTGTAAACAATTGTGAGCACCAAGGCTCACACAACAACATGTCAAGTAAACGATTTCACAAATTCGGCTGTTTTTAATCTTTGCTTTGCTGTAATAAAGGCTTTACACTTTTTTTTCGTTAGAACAGCCTCTCTGGTATCTTTATAATTAATTTAGTGTTGTTTACATTGTTCCAAAGTGTCAGAATTAATAATAATGATAATAATAATAACCCTGCTTTTTCTTGATATCCTTCTTATTGTTATTATTACTAATATTATTATGATCATCATTATAATAAGTATTGCCATTATCATTAGTAGGCTTAGTATAGCAGCCCGAGCTGTAGGCCTAAGAGCATATCTTGTTTAGTCTTAATACTGTAACTTATTTAGGCCTATATTTCAAATGCTTATATAGGCTACTGTATCAATCAATCTTTCATTCGTTCATGTCATCACACAGCATATGAGTCATTCATGATTTGAAATGCAATCAAGCATGTTAGTTTTAAAATAAAATAAAGCGAGCTTAGAATAATTAGCTTAAACAATAAGCCGTTCCATTTCGGAAATTGCATTCACAAATGAATGTGACTGTTTTTAGTCTTTGCTGTAATAAAGGCTTAGCAAAAAACGTTACAACAAACTCTCTGGTACGCTTATAATGTAGTTATTGTTGTTTACGTTGTTCCAAAAGGTCAGAAAATTATATTGTAATCTACGCAGCACCTGTTTGGCACACATAATATGCATGCAGCGCTTGCTCCTTACCTTATTTTTCTTGATCTAGAATATTTTCCACAACTAGTTACATTTATTCCACACATTGACTTCCCCTTGACCTCATGAGCAACCAGTAAACATTCCCAGTTTCGAGTTTATTTGTCACGTCCTGCACCCCTGCAGTCTCTATGTTGACACAGAGGAGGGTGAGCCTCAAAGAGTTAATACTATGGTCAGGGTCAGGAAATGCTCTGCAGATGGGGAGGGTATTTCCCACAAAGTGGATTTCTTGATTATTATACCATTGAATAAAGAGGCAAGTTAACTCAGAATACTACACCAATACCTGTGCAGTAGCAATGTAATGTCATATAGTATTTGTAATTGTTTAGTAAATACATAGAAATGGAGATATGCTGTTTTGGTGTACCTCAAGATTGTATCACTCTCTCTCTCTCTCACACACACACACACACACACACACACACACACACACACACACACACACACACACACACACACAAAAACACACACACACATTGTTTTCTCTCTATCAGACCAGTCCTTGTCAGCTGGGTGGGTAGGCTTGGTGGGTCGAAGGGGCCCCTGCTCCAAACAGCCCTTCATGGTGACCTTCTTCAGGGCCAGCCAGGCCGCCTGTCGCGCCCTGAATCCCAACCCCCGCAAGAAGAAGCCCAAATATGACCGTCCCCTGCCCAGTATACATGGTGAGGTCATACAAGGTCAGGGGACAACACTGGTTTTTGGTGTTGTTGTTAAGCTTGTTTTTGCAGAGTTTAAAGGGATAGTTCATCCAAATTACAAAATTACTTAACTTGCGTTTACTTTTAATTGTGTCTTTATTTTAAATCCAATGCATCCAAAGCATGCTTTACAGTCTGTCCTGTCTCATAACATCTTTTTTGATCCCTTTCAGATCACAGCCACGTCAACAGTGGGCGTCAGGCTTGTAAGAGACATGAATTACATGTGAGCTTAGTGACCTAGGCTGGAAGGTGAGCTTCTGTCTCCCTTAACTACTCAATCTACTGAATAGATATTATCATGATCTAACATTGTATCACCTTATTTGCTGTAACACACAATTAGCAAAATAAATAACAATGTAAATCACAATATGGGGATGAGGTAGTTGGGTGGGCTAATTACAGATGGGCTGTGTACAGGTGCAGTGATCGGTAAGCTGCTCTGACAACTGATGCTTAAAGTTAGTGAGGGAGATAAGTGTCTCCAGCTTCAGAGATGTTTGCCGTCCGTTCCAGCTATATGCAGCAGAGAACTGGAAGGAATGGCGGCCAAAGGAGGTGTTGGCTTTGGGGATGACCAGTGAGATATACCTGCTGGAACGCATACTACGGGTGGGTGTTGCTAAGGTGACCAATGATCTAAGATAAGGCGGGGATTTGCCTAGAAGTGATTTATATATGACCTGGAGCCAGTGGGTTTGGCGACGAATATGTAGTGAGGGCCAGCCAACAAGAGTGTACAGGTCACAATGGTGGGTAGTATATGGGGCTTTGGTGACAAAACAGATGGCACTGTGATAGACTACATCCAATTTGCTGAGTAGAGTGTTGGAAGCTATTTTGTAAATGACATCGCCGAAGTCAAGGATCGGTAGGATAGTCAGTTTTACGAGGGCATGTTTAGCAGCATGAGTGAAGGAGGCTTTGTTGCGAAATAGGAAGCAGATTCTAGATTTAGCTTTGGATTGGAGATGCTTAATGTGAGTCTGGAAGGAGAGTTTACGGTCTAACCAGACACCTAGGTATTTGTAGTTGTCCACATATTCTAAGTCAGACCCGCCGAGAGTAGTGATTCTAATCGGGCGGGCGGGTGCAAGCAGCGTTCGATTGAAGAGCATGCATTTAGTTTCACTAGCGTTTAAGAGCAGTTGGAGGCCACGGAAGGAGTGTTGTATGGCATTGAAGCTCGTTTTGATGTTTGTTAACACAGTGTCCAGTGAAGGGCCAGATGTATACAAAATGGTGTCGTCTGCGTAGAGGTAGATCTGAGAGTCACCAGCAGCAAGAGCGACATCATTGATATACACAGAGAATAGAGTCGGCCCGAGATTTGAACCCTGTGGCACCCCCTTAGAGACTGCTAGAGGTCCAGACAACAGGCCCTCCGATTTGACACATTGAACTCTATCTGAGCAGTAGTTGGTGAACCAGGTGAGGCAGTCATTTGAGAAACCAAGGCTATTTAGTCTGCCAATAAGAATGCAGTGATTGACAGAGTCAAAAGCCTTGGCCAGGTCGATGAAGACGGCTGCACATTACTGTCTTTTATCGATCGCGGTTATCATATCGTTTAGGACATTGAGCTTGGCTGAGGTGCACAATATGGGGATGCTCGAAGAGGGGGATGACCGCGGCAGCTTTCCAAATCTCTGGGGATCTCAGACGATACGAAAGACAGGTTGAACAGGCTAGTAATAGGGGTTGCGACAATTTCGGCAGGGTCCAGATTTAGCAGCTCTTTCAGGACATCAGCTATCTGTATTTGGGTGAAGGAGATGTGGGGGCGGGGGGGGGGGCATGGGCAAGTTGCAGCGGAGGGTGCAGAGCTGGTGGCCGGGGCAGGGGTAGCCAAGTGGAAAGCATGGCCAGCCGTAGCAAAATGCTTATTGATATTCTCGATTATCGTAGATTTATCGGTGGTGACAGTGTTTCCTAGCCTCAGTGCAGTGGGTAGCTGGGAGGAGGTGCTCTTATTCTCCATGGACTTTACAGTGTCCCAAAACGTTTTGGAGTTAGTGCTACAGGATGCACATTTCTGTTTGAAAAAGCTAGCCTTTGCTTTCCTAACTGATTGTGTATATTGGTTCCTGACTTCCCCTGAAAAGTTGCATATCGCGGGGCTGTTCGATGCTAATGCAGTACGCCACAGGATGTTTTTGTGCTGGTCAAGGGCAGTCAAGTCTGGGGTGAACCAGGGGCTATACATGAACTCTAACATTGGTTTCAATGGGAATGACGGTAAATGGCTCAGACATTTATGGCAAACTGAAACTAAAATAACCAATTTACCTGAGTCTACAATGGCAGTCTTAAAATAGAGTACGGATAGTGAGAAGTAACTTTCAAGACAGAAGCAATTGTGCCCTATAGTGGTGGACTTTATACTGTACCAGGTTACTACACAACTAACATACACTGAGTGTACAAAACATTAGAAACACCTGCTCTTTCCATGACATAGACTGACCAGGTAAATTCAGGTGAAAGCTATGATCCTTTGAACGGGGCATGGTAGTAGGTGTATCAAGAATGGTCCACCACCCAAAGGTCATTCAGCCAACTTGACACAACTGTGGGAAGCATTGGAGTCAACATGGGCCAGAATCCCTTTGGAACGCTTTCGACACCTTGTAGAGTCCATGCCCCGACAAATTGAGGCTGTTCTGAGCAACAGGGGGTGCAACTCAATATTAGCAAGGTGTTCTTAATGTTTTGTACACTCAGTGTATGTAGGCCTCCATGTTTTTAAATAGTACAGTATCACACATCACAGTACAATGCCATAAAGCGTGGGCCTGTAGTACATGTAAATCAACTTAAAGTTGGTTTTTATTTCCATATGCAAAGAATAAAGCATAATTGTTGATGTAATAATTACATTTACATTTACATTTTAGTCATTTAGCAGACGCTCTTATCCAGAGCGACTTACAGAATGTAATATTAGCCTCATAACAACTCCAGGAATAGGAAATAGTGATGAAATAATCAAATAAATGAAAAGACAGAGACAAATGCTTTTGAACTACTGTTTATTTTATTTAAAAATGTAAAATTCAGAGCAAAGTAATGTAGTGCACTAGTGTCTAGAGCACTGTTAGGTGGCAAAGTGTGACAAGAATCCTGTGGGGAGAGAAAACAAGAGAATACATGAATTTAATAGGTGTTAACTAATCAGGGTTCAACGAAGCACTTCAAGTCCTCAATTCCAGAGAGAGAGAGAGAGAGAGAGAGAGAGAGAGAGAGAGAGAGAGAGAGAGAGAGAGAGAGAGAGAGAGAGAGAGAGAGAGAGAGAGAGAGAGAGAGAGAGAGAGAGAGAGAGAGAGAGAGAGAGAGAGAGAGAGGAGGAAGAGAAGTGTGGCCCTTCAGGTCTCTGCAGTAGGACTACATGCTGGCCATGAGGTACTCGAGGTGGTACTCCAGGAGGCTGGAGAGCTCAGTGACCAGAGACTCTCGGTTAAAATACCAGGCCAGCTGCTGCCCAAACATGTCATCTAGCAGAGCCATCAGCCCGCCCTGAAGGGAACACCACACAACACATAGAAAATGGCTCTGAGCTACTAGCTTATCAAGAGGAGAGAGACAATGAGAGTTACTCCCCCTAAAACGGCATTGAAACCCTGTTAACCATGAACGAGTAAAGAGGAAGTAAACTAGTAATAAGGAAGAAAACAGGAAGTAAACTCTTGACTCTTACATTGAGCAGCAACAGGTATCTCTCAGCCTTTGGCTCAATGCTGGCAACAGTGGGCAGGAAGGAGTACAGGAGAGCGTACAGACGCTCCATGAACCCACCAGGTTGCTAAAGTAAACAGAGGAGGAGAGAAGAGAAATTGAAGTGAAATTGCTAATAGACAGACATCTAAACATTTACCAGCGAGATGCTACTTACCACCATCAGGGATTTCTGAGCTGTCATCATCCCAAACAGCACCAGCTCAAAAAGGACATCTATCAGGTTAACATGATGGATCTAGGACAAGAAAACACGTTTGGAGAAAATAGGAATGATTTCAAATAGATCAGCTACTGTGCCGTATAAAAGACATGCATGTGGAAGAACTCAAAGTGAGACTTGAAAGAGTTAATTAACTCACCTTTGCCTCAGCCAGCTCCCTCTCAATGTCAATCTGCTTGGAGGGGTCACTCAGGTAGTCCACAAAGTCGTTATAGGCACGGATGAATTCGGCCTCGTCCTATCACAAAGCAAAGAGCAGTGATGTTAGTGCACAGAACACATTTCCCACCAAGGACGCTCTCTTTCCCTTGAAGGACAATGAGTTAGTGAGCTACCATCTGGTGGACCTGAACCAGTGCGCCCAGTAGGACCTTTCCCGCCACAAACAGATGGTTCCTACTCAGGGTGGAACCGAGCAGGGTCTAGAGAAGAGGGAAGAGTTAGGGTGAGACACCCATCTTACTCTAGGAGACAGACAGAACAGGAAGACACAGAGAGTCAAAGAAAAGTGGGTCCACTCACAGTAAAGGCCTGGCGCAGGAGACGAGCCTCAGGCCGATGTCCTCCACTCTCTTGGTGGTAAGGTAGAGGCTGTGGAAGAGAGGGAATGGAGCATGTCAATGGGGGATAACAGCATTGTGACCACTATCCTTCAGCATCTGACAAGCTCAGACTATACACACATTTAGAGGGACTCACTTTAGCAGAGGAACCTCCCTCTCCTCAGGCAGCAGGTCCTCCTCCCAGCCCTACAACAACAGAACAATTATTCAACATCAGTGACCAATGTAATGACATGTCAAACAATGGGTCAATCAAAGGATCTTAATGCTACTAGTCAATAGTATGTGTATGTGTGTGTGTAACATCTGACCTCATAGCAGTTGTGGCCCTCAGGCTCTGGCTCAGTGAACTGCTGAGTGGTGGGCGTAGAGACGGAGGCAGCCTCCGACCACGCCGAGGAGGAGAGCAGCCCATCCAGCCCCATGTGGAGAGTGGCGTACACCACCGAGACATCAGTTTGCTGCTCAAAACACACACACACAACACACATTAATAGAAAACAGACCATATCTAATGGAAAATGCCCTGTAATTTCTATTCTATATACATAGGAAATTGTTTATTTACCTGGTAGCAGCCATGCGTCACGGCCACAGACGTCTCGTGGCGGAGGTGAGACGCATACTGGGTCACCCTGCCAGCCACATACTGACAGAGAGAAACGACATGTTAAGGCCAAACGGAATAAGTGAAGAAAAGCCTAATCTAATACTAATTCAGTAGTATTTACATCTTACCTGGATCCAAGAGATGGACTGCACCTTGGTGGCACAGTAGGGGATGCCCTCTGGACTAAGTCTGTGTGTCTCCTTGGAGATGGCCCACACCAGTTGAGTCTCCAGGCCTCGAACCCTACTCGCATGGTGCATCCTCACCACCACCTGCTGTGGAGTGAAACAACAAGACAACATCAACAAAACAACATCAGCCATCGCTGTAACATATTTCCATCAAGATCACATGACACTGACGATGTAGATTAGGATTAGGTAGTGACAAAGACACATACCTGGGATCCCCCACGCATGTAGGTGATAATGGGGCTGATGAACTGGAAAGTTCTCCAAGCTTTAGCCACCGGACCGGCATTGTTCTGCACAAGAGGGGGTTGACATTACAATACATTCAGGTTAGAAACAGCAAACATTGCAACAGTGATGTGACTGTGTGTGTGGGTCTCTTACCCTGATCACAACAGGCCCACAGTACAGGGAGCTAAACCTAATCGGTATCAACTGCCAATTACCAGTGGCCTCCTAAAGCAGAAAGCAGACAACAAAGATTTTTAGAATGTCAAAGTGACACAAATTGAATATCTGGGATACTTTTCAAACATTAAACTTTCTGAAAATTGTACCTCAAGGATAGTCGGCACATCTGGCACCTCCTCAAGGATGGCTGGCAGCAGTGGTACATCCGGCACATCATCCAATGGCACAACCAACTGGACCTCATCCAGGGCAGTTGATTCT
This sequence comes from Coregonus clupeaformis, assembly GCF_020615455.1. NCBI lineage: Eukaryota > Metazoa > Chordata > Actinopteri > Salmoniformes > Salmonidae > Coregonus > Coregonus clupeaformis. The sequence continues at coordinate 24,515,915 of NC_059199.1, forward strand.
AAAATTAGGAACATTGGAATACAAACAAACAAATGTTAGGATGTAAAACGTAGCGAGCTAGCTAGTACTACTAGTTCAAAAGTGCATCTCTTAGCAAAAGTCACTAAAGTCAACGTTAGCTTGCAAGTATGGATTACAGAAATACACAACATTTCACAAATTACATTTATATTGTTAAATGTGGTAAAATAAGAAGTTTAAACTCAACATACCCTCTTCGAAGTCGATGTCGCTGTCCACCTCCCGACGATTGCGAACCCTGCAAAACGGAAAAGACAACAAAAACAACCCACAAATGAATTTGAACAACCTGTCGACGCAGTAGACCGCCGACGTCCACGCACTCTCTCCACCAATTTTGAAAAGCACGCAGGCATTTTCCAGTCGATCTTTCAGTCTCAGGTCTCAAAAATCTGTCAAGTTTGTTGTTGTTGAACAGCAAACTGAAGTTCAATAGAACGCCGAGATGTTCTATCGGTTAGATGTCTCTTGGCAACACATATTTTAGAAAATTGTTGTTTACAAAATTGACAGCTGTGTTGCCATAGAAATGAGTTTGGAACTCTATGCTTACCATTAGAATTCTATAAAAATTCCATTCGTACTCATCATTCTAATTCTATTGACCCTATTTTGTCACCAGAGGATTTCCTATGTTGTTGGTATAATATAAAACAAAAATACCAAATGTTCTTTTTAAGTCACTAGCTAGGTCAATGGCCCATTGAAATGTTTTAGCATGTTTCATGGAAGTTGTTGTTGAACTTCTGAAAGTCTAGGCTTTGACTCAGTGGATAATAAAGTATTGTGGAGCACAGACAACCCGGTTTAAAATATATTGACCAAATTCAGACAAGGGGGCAAAGCCACAGCCCACTGAGGTAGGAGAGCACTGAAGTATCTGCATAATAATAATCCATATCTCTTTTATAAACAGGATAGTATCATTGATTATATAAAAGTGCATGTATAAATAAGTCTGATTGACCTTTTTTCATGGCAGGTTCACCTTCTGAAGCCGGACGAGGTTCCCAAAGCGTGCTGTGCACCCACCAAGCTCAGTCCCATCTCCGGACTCTTCTACGATGACAACAACAATGTGATCCTAAAGAAGCATCGTAACATGGTGGTCAAGACCTGTGGATGCCTGTGACACCTGTGGTAGCCCATATATTCTACATCATTTTTATAAACTTGACTACCATTGTTCCAAAAGATACAAACGGGGTAATATAACTTGCAGCCAGCAGTTGATAGCAATAATCTGGCAATATGTGTATAAATAGTATGTATCTACACTGAACTAAAATATAAACGCAACAATTTCAAAGATTTACTGTGTTACAGTTCATATAAGGAAATCAGTCAATTAAAATATATTCTTTAGGCCCTAATCTATGGATTTAACATGACTGGGAATGCAGATGTGCATCTGTTGGTCACAGATACCTTTTTAAATAAAGATAGGTGCGTGGATCAGAAAACCAGTCAGTATCTGGTGTGACCACCATTTGCCTCATGCAGCGGGACACATCTCCTTAGCATAGAGTTGATCAAGCTGTTGATTGAGGCCTGTAGAATGTTGACCCACTCCTCTTCGATGGTTTTGCGAAGTTGCTGGATACTGGCAGGAACTGGAACACGCTGTCATGCACGTCGATCCAGAGCATTCCAAACATGCTCAATGGGTGAGATGTCTTGTGAATATGCAGGCCATGGAAGAATTGTGACATTTTCAGCTCCCAGGAATTGTGTACAGATCCTTGCGACATGGGACTGTGCATTATCATGCTGAAATATGAGGTGATGGCAGCTGTTGAATGGCACAACAATGGGCCTCAGGATCTCGTCACGGTATCTCTGTGCATTCAAATTGCCATCGATAAAATACAATTGTGTTTGTTGTCCGTAGCTTATGCCTGCCCATACCGTAATCCCACTGCCACCATGGGGCACTCTGTTCACAACATTGACATCAGCAAACCACTCGGCAACGCAACGCGAGATTCATCCGTGAAGAGCGCACTTATTCAGCGTGCCAGGGGCCATCGAAGGTGAGCATTTGCCCACTGAAGTCAGTTACGATGCCGAACTGCAGTCAGGTCAAGACTTTGGTGAGTACAACGAGCACGCAGATGGGCTTCCCTGAGACTTTTTCTTACAGTGTGTGCAGATATTCTTCAGTTGTGCAATCCCACAGTTTCATCAGCTATCCAGGTGTCTGATCTCAGACGATCCCGCAGGTGAAGAAGCCGGATGTGGAGGGGCTGGCGTGGTTACACGTGGTCTGCGGTTGTGAGGCCAGTTGCACTTACGGCCAAATTCTCTAAAACGACATGAGGCGGCTTATGGTAGAGAAATGAACATTAAATTATCAAATTGGTGCACCAATTCTGAGAGAAATAAGCTTTTTGTGCGAACTGAACATTTCTGGGATCTTTTATTTCAGCTCATGAAACATGGGACCAACACTTTACATGTTGCATTTATATTTTTGTTCAGTATAATATATTGATTATTTAGTGTGAGAAGGGTATATGAATAACACCTCCTTCATAAAGAAATCCTCAATTGAGATTTTCACATTGGACTTATAACCATACTTCACTCCTGATTAAACTATTCAAATCTACAGTAATTCAGATAATTACATCACCCTTTGTCATATATTCTATGTATCCAATCAAAGCTGTAAAGTACTGTGACATAAGTGCAATGCTAAATTTCTACCCTTTTGATGGCTATGTCTTTGTCAAGGTTTACTAAGCCAGAACCCAGAAGCAGACCAGGACAAGGTAAGTGGTGTCAAAGGTGAGTGTTTATTTAACTGATCCACGAGTGCTGCTGAATAATCCAGGGAACAGAGCGGGCGGCGTGGATGAGTTGTTGAGGGTGCAGTAGTTGGTCCAATGATGGCTCGGCAGCCGCCGACCATCAGGCAGAGGTTGGGTGAAGGTTCCGGACGAGTGATGTTCATGGCTAACGATCCGGCAGGGAATGGATGTTAGGCCAGAGCCTAAGAAGGGTGATGATCAGGACCAGGTGTGCAGATTACTGATGGGATGCAGGTGCGGAAATCAAGAGAGCTCCCGCCTAGCAACGTTGCCCAGCAACCAGGCAGGGAGCGTTCCAGAACCCTCGGGAAACTGGAGATCACGAGCAGAAAAACTAGTACACAGACAGGACCCGACTCAGACTGCCGGGATCGTTACAGTACCCCCCCTCCGACGAACACCACCGGGCGGACTCCCCGGAGCGCCAGGATGGAGGCGGTAGAAGTCACGAATGAGGTCAGCATCTAGGATCTGTCGCCGCGGAATCCAACTCCTCTCTTCAGGACCATACCCCTCCCAGTCCACGAGATACTGGAAACCCCGGCCCCGCCGTCTGGAATCCATGATGCGTCGCACCGTGTAGGCAGGACCACCTCCGATCATCCGAGGAGGAGGAGGAGGAGGCGGAGGAGGCAACAGAGGACTGAGGAGAACAGGCTTGAGGCAGGAGACATGAAAGGTGGGATGGACTCTGAGCGTTCTCGGTAGTTTGAGTCGAACTGCAACCGGATTGATCACCTTCTCCACCACAAACGGACCAATGAACTTCGGTGACAACTTCCTAGACTCAGTCCGTAAAGGAAGATCCCGTGTGGCCAACCAGACCCTATCTCCGATGGTATAGGTGGGAGCGGGGATCCGGCGACGATTCGCCTGGAGCTGATACCGGTCCGAAACTCTAAGGAGTGCCTTTCTGGCCCGATGCCAGGTCCGGTGGCAACGGCGAATATGGGCCTGAACAGAGGGCACCGAGAGCTCCTTCTCCTGAGAAGGGAACAAGGGAGGTTGGTAGCCATACAGGCACTGGAAGGGAGACATCCCAGTGGCAGATGTAGGGAGAGTATTGTGGGCATACTCAACCCAAGGCAACTGAGAGACCCAGGAGGTGGGGTTGGAGGAGACAAGGCAGCGTAGCGTGGATTCCATCTTCTGGTTGGCTCTCTCCGCCTGACCATTAGATTGGGGGTGAAAACCAGATGTGAGACTGACTGTAGCTCCAATGGCCAAACAGAAGGACTTCCAGACAGCAGAGGTAAACTGAGGGCCACGGTCGGAAAGCGATATCACTGGGCAAACCGTGGACCCTGAAAACCTCCCTAACCAGGATCTCGGACGTCTCCGAGGCAGAGGGAAGCTTGGCAATTGGCACAAAGTGGGCGAACTTGCTGAATCTGTCCACGATAGTCAGAACGACCGTGTTCCCCTCAGAAGAGGGCAACCCAGTGACAAAGTCCAGGGCCAGATGCGACCATGGTCGCCGGGGAATAGGAAGGGGTGAAGTAGTCCAGAGCTGGGCCGATTGGTACTCTTATTCTGCGCACACACTGGACAGGCAGCAACAAAACCCCGAGTATCCTCGGCCATGGCAGGCCACCAAAAACGTCTGCGAAGAAACGCCATCGTCCGAGCCACGCCAGGGTGACAAGCCATCTTGCTGGCGTGGGACCATTTGAGGACAGCAGGACGAACCGACTCAGGCACAAACAACCGACCGGGTGGACCATTACCGGGACCGGGCTGCGTCCGAAGAGCCGCCATCACCTCCTCCTCAATCTTCCACATAACTGCTCCCACGACGCAGTTCCGGGGGAGAATCGTCTCGGTCTTGGACCCACTCTCCTCCGTCTTGGAGAACATCCGGGACAAGGCGTCCGCCTTGCCGTTCTTAGATCCAGGTCGGAACGTCAGGGAAAAATTGAATCGTCCGAAAAACAACGCCCACCTGGCCTGACGGGAGTTGAGACGTCTAGCCGATTGCACGTAAGCAAGATTCTTGTGGTCAGTCCAGACAATAAACGGTTGCTCCGCCCCCTCCAACCAGTGGCGCCACTCCTCCAAGGCAAGTTTCACCGCGAGAAGCTCCCGGTTACCCACATCGTAATTCCTCTCCGCAGGCGAAAGGCGACGAGAGTAGTAGGCGCAGGGATGGAGTTTACTGTCCGTGGAGCATCGCTGCGACAGGATGGCGCCAACTCCCACATCAGACGCGTCCCACTTCAACGACGAACTGACGGGCCGTGTCCGGTTGAGAGAGAATCGGTGCGTTGGTGAATCGCCTCTTCAAATCCAGAAACGCTCGATCCGCCTCCGGATTCCACTTGAAGGTCCTGATACTGGAAGTCAAGGCAGTTAACGGAGCGGCCACACGGCTGTAATTCCGGATGAATCTGCGGTAGAAATTCGCAAACCCCAAAAATCTCTGGAGCTGCAATCTCGTACCGGGCTGGGCCCATTCCAGAACCGCTCTAACCTTCTCCTGGTCCATCCTAATCTCTCCCCTGGAGATGATGTACCCGAGAAAGGATGTCGTGTGGGCGTGAAACTCGCACTTCTCGGCCTTCACGAACAGGCGATTCTCCAACAATCGCTGCAGAACCTGCCGGACATGCTGGACGTGGTCGGAAGGTTCCTTCGAGAAGATCAGAATGTCATCCAGGTAAACAAACACAAAGAGACCGATCATATCTCTCAGGACGTCGTTCACCATACTCTGGAATACCGCTGGAGCATTGGTCAGTCCAAACGGCATCACCTGATACTCGAAGTGACCCATCGGTGTATTGAAACCCGTCAACCACTCGTCCCCCTCTCTGATCCGGACCATGTGATACGCATTGCGTAGGGTCTAGCTTGGTGAACACCGTAGCACCCTGTAAGGAGTCGAAGGCAGAACTCATCAAGGGCAGGGGATACTTGTTCTTGACCGTGATGTCATTCAACCCCCGATAATCAATACACGGTCGAAGAGAGCCATCCTTCTTACCCACAAAGAAGAATCCTGCCCCCAGGGGTGATGACCGAGGGATGAACGAGACCAGCAGCTAGGGACTCCTTGATGTAGGTCTCCAAAGCCTCACGTTCAGGTCGGGAGATACTGTATAACCTTCCCTTGGGGTAGACAGCTCCAGGGAACAGGTTGATGGCACAATCATATGGTCGGTGGGGAGGGAGTGACAGAGCCTTCTGCTTACTGAACACTTCCCCAAATCGTGATATGTCTCGGGAACCAGGGACAAATCTGGGGGTTTAGCCTCAATCACCTGACTGGGAACCGAATGGGGACAGGCAGTCTTGAGACAGTTAGCATGACAATCAAGGCTCCAACTCATTACCTTGCCCGTCACCCAATCGAACGTGGGATTGTGTTCCTTCAGCCAGGGGTATCCAAGGACCAGAGGAACATGGGAAGACGGCAGAATGAAGAATGAAATCATCTCCGAATGATTCCCCGACAACAGCATCTTAACTGGTTCAGTCCTCATCGTGATACGTGCCAGACTACTGCCGTTCAGAGTGGTCGCTTCAATGGCTTCCGGCAATTGCTCCTTGGAAAGCCCCAGCTGTTCCACCAACTCGGCATCAAGAAAGCTTCCATCGGCACCTGAATCGATAAAGCGTTAATCGCTAAGCTCTGATTCCTGTTCATAAGGGTAGCCGGGAAACGGGGTCTGACAGAGGTATTGAGAGGTCGAAACTGGCTCGCTAAAAGTCCTCCCAACTTTAGCGAGCCGCGCAGTTTGACGACCGCCGGGAACAGGTGGCGAGGTAATGTCCCGAACCACCACAGTAGAGGCAACAGTTAGTCCCTACGTCTGAGTTGGCGTTCCTCCTTGGTTAACCCGTGCCGCCCTACTTGCATTGGTTCAGAATCGGGAGACAGGACCTCTCCACTAATCCTGTGTGGTGGACGATGATCGACGTATTCTGGTCCAATCCCCGACCCGACTGGAACCTGAGAAGCTGATCGATTGGGCGGAACCCATTGCTTCTCCCTCCTTCGCTCTCGGACTCGATTATCCACCCGAATAGACAAGGCTACCAAGCTGTCCAGGTCACTAGGCTCCGGATAGGAGATCAACTCATCCTTGAGCTGCTCCGACAGACCCTGGTAAAAGGCCGCTTGCAGAGACTCCTCATTCCACCCACTCTCCACAGCCAACGTCTTGAACTCGATCACGAAGTCGGCCACGCTGCGAGTTCCTTGGCGAAGCGAAAACAGGCGCCTAGCTGCGTCCCTCCCTCGGACGGAATGGTCGAAGAGCTTCCTCATCTCGGCCGTGAACCCCTGGTATGAAGCCATGCAGGGGTCTTGTCGTTCCCAAACGGCTGAAGCCCACTCCAGCGCTCGACCACGCAGCAACTCAATCACAAAGGCTATCCTAGCCTTGTCTGTGGCATAAGAGTAGGGCTGTAGATCGAACACTAACCCACACTGCATAAGGAAAGAACGGCATCTTCCCAGCTCCCCCTCATATTTATCCGGCGTCGGAACCTTGGGCTCACGGAAGGACACAGCTCCAGAAGCGGCAGGCGAGATGGGTGAAACCGGTAGTGGATCCTCCACCGGAAACTTGCGCTGGTTCTGGACCTCCGTCAGACCGGTAGAAAGGTTCCGAACTGCCAACGCGATCTCCTGAAGCTCCGTGCTATGATGGCCCAACATCTTCTCCTGATGGGTAATGGCATGGCGAACAGAGTCCAGGTCCGCTGGGTTCATTACTGGCCGGATCGTTCTGTCAAGGTTTACTAAGCCAGAACCCAGAAGCAGACCAGGACAAGGTAAGTGGTGTCAAAGGTGAGTGTTTATTTAACTGATCCACGAGTGCTGCTGAATAATCCAGGGAACAGAGCGGGCGGCGTGGATGAGTTGTTGAGGGTGCAGTAGTTGGTCCAATGATGGCTCGGCAGCCGCCGACCATCAGGCAGAGGTTGGGTGAAGGTTCCGGACGAGTGATGTTCATGGCTAACGATCCGGCAGGGAATGGATGTTAGGCCAGAGCCTAAGAAGGGTGATGATCAGGACCAGGTGTGCAGATTACTGATGGGATGCAGGTGCGGAAATCAAGAGAGCTCCCGCCTAGCAACGTTGCCCGGCAACCAGGCAGGGAGCGTTCCAGAACCCTCGGGAAACTGGAGATCACGAGCAGAAAAACTAGTACACAGACAGGACCCGACTCAGACTGCCGGGATCGTTACAGTCTTGTTGAACCATGAATTTCTCATTGTCTCTATTAGATGTACTACACATTGTTCAATTAAAAAGCTAAATATATGGACTATATATGCGTGGCAAAAAAAATTGTGCATTTCTTTAATTATACTTTTAACCAGCATACAGTGTGTGAAAACCTTGTGAAGACTTACAGAAAACGTTTGACCTGTGTCATTGCCAACAAAGGGTATAAAACAAAGTATTGAGAAACGTTTGTTATTGACCAAATACTTATTTTCCACCATAATTTGCAAATAAATTCATTAAAAATCCTACAATGTGATTTTCAGGATTTTTTTTCCTCATTTTGTCTGTCATAGTTGACGTGTACCTATGATGAAAATTACAGGCCTCTCTCATCTTTTTAAGTGGGAGAACTTGCACAATTGGTGGCTGACTAAATACTTTTTTTTCCCCACTGTACGTTAGTAGCAATGGAAAATACCAAATTATCTTTTTTTTTGCAGTTTTTCTATATACAGAGGATCCAATACACAGGAATGTGTCATTGTCAACAGATTTCTGGAGGATTGTGGATTGCTATATTTGTAATAAAATAAACTAGAATATTTATTGTAGAGGTTGATTTGATGCAGATGTGAGAGTAAATGTCAGTGAACACAGACCTCCAGAAATGGATCGACACTCCTATCCTAGACAGTGTCACCCCTCTTCAGCTACATAGCATTGCAGTATATTGGAAATACATTTGAAAATACTTATAAGTATACATTTGTCTGGAATCAGTATAGACGGAATGGCGTTTAACTTGCATTCGGAAGTAACGATTTTCTGCTAGCATTAGAAGGCATACATATTCTCTCACACACACAAAACGTAGTCACTGCTTTCCTTCAGAATGGATCAAACAGGCAGAGGAATGCTTTCATATAGATTGCTACATTTATTGTAAATGGTCAAATGCAAAAAACAATTGTTACAACATGGACCCGGAGACTATCAAAAGTGATTTTGGCATTGTTTTGACCAGGGCCTTTTACAGGCAGAACAAGGCTCAGTCTTGGGCAACTAACAAATCATTTCCACTATGACACCATTGTCAAAGAAAGCAGAAATGATTTGCACAAGAGTGTATGGGAGGAGGTATAGAAAAGAGTTGGGGGGCAAAAAGTAGGACAGCGGTACACAGATGAGATAAAAGTAACACCATGAAACTTTTAGACGTGTAACAGTCTAGATGGTATTGAATCAGGAATGAATGAAGGAAGCGGCATAGGGAAAAGGGATGTAGGTAGAGTGGGCTCATAGAAGTAAGATGGGTGCTTCAATAGAGTCTGAAGTTGAGGGGTGGTTGGACATATAAGATGGGGTGCTGGTGTGCTTCTGCCCCCCCCTTTTTAGGTCATTGTAACACAAATATTCCCCCACCCATGTCCAGGGGTCTCAGTGTTTTGTCCCTTGACGCCATTCAGTACCAGTTGCAGCGCTCAAATCGTGGTCATCGTATGTCTGTGAATCACAACATGAAGGGCGATGAGTGACAACATTTCCACATATTGAGCCATATGAAATACAGTTGAAGCATAGGGCAAGAATTTGCTGCTAACATGTATACTGTGAGTCTGAATGATGAGAGCATCTTATCCCAGCTGTAGGTCCATTGTGTGTGTGTGTGTGGTCTTTTAAGCCTCAACAGCAACCAGCTCTGGAGGTATTGGGGACTTGGGATGCTTGCTGTCAAAGTGCTGCTTGAATGTCTTTGGGTCCGGTATCTGTGTCTGTAAGGGTCAGGTAAGGAATGAAGGATATCAACAATTGTTGGCTGAGACTGAATTTTCAGGTGACAAAAAATAAGCAAAGCAAGAAGATGCATCAAACTACTACACCTCACACAGGCCAGTACAATGGACTAGACATGAAAAGAAACCTAAAAAGGTAGGGACGTCAAACGTTCAGGCTGCTGCACAGACTATGGAGGCTCTAGTCTACAGCGACCAGTTAAATTGTGTTTGAGAGCATTATTTTACTCTCCAAATGGTTAAATTAGTGAGAAATAGATGTCATTGTTGCAATAGTTTGTGAGTGGGCAACATACTGTATATTATCATCTTAAGTTGACATGTTGAATTATTTTGGCATAGTAAATTATTGTATATTCCGCTAATTTCCCGAATGTGGACTGTGGACAGTTTGTGTTACTACAAGCCTGCATTTTCACCCCATAAAATGTAGTGGAATTACACATCCATTTTACCTCAGATTGGTGATGTTAGTATAAAAGTTTATACTTATCACAATGACTGTAAAAACTATTGGTCGCTAAAGAAATGACAGACCATGTAAAATACTGTTAGTCACTAAATCCAGCTAGAAAGACCACGTAAAACAGCTGGCTAGTATGCCCTCACCCGTCTGAGCAGTTGGCTGTGAATGCCCTCACCCGCTATATACTTATAACTGATTGGTTTGGTTCTGCGCAATATAGTGCTGTCCGGTTAGAACATGATGTTGAGGCCCATACTAAACACTTGGTCACCACCACACGCACACATGCAGACACAGCTGTTTGTATTTGAGGATGTTTATATGATTGTGGTAATCCGAATAACTTGGAATCTTATTGTTGTGGTTCTATAAGACAAAGATATGCACACATGTAAACAGTATTAGTTAAGGGTTATAACTATGCAATATAGATATACTGTATGTACAGTAACAGTCAAAAGTTTGGACACACCTACTCATCGTTCTGGAAGATTATATAGCTAGTAGGGTTGACCCCATTTATTCGACTGGTCGATTGTTTGGTCGATAGGCTGTTGGTCGACCAATATTTCTTTAGCGGAGCAGTAGCAAAAAATGTATGTACAAATATCATGGTGTACAAAACACCTGTCTGATTTGTGCCAGTCTGAGTGGACTAATCCATTGTGGAGGCCGTGGGGATGGCACAGTCCATCACTCTAAGACGTGTTACTGAAATTGCATATGGTTATATTACATAAGAACAATGGTGCAAGAATAAAAATAATATCATTTTATAACAAATGCACTTTCTCCCGCGTTGGATAGTGGTCACTGTCTGCAGTTCTGAAACACATCAGTGCTCTGTTGAATTGGTGCCTTTTCCTAGACCATGTTGCTATGTGCATAATAGCACATTTAATCTGCTTATTGTTGTTGAGAACAATGTGGCGGAGGCAGCAGCAGAATGAAGAGATGAGAAAACAGCCCTTGCCTTATTGTCTAAGAAAAGTGAGTAGAGGAAACCCCGACTTAATTAGGTCAATAATCAATAGCTTAACTGTTAAATGTGCCTGGCTTTATAAATGATCCATATACAGTTGAAGTCGGAAGTTAACATACACATTAGCAAATACATTTAAACTCAGTTTTTCACCATTACTAACATTTAATCCTAGTATAAATTCCCTGTCTTAGGTCAGTTAGGATCACCACTTTATTTTAAGAATGTGAAATGTCAGAATAATAGTAGAGAGAATGATTTATTTCAGCTTTTATTTATTTCATCACATTCCCAATGGGTCAGAAGTTTACATACACTCAATTAGTATTTGGTAGCATTGCCTTTAAATTGTTTAAATTGGGTCAAACATTTCGGGTAGCCTTCCACAAGCTTCCCACAATAAGTTGGGTGAATTTTGGCCCATTCCTCCTGACAGAGCTGGTGTAACTGAGTCAGGTTTGTAGGCCTCCTTGCTCACACACGCTTTTTCAGTTCTGCCAACAAATGTTCTATAGGATTGAGGTCAGGGCTTTGTGATGGCCACTCCATTACCTTGACTTTGTTGTTCTTAAGCCATTTTGCCACAACTTTGGAAGTATGCTTGGGGTCATTGTCCATTTGGAAGACCCATTTGCGACCAAGCTTTAACTTCCTGACTGATGTCTTGAGATGTTGCTTCAATATATCCACATAATTTTCCTTCCTCATGATGCCATCTATTTTGTGAAGTGCACCAGTCCCTCCTGCAGCAAAGTACCCCCCACAGCATGATGCTGCCACCCCCGTGCTTCACGGTTGGGATGGTGTTCTTCGGCTTGCAAGACCCCCCCTTTTCCTCCAAACATAACGATGGTCATTATGGCCAAACAGTTATATTTTTGTTTCATCAGACCAGAGGACATTTCTCCAAAAAGTACAGTCTTTGTCCCCATGTGCAGTTGCAAACCGTAGCCTGGCATTTTTATGGCGGTTTTGGAGCAGTGGCTTCTTCCTTGCTGAGCGGCCTTTCAGGTTATGTCGATATAGGACTCGTTTTACTGTGGATATATATACCTTTGTACCTGTTTCCTCCAGCATCTTCACAAGGACCTTTGCTGTTGTTCTGGGATTGATTTGCACTTTTCGCACCAAAGTACGTTCATCTCTAGGAGACAGAACGCGCCTCCTTCATGTACGGTATGATGGCTGCGTGGTCCCATGGTGTTTATACTTGTGTACTATTGTTTGTACATGTGACGATCCCGGCTGTCTGAGTCGGGTCCTGTCTGGTGACTAGTGTTCCTGCTCGTATTCTCCAGTTTCCCGAGGGTTCGGGAACGCTCCGGGGAGCGCTCTGGTTTTCCGCACCTGCATCCCATCAGCAATCTGCACACCTGGTCCTGATCATCACCCTTCTTAGGCTCTGGCCCAACATCCAGTTCCTGCCGGATCGGTTAGCCATGAACAGTATGTTTGTCAGCGTATCAGCCTTTGAGTTCTAGCGTTAGTTTTTGTTGTTTTGCACCTTGTTGATTTGCTGTGTACTCACCTCCGTTTTGTTCTGTCTGCAGTCTCTCACCCGGAACCTTCACCCAACCTCTGCCTGATGGTCGGCGGCTGCCGAGCCAGTACCGGACCAACCACTGCACCCTCAACAACCCATCCACGCCACCCGCTCTGTTCCCTGGATTATTCAGCTTCACTCGGACTCTATAAATAAACACTCACCTTTGTCTCACGTACCGTGTCCTGGTCTGCTTCTGGGTTCTGGCTTAGTTAACCGTGACAGAACGATCCGGCCAGTAATGAACCCAGCGGACCTGGACTCTGTTCGCCATGCTATTACCCAGCAGGAGAAGATGTTGGGCCATCATAGCACGGTACTACAGGAGATCGCGTTGTCAGTTCGGAACCTTTCTACCGGTCTGACGGAGGTCCAGAACCAACGCAAGTGTCCGGTGGAGGATCCACTACCGGTTTCACCCATCTCGCCTGCCGCTTCTGAAGCTGTGTCCATCCGTGAGCCCAAGGTTCCGACGCCGGATAAGTATGAGGGAGAGCTGGGAAGATGCCGTTCCTTCCTTATGCAGTGTGGACTAGTGTTCGATCTACAGCCCTACTCTTATGCCACAGACAAGGCTAGGATAGCCTTTGTGATTGAGTTGCTGCGTGGTCGAGCGCTGGAGTGGGCTTCAGCCGTTTGGGAACGACAGGATCCCTGCATGGCTTCATACCAGGGGTTCACGGCCGAGATGAGGAAGCTCTTCGACCATTCCGTCCGAGGGAGGGACGCAGCTAGGCGCCTGTTTTCGCTTCGCCAAGGAACTCGCAGCGTGGCCGACTTCGTGATCGAGTTCAAGACGTTGGCTGTGGAGAGTGGGTGGAACGAGGAGTCTCTGCAAGCGGCCTTTTACCAGGGTCTGTCGGAGCAGCTCAAGGATGAGTTGATCTCCTATCCGGAGCCTAGTGACCTGGACAGCTTGGTAGCTTTGTCTATTCGGGTGGATAATCGAGTCCGAGAGCCGAAGGAGGGAGAAGCAATGGGTCCCGTCCAACCGATCAGCTTCTCAGGATCCAGTCGGGTCGTCAAACTGCGCGGCTCGCTAAAGTTGGGAGGACTTTTAGCGAGCCAGTTTCGACCTCTCAATACCTCTGTCAGACCCCGTTTCCCGGCTACCCTTATGAACAGGAATCAGAGCTTAGCGATTAACGCTTTTATCGATTCAGGTGCCGATGGAAGCTTTCTAGATGCCGAGTTGGTGGAACAGCTGGGGCTTTCCAAGGAGCAATTGCCGGAAGCCATTGAAGCTACCACTCTGAACGGCAGTAGTCTGGCACGTATCACGATGAGGACTGAACCGGTTAAGATGCGGTTGTCGGGGAATCATTCTGAGATGATTTCATTCTTCATTCTGCCGTCTTCCCATGTTCCTCTGGTCCTTGGATACCCCTGGCTGAAGGAACACAATCCCACGTTCGATTGGGTGACGGGCAAGGTAACGAGTTGGAGCCTTGATTGTCATGCTAACTGTCTCAAGACTGCCTGCCCCCCATTCGGTTCCCAGTCAGGTGATTGAGGCTAAACCCCCCAGATTTGTCCCTGGTTCCCGAGACATATCACGATTTGGGGGAAGTTTTCAGTAAGCAGAAGGCTCTGTCACTCCCCTCCCCACCGACCATATGATTGTGCCATCAACCTGGTCCCTGGAGCTGTCTACCCCAAGGGAAGGTTATACAGTATCTCCCGACCTGAACGTGAGGCGTTGGAGACCTACATCAAGGAGTCCCTAGCTGCTGGTCTCGTTCGTCCCTCGTCATCACCCCTGGGGGCAGGATTCTTCTTTGTGGGTAAGAAGGATGGCTCTCTTCGACCGTGTATTGATTATCGGGGGTTGAATGACATCACGGTCAAGAACAAGTATCCCCTGCCCTTGATGAGTTCTGCCTTCGACTCCTTACAGGGTGCTACGGTGTTCACCAAGCTAGACCTACGCAATGCGTATCACCTGGTCCGGATCAGAGAGGGGACGAGTGGTTGACGGGTTTCAATACACCGATGGGTCACTTCGAGTATCAGGTGATGCCGTTTGGACTGACCAATGCTCCAGCGGTATTCCAGAGTATGGTGAACGACGTCCTGAGAGATATGATCGGTCTCTTTGTGTTTGTTTACCTGGATGACATTCTGATCTTCTCGAAGGAACCTTCCGACCACGTCCAGCATGTCCGGCAGGTTCTGCAGCGATTGTTGGAGAATCGCCTGTTTGTGAAGGCCGAGAAGTGCGAGTTTCACGCCCACACGACATCCTTTCTCGGGTACATCATCTCCAGGGGAGAGATTAGGATGGACCAGGAGAAGGTTAGAGCGGTTCTGGAATGGGCCCAGCCCGGTACGAGATTGCAGCTCCAGAGATTTTTGGGGTTTGCGAATTTCTACCGCAGATTCATCCGGGATTACAGCCGTGTGGCCGCTCCGTTAACTGCCTTGACTTCCAGCATCAGGACCTTCAAGTGGAATCCGGAGGCGGATCGAGCGTTTCTGGATTTGAAGAGGCGATTCACCAACGCACCGATTCTCTCTCAACCGGACACGGCCCGTCAGTTCGCCGTTGAAGTGGACGCGTCTGATGTGGGAGTTGGCGCCATCCTGTCGCAGCGATGCTCCACGGACAGTAAACTCCATCCCTGCGCCTACTACTCTCGTCGCCTTTCGCCTGCGGAGAGGAATTACGATGTGGGTAACCGGGAGCTTCTCGCGGTGAAACTTGCCTTGGAGGAGTGGCGCCACTGGTTGGAGGGGCGGAGCAACCGTTTATGGTCTGGACGGACCACAAGAATCTTGCTTACGTGCAATCGGCTAAACGTCTCAACTCCCGTCAGGCCAGGTGGGCGTTGTTTTTCGGACGATTCAAGTTTGCCCTGACGTTCCGACCTGGATCTAAGAACGGCAAGGCGGACGCCTTGTCCCGGATGTTCTCCAAGACGGAGGAGAGTGGGTCCAAGACCGAGACAATCCTCCCCCGGAACTGCGTCGTGGGAGCAGTTATGTGGAAGATTGAGGAGGAGGTGCTGGCGGCCCTTCGGACTCAGCCCGGTCCCGGTAACGGTCCACCCGGTCGGTTGTTTGTGCCTGAGTCGGTTCGTCCTGCTGTCCTCAAATGGTCCCACGCCAGCAAGATGGCTTGTCACCCTGGCGTGGCTCGGACTATGGCGTTTCTTCGCAGACGTTTTTGGTGGCCTGCCATGGCCGAGGATACTCGGGGTTTTGTTGCTGCCTGTCCAGTGTGTGCGCAGAATAAGAGTACCAATCGGCCCAGCTCTGGACTACTTCACCCCCTTCCTATTCCCCGGCGACCATGGTCGCATCTGGCCCCTGGACTTCGTCACGGGGTTGCCCGCTTCTGAGGGGAACACGGTCGTTCTGACTATCGTGGACAGATTCAGCAAGTTCGCCCACTTTGTGCCAATTGCCAAGCTTCCCTCTGCCTCGGAGACGTCCGAGATCCTGGTTAGGGAGGTTTTCAGGGTCCACGGTTTGCCCAGTGATATCGTTTCCGACCGTGGCCCGCAGTTTACCTCTGCTGTCTGGAAGTCCTTCTGTTTGGCCATTGGAGCTACGGTCAGTCTCACATCTGGTTTTCACCCCCAATCCAATGGTCAGGCGGAGAGAGCCAACCAGAAGATGGAATCAACGCTACGCTGTCTGGTCTCTTCCAACCCCACCTCCTGGGCCTCTCAGTTGCCTTGGGTTGAGTATGCCCACAATACTCTTCCTACATCTGCCACTGGGATGTCTCCCTTCCAGTGCCTGTATGGCTATCAACCTCCCCTGTTTCCTTCTCAGGAGAAGGAGCTCTCAGTGCCTTCTGTGCAGGCCCATATTCGGCGTTGCCACCGGACCTGGCATCGGGCCAGAAAGGCACTCCTTAGAGTTTCGGACCGGTATCAGCTCCAGGCGAATCGTCGCCGGATTCCCGCTCCCACCTATACCATCGGAGATAGGGTTTGGTTGGCCACACGGGATCTTCCGTTACGGACTGAGTCTAGGAAGTTGTTGCCGAAGTTCATTGGTCCGTTTGTGGTGGAGAAGGTGATCAATCCAGTGGCAGTTCGACTCAAACTACCGAGGACGCTCAGAGTCCATCCCACCTTTCATGTCTCCTGCCTCAAGCCTGTCTTCCTCAGTCCTCTGTTGCCTCCTCCGCCTCCTCCTCCTCCTCCTCGGATGATCGGAGGTGGTCCCTGCCTACACGGTGCGTCGCATCATGGATTCCAGACGGCGGGGCCGGGGTTTCCAGTATCTCGTGGACTGGGAGGGGTATGGCCCTGAAGAGAGGAGTTGGATTCCGCGGCGACAGGTCCTAGACGCAGACCTCATCAGTGACTTCTACCGCCTCCATCCTGGCGCTCCGGGAAGTCCGCCCGGTGGCGTTCGCCGGAGGGGGTACTGTGACGATCCCGGCTGTCTGAGTCGGGTCCTGTCTGGTGACTAGTGTTCCTGCTCGTATTCTCCAGTTTCCCGAGGGTTCGGGAACGCTCCGGGAGCGCTCTGGTTTTCCGCACCTGCATCCCATCAGCAATCTGCACACCTGGTCCTGATCATCACCCTTCTTAGGCTCTGGCCCAACATCCAGTTCCTGCCGGATCGGTTAGCCATGAACAGTATGTTTGTCAGCGTATCAGCCTTTGAGTTCTAGCGTTAGTTTTTGTTGTTTTGCACCTTGTTGATTTGCTGTGTACTCACCTCCGTTTTGTTCTGTCTGCAGTCTCTCACCCGGAACCTTCACCCAACCTCTGCCTGATGGTCGGCGGCTGCCGAGCCAGTACCGGACCAACCACTGCACCCTCAACAACCCATCCACGCCACCCGCTCTGTTCCCTGGATTATTCAGCTTCACTCGGACTCTATAAATAAACACTCACCTTTGTCTCACGTACCGTGTCCTGGTCTGCTTCTGGGTTCTGGCTTAGTTAACCGTGACAGTACAGATGAACGTGGTACCTTCAGGCGTTTGGAAATTGCTTCCAAGAATGAACCAGACTTGTGGAGGTCTAAAGAACATTTTTTGAGGTCTTGGCTGATTTATTTTGATTTTCACATGATGTCAAGCAAAGAGGCACTGAGTTTGAAGGTAGGCTTTGAAATACATCCACAGGTACACCTCCAATTGACTCAAATTATGTCAATTAGCCTATCAGAAGCTTCTAAAGCCATGACATCATTTTCTGGAATTTTCCAAGCTGTTTAAAGGCACAGTCAACTTAGTGTATGTAAACTTCTGACCCACTGGAATTGTGATACAGTGAATTATAAGTGAAAAAATCTGTCTGTAAACAATTGTTGGAAAGATTACTTGTGTCATGCACAAAGTAGATGTCCTAACCAACTTGCCAAACCCATAGTTTGTTAACAAGAAATGTGTGGAGTGGTTGAAAAACGAGTTTTAATGACTCCAACCTAAGTGCATGTAAACTTCTGACTTCAACTGTATATCTACAGAAATAAGTCAGATCCTGCTTCTGTTGCCTGTTTGAGTGTTTGTTTAATAGCCTAATGGTTCGGTGAGCACCAAGGCTCACACAACAACATGTCAAGTAAACGATTTCACAAATTCGGCTGTTTTTAATATTTGCTTTGCTGTAATAAAGGCTTTACACTTTTTTTTCGTTAGAACAGCCTCTCTGGTATCTTTATAATTAATTTAGTGTTGTTTTGTCACGGTTTCGGCCGAGGCTGCCTCTCTTCCTTGCTCGGGCAGGCTTCGGCGTTCGTTGTCTCCGGAATACTAGCTGCCACCGTTGCATGTTTCTATGTTCGTTTGCTTTTGTCTAATTGTTGTCACACCTGTTTTCGTTTAGTGTATTAGTGTCCTATAAGTTCTCCTTGGGTTTGTGTTAGTGTTGTGTGTGATTGTTTTCACTGTCGTGCTTTGTTGCTGGATGTATTTGACTATTTGCTCGGTTGAGCTGTCCTCCATAGTTTGGAGAGTTTTGTCGCACCTGTTTGTGCGCCCGTTTTGTTTCGCCTGCGCGCGGAGTTTCGCCTTCGGGCTATTTAGTGCTTGCACGGTTAGAGATATCACTAAAGTCTTTGGAACTATACTTCTGCGTCCTGCGCCTGATTCCACCACCACACCCACTTACTACATCCTTGACAGAATCACACACCTTTAAATGGAATCAGCAGGAGCCGAAGCAGCGCAGGCGACGCTGGAGGACAGGGTCCGCCAGCAAAATGACCAGATCCTGCGGATGGGGTCCGCACTGCAGGAGGTGATCACCACCATCAGAGGCTGGGAGACCCGAGGGACACCTCCACTACCATCGTCCCTGCCCGCGCCATCGGCAAGTCAGCCTCTTCCCGCTCCGGAACCCAGAGGAGTTCGACTCTCGCTCCCGAGGGCCTACGATGGGACCGCTGCCGGGTGTCAGGGATTCCTTCTCCAGGTGGAGCTTTACCTGGCCACCGTGCACCCGGCGCCCTCGGGGCACGAGAGCGTGTCCGCCCTGATCTCCTGCCTTTCCGGTAAAGCGTTGGAATGGGCCAACGCAGAGTGGAGGAGAATAGACGCTAACACCATCACCTACGACGAGTTCTCCCGCCGCTTCAGGGCGGTGTTTGACCATCCCCCGGAGGGGAAAGCGGCGGCGGAGCGTCTGTTCGGCCTCCGGCAGGGGAGGAGGAGTGCCCAGAAGTTCGCCTTAGAATTCCGCACTCTAGCGGCGGATGCAGGGTGGAATGAGCGGGCCCTCATCGATCACTATCGATGTAGTCTACGTGAGGACGTCCGTAGGGAGCTGGCCTGTAGGGACACCAGTCTCTCGTTCGACCAGTTGGTCGACATGTCCATCAGGCTGGATACCCTGCTAGCTACCCGCGGACGTCCCGAGGGGGGTCCGTCCATTTCACCCTCCAGCACTTCCGAGCCGTGCCCCATGGAGCTCGGTGGCGCTGGCGCTAGAGAGAGGAGGGGTCGGAATACGAGGGGGTCCATCTCCTGCACCAACTGTGGTCGGGGAGGACACACCGCGGCTAGGTGCTGGGGATGGCCTCCCTAGGGGGGAAGACGACAGGTCCCGCACTGGGGAGTCCTTCCAGGTGAGTAGGCGCCCCACT
Source organism: Coregonus clupeaformis (assembly GCF_020615455.1). Lineage (NCBI taxonomy): Eukaryota > Metazoa > Chordata > Actinopteri > Salmoniformes > Salmonidae > Coregonus > Coregonus clupeaformis. The sequence goes on from NC_059199.1 coordinate 24,535,765, forward strand.
CACCCAGAGCTCTCTGTTGCACACTTTTGTATACCTGTGCGTTTTCCACAGGTAGCACCTCATTCCCAGCATAAGGCGCTGGTAGATTCAGGCGCGGCTGGGAATTTTGTTGATAAGCAATTTTGTTTAGCCTTAGGGATTCCCCTTCTACCTGTTGACGTTCCTTTCCCCGTTCATGCCCTAGATAGCCGTCCGTTGGGTGCGGGCTTGATCAGGGAGGTTACAGCGCCACTTAGGATGTGTGCGCAGGGGGTCATCAGGAGATGATCCAGCTATTTCTGATCGACTCGCCTGCGTATCCGGTGGTGCTGGGCATGCCCTGGTTGAGTACCCATAACCCATCTATTTCGTGGCAGGAGAGGGCTCTGATGGAGTGGTCTGCCCAGTGTGTGGGTCGATGTTTAGGCGTTTCCGTAGGGGGCTACCTCGGTGGAGAGTCCAAACCAGGTGCCCGCATTGCACGTTCCCCCTGAGTATGGGGATTTGGCTATTGCGTTTAGTAAGTCGAGGGCGACGCAGTTGCCGCCCCATAGGCAGGGAGATTGTGCGATAGACCTCCAGGCAGGAGCTGCGCTCCCACGGAGCCATGTGTATCCTCTGTCTCAGGAGGAGAAGAAAGCTATGGAGACTTACATAGACGAATCTCTGAGACAAGGATACATACGGCCTTCCACTTCCCCCTGCGTCCTCGAGTTTCTTTTTTGTGAAGAAAAAGGATGGTGGGTTACGCCCGTGCATCGATTACCGTGGTCTCAATCAGATCACGGTGAAGTACAGTTATCCACTCCCGCTGATTGCGACCATGACTGAGTCATTGCATGGGGCGCGTTTCTTCACTAAATTAGATCTCAGGAGCGCGTACAACTTGGTGCGCATCAGGGAGGGCGATGAATGGAAGACAGCCTTTAGTACCACCTCGGGCCATTACGAGTATCTTGTCATGCCATACGGGTTGATGAACGCTCCGTCAGTTTTCCAATCATTCGTGGATGAGATCTTCAGGGACATGCAGGGGCAGGGGGTGGTTGTGTACATAGATGACATTCTCGTGTACTCGCCTACCCGAGTCGAGCATGTGGCCCTGGTGCGCAGAGTGTTGCGGGAGGCTGGTGGAGCACGACCTGTATGTCAAGGCAGAGAAGTGTCTGTTTTTCCAGGAGTCGGTCTCCTTTTTGGGGTATCAGTTGTCTGCGTCTGGGGTGAAGATGGAGGTAGACCGGGTGTCAGCCGTGCGTAATTGGCAAACACCAACCACTGTGAAGGAGGTGCAGCAGTTTTTGGGGGTTTGCGAATTACTACCGGAGGTTTATCCGGGGTTTTGGACAGGTGGCAGCTCCCATCACGTCTCTTTTGAAGGGGGGTCGGTCGTCTGCAGTGGTCTGCCGAGGCGGACAGGGCGTTTGGGAGGCTGAAGGACCTGTTTACCTCGGCCCCGGTGCTGGCGCATCCGGATCCCTCTTTGCCATTTCAGGTAGAGGTGGACGCGTCAGAGGCCGGTATAGGAGCCGTGCTTTCGCAACGGTCCGGCGCGCCACCTAAACTCCGCCCCTGTGCTTTTTATTCCAAGAAGCTCAGTCCGGCGGAGCGAAACTATGACGTAGGGGACAGGGAGCTGTTAGCCGTGGTACAGGCCCTAAAGGTGTGGAGGCACTGGCTTGAGGGGGCTCAACACCCTTTCCTCATTTTGACGGACCACCGTAACCTGGAGTACATCCGGGCAGCGAGGAGGCTGAACCCTCGCCAGGCGAGGTGGAATATGTTTTTGACCCGGTTCACATTCAAGATCACGTACATCCCTGGGTCACAGAATGGTAAGGCAGACGCACTGTCTCGGCGGTATGACACGGAGGAGAGGTCCGTGGAGCCCACTCCCATACTGCCGGAGTCGTGTCTGGTGGCACCGGTAGTGTGGGAGGTCGATGCTGAACTCGAGCGAGCGTTACGCACCAACCCTAGTCCACCTCAATGCCCGGAGGGTCGGAAGTACGTTCCGCTCGAGGTTCGGGATCGATTGATCTATTGGGCTCACACGTCACCCTCCTCTGGACACCCTGGTATCGGCCGGACAGTGCACTGTCTTAGTGCCAAGTACTGGTGGCCCACGTTGGCGAGGGATGTGAGGGTTTATGTTTCCTCCTGCTCGGTGTGCGCCCAGTGTAAGGCGCCTAGACATCTGCCTAGGGGTAAGTTACTACCCCTGCCCGTTCCACAACGACCATGGTCTCACCTCTCGGTGGATTTCCTAACTGACCTTCCTCCTTCACAGGGGAATACCACTATACTGGTCGTTGTGGACCGGTTTTCTAAGGCCTGTCGTTTGCTCCCCATGCCGGGCCTTCCTACTGCCCTGCAAACCGCCGAAGCACTATTCACCCATGTGTTCCGGCACTACGGGGTACCCAAGGATATTGTGTCTGATCGAGGTCCCCAATTTACCTCCAGAGTCTGGAGAGCTTTTATGGAGCGATTGGGGGTCTCGGTGAGCCTCACCTCGGGTTACCACCCGGAGAGTAATGGGCAGGTGGAACGTGTGAACCAGGATGTGGGTAGGTTTCTTAGAACATACTGCCAGGACCGGCCAGAGGAGTGGGCAAGGGTACGTTCCCTGGGCCGAAATGGCCCAGAATTCCCTACGCCATTCCTCCACTAACCTAACCCCTTTCCAATGTGTGTTAGGTTACCAGCCGGTTCTGGCACCTTGGCAGCAGAGCCAGATCGAGGCTCCTGCGGTGGATGAGTGGGTGCGGCGCTCGGAGGAGACATGGAACGCTGCACACGTCCACCTGCAGCGGGCCCTCCGGCGTCATAAGGCGAGCGCCGATCTCCACCGCAGTGAGGGACCGGTGTACGCACCTGGTGATCGAGTCTGGCTCTCTACCAGAAACCTGCCCCTCCGCCTGCCCTGTCGGAAACTGGGTCAGCGGTTTGTAGGGCCATTTAAAGTCCTGAGAAGGTTGAACGAGATGTGTTACAAATTACAACTACCTGTTGAATATAAAAGTATTAACCCCTCGTTCCATGTGTCTCTTCTCAGGCCGGTGGTAGCTGGCCCACTCCAAGAAAGTGAGATCAGGGAGACTCCTCCGCCCCCATTGGACATCGAGGGGGCACCGGCGTACTCCGTGCGGTCCATCTTGGATTCGAGACGTCGGATGGGGGGTCTCCAATATCTAGTGGAGTGGGAGGGGTACGGCCCGGAGGAACGGTGCTGGGTGCCAAGGAGGGACATTTTGGACCCGTCTCTCCTGACGGAATTCCATCATGGGCACCCGACGCATCCTGCTCCGCGTCCTCCTGGTCGTCCCCGAGGCCGGAGTCGGCGCACGTCTGGAGCCGCGCGTCAAGGGGGGGGTACTGTCACGGTTTTGGCCGCGGCTGCCTCTCTTCCTTGCTTGGGCAGGCTTCGGCGTTCGTTGTCTCCGGAATACTAGCTGCCACCGTTGCATGTTTCTATGTTCGTTTGCTTTTGTCTAATTGTTGTCACACCTGTTTTCGTTTAGTGTATTAGTGTCCTATAAGTTCTCCTTGGGTTTGTGTTAGTGTTGTGTGTGGTTGTTTTCACTGTCGTGCTTTGTTGCTGGATGTATTTGACTATTTGCTCGGTTGAGCTGTCCTCCATAGTTTGGAGAGTTTTGTCGCACCTGTTTGTGCGCCCGTTTTGTTTCGCCTGCGCGCGGAGTTTCGCCTTCGGGCTATTTAGTGCTTGCACGGTTAGAGATATCACTAAAGTCTTTGGAACTATACTTCTGCGTCCTGCGCCTGATTCCACCACCACACCCACTTACTACATCCTTGACATGTTTACATTGTTCCAAAGTGTCAGAATTAATAATAATGATAATAATAACCCTGCTTTTTCTTGATATCCTTCTTATTGTTATTATTACTAATATTATTATGATCATCATTATAATAAGTATTGCCATTATCATTAGTAGGCTTAGTATAGCAGCCCGAGCTGTAGGCCTAAGAGCAAATCCTGTTTAGTCTTAATAATGTAACTTATTTAGGCCTATATTTCAATGCTTATATAGGCTACTGTATCAATCAATCTTTCATTCGTTCATGTCATCACACAGCATATGAGTCATTCATGATTTGAAATGCAATCAAGCATGTTCGTTTTAAAATAAAATAAAGCGAGCTTAGAATAATTAGCTTAAACAATAAGCCGTTCCATTTCGGAAATTGCATTCACAAATGAATGTGACTGTTTTTAGTCTTTGCTGTAATAAAGGCTTAGCAAAAAAACGTTACAACAAACTCTCTGGTACGCTTATAATGTAGTTATTGTTGTTTACGTTGTTCCAAAAGGTCAGAAAATTATATTGTAATCTACGCAGCACCTGTTTGGCACACATAATATGCATGCAGCGCTTGCTCCTTACCTTATTTTTCTTGATCTAGAATATTTTCCACAACTAGTTACATTTATTCCACACATTGACTTCCCCTTGACCTCATGAGCAACCAGTAAACATTCCCAGTTTCGAGTTTATTTGTCACGTCCTGCACCCCTGCAGTCTCTATGTGGACACAGAGGAGGGTGAGCCTCAAAGAGTTAATACTATGGTCAGGGTCAGGAAATGCTCTGCAGATGGGGAGGGTATTTCCCACAAAGTGGATTTCTTGATTATTATACCATTGAATAAAGAGGCAAGTTAACTCAGAATACTAAACCAATACCTGTGCAGTAGCAATGTAATGCCATATAGTATTTGTAATTGTTTAGTAAATACATAGAAATGGAGATATGCTGTTTTGGTGTACCTCAAGATTGTATCACTCTCTCTCTCTCTCACACACACACACACGCACACGCACACGCACACTCACACACACACAAACACACACACAAATTGTTTTCTCTCTATCATACCAGTCCTTGTCAGCTGGGTAGGTAGGCTTGGTGGGTCGAAGGGGCCCCTGCTCCAAACAGCCCTTCATGGTGACCTTCTTCAGGGCCAGCCAGGCCCCCTGTCGTGCCCTGAATCCCAACCCCCGCAAGAAGAAGCCCAAATATGACCGTCCCCTGCCCAGTATACATGGTGAGGTCATACAAGGTCAGGGGACAACACTGGTTTTTGGTGTTGTTGTTAAGCTTGTTTTTGCAGAGTTTAAAGGGATAGTTCATCCAAATTACAAAATTACTTAACTTGCGTTTACATTTAATTGTGTCTTTATTTTAAATCCAATGCATCCAAAGCATGCTTGACAGTCTGTCCTGTCTCATAACATCTTTTTTGATCCCTTTCAGATTACAGCCACGTCAACAGTGGGCGTCAGGCTTGTAAGAGACATGAATTATATGTGAGCTTTAGTGACCTAGGCTGGAAGGTGAGCTGCTGTCTCCCTTAACTACTCAATCTACTGAATAGATAATATCATGATCTAACATTGTATCACCTTATTTGCTGTAACACACAATTAGCAAAATAAATAACAATGTAAATCACAATATGGGGATGAGGTAGTTGGGTGGGCTAATTACAGATGGGCTGTGTACAGGTGCAGTGATCGGTAAGCTGCTCTGACAACTGATGCTTAAAGTTAGTGAGGGAGATAAGTGTCTCCAGCTTCAGAGAAGCTTCTCTGGAAGGAGAGTTTACGGTCTAACCAGACACCTAGGTATTTGTAGTTGTCCACATATTCTAAGTCAGACCCGCCGAGAGTAGTGATTATAATCGGGCGGGCGGGTGCAAGCAGCGTTCGATTGAAGAGCATGCATTTAGTTTTACTAGCGTTTAAGAGCAGTTGGAGGCCACGGAAGGAGTGTTGTATGGCATTGAAGCTCGTTTGGAGGTTTGTTAACACAGTGTCCAGTGAAGGGCCAGATGTATACAAAATGGTGTCGTCTGCGTAGAGGTAGATCTGAGAGTCACCAGCAGCAAGAGCGACATCATTAATATACACACAGAATAGAGTCGGCCCGAGATTTGAACCCTGTGGCACCCCCTTAGAGACTGCTAGAGGTCCAGACAACAGGCCCTCCGATTTGACACATTGAACTCTATCTGAGAAGTAGTTGGTGAACCAGGTTAGGCAGTCATTTGAGAAACCAAGGCTATTTAGTCTGCCAATAAGAATGCAGTGATTGACAGAGTCAAAAGCCTTGGCCAGGTCGATGAAGACGGCTGCACATTACTGTCTTTTATCGATCGCGGTTATCATATCGTTTAGGACATTGAGCTTGGCTGAGGTGCACCCATGACCAGCTCGAAGAGGGGATGACCGCGGCAGCTTTCCAAATCTCTGGGGATCTCAGACGATACGAAAGACAGATTGAACAGGCTAGTAATAGGGGTTGCGACAATTTCGGCGGGGTCCAGATTTAGCAGCTCTTTCAGGACATCAGCTATCTGTATTTTGGTGAAGGAGATGTGGGCGCGGGGGGCATGGGCAAGTTGCAGCGGAGGGTGCAGAGCTGGTGGCCGGGGTAGGGGTAGCCAAGTGGAAAGCATGGCCAGCCGTAGCAAAATGCTTATTGATATTCTCGATTATCGTAGATTTATCGGCGGTGACAGTGTTTCCTAGCCTCAGTGCAGTGGGTAGCTGGGAGGAGGTGCTCTTATTCTCCATGGACTTTAGTGTCCCAAAACGTTTTGGAGTTAGTGCTACAGGATGCACATTTGTGTTTGAAAAAGCTAGCCTTTGCTTTCCTAACTGATTGTGTATATTGGTTCCTGACTTCCCTGAAAAGTTGTTCAATGCTAATGCTGTACGCCACAGGATGTTTTTGTGCTGGTCAAGGGCAGTCAAGTCTGGGGTGAACCAGGGGCTATACATGAACTCTAACATTGGTTTCAATGGGAATGACGGTAAATGGCTCAGACATTTATGGCAAACTGAAACTAAAAGAACCAATTTACCTGAGTCTACAATGGCAGTCTTAAAATAGAGTACGGATAGTGAGAAGTAACTTTCAAGACTGAAGCAATTGTGCCCTATAGTGGTGGACTTTATACTGTACCATGTTACTACACAACTAACATACACTGAGTGTACAAAACATTAGGAACACCTGCTCTTTCCATGACATAGACTGACCAGGTAAATTCAGGTGAAAGCTATGATCCTTTGAACGGGGTATGGTAGTAGGTGTATCAAGAATGGTCCACCACCCAAAGGTCATTCAGCCAACTTGACACAACTGTGGGAAGCATTGGAGTCAACATGGGCCAGAATCCCTTTGGAACGCTTTCGACACCTTGTAGAGTCCATGCCCCGACAAATTGAGGCTGTTCTGAGCAACAGGGGGTGCAACTCAATATTAGCAAGGTGTTCTTAATGTTTTGTACACTCAGTGTATGTAGGCCTCCATGTTTTTAAATAGTACAGTATCACACATCACAGTACAATGCCATAAAGCGTGGGCCTGTAGTACATGTAAATCAACTTAAAGTTGGTTTTTATTTTCATATGCAAAGAATAAAGCATAATTGTTCATGTAATAATATAATTACATGATATAATAACAACTCCAGGAATAGGAAATAGTGATGAAATAATCAAATAAATGAAAAGACAGAGACAAATGCTTTTGAACTACTATTTATTTTATTTAAAAATGTAAAATTCAGAGCAAAGTAATGTAGTGCACTAGTGTCTAGAGCACTGTTAGGTGGCAAAGTGTGACAAGAATCCTGTGGGGAGAGAAAACAAGAGAATACATGAATCTAATAGGTGTTAACTAATCAGGGTTCAACGAAGCACTTCAAGTCCTCAATTCCAGAGAGAGAGAGAGAGAGAGAAGAGAAGAGTGGCCCTTCAGGTCTCTGCAGTAGGACTACATGCTGGCCATGAGGTACTCGAGGTGGTACTCCAGGAGGCTGGAGAGCTCAGTGACCAGAGACTCTCGGTTAAAATACCAGGCCAGCTGCTGCCCAAACATGTCATCTAGCAGAGCCATCAGCCCGCCCTGAAGGGAACACCACACAACACATAGAAAATGGCTCTGAGCTACCAGCTTATCAAGAGGAGAGAGACAATGAGAGTTACTCCCCCTAAAACGGCATTGAAACCCTGTTAACCAGGAACGAGTAAAGAGGAAGTAAACTAGTAATAAGGAAGAAAACAGGAAGTAAACTCTTGACTCTTACATTGAGCAGCAACAGGTATCTCTCAGCCTTTGGCTCAATGCTGGCAACAGTGGGCAGGAAGGAGTACAGGAGAGCGTACAGACGCTCCATGAACCCACCAGGTTGCTAAAGTAAACAGAGGAGGAGAGAAGAGAAATTGAAGTGAAATTGCTAATAGACAGACATCTAAACATTTACCAGCGAGATGCTACTTACCACCATCAGGGATTTCTGAGCTGTCATCATCCCAAACAGCACCAGCTCAAAAAGGACATCTATCAGGTTAACATGATGGATCTAGGACAAGAAAACACGTTTGGAGAAAATAGGAATGATTTCAAATAGATCAGCTACTGTGCCGTATAAAAGACATGCATGTGGAAGAACTCAAAGTGAGACTTGAAAGAGTTAATTAACTCACCTTTGCCTCAGCCAGCTCCCTCTCAATGTCAATCTGCTTGGAGGGGTCACTCAGGTAGTCCGCAAAGTCGTTATAGGCATGGATGAATTCGGCCTCGTCCTATCACAAAGCAAAGAGCAGTGATTTTAGTGCACAGAACACATTTCCCACCGAGGACGCTCTCTTTCCCTTGAAGGACAATGAGTTAGTGAGCTACCATCTGGTGGACCTGAACCAGTGCGCCCAGTAGGACCTTTCCCGCCACAAACAGATGGTTCCTACTCAGGGTGGAACCGAGCAGGGTCTAGAGAAGAGGGAAGAGTTAGGGTGAGACACCCATCTTACTCTAGGAGACAGACAGAACAGGAAGACACAGAGAGTCAAAGAAAAGTGGGTCCACTCACAGTAAAGGCCTGGCGCAGGGAGACGAGCCTCAGGCCGATGTCCTCCACTCTCTTGGTGGTAAGGTAGAGGCTGTGGAAGAGAGGGAATGAAGCATGTCAATGGGGGATAACAGCATTGTGACCACTATCCTTCAGCATCTGACAAGCTCAGACTATACACACATTTAGAGGGACTCACTTTAGCAGAGGAACCTCCCTCTCCTCAGGCAGCAGGTCCTCCTACCAGCCCTACAACAACAGAACAATTATTCAACATCAGTGACCAATGTAATGACATGTCAAACAATGGGTCAATCAAAGGATCTTAATGCTACTAGTCAATAGTATGTGTGTGTGTAACATCTGACCTCATAGCAGTTGTGGCCCTCAGGCTCTGGCTCAGTGAACTGCTGAGTGGTGGGCGTAGAGACGGAGGCAGCCTCCGACCACGCCGAGGAGGAGAGCAGCCCATCCAGCCCCATGTGGAGAGTGGCGTACACCACCGAGACATCAGTTTGCTGCTCAAAACACACACACACAACACACATTAATAGAAAACAGACCATATCTAATGGAAAATGCCCTGTAATTTCTATTCTATATACATAGGAAATTGTTTATTTACCTGGTAGCAGCCATGCGTCACGGCCACAGACGTCTCGTGGCGGAGGTGAGACGCATACTGGGTCACCCCTGCCAGCCACATACTGACAGAGAGAAACGACATGTTAAGGCCAAACGGAATAAGTGAAGAAAAGCCTAATCTAATACTAATTCAGTAGTATTTACATCTTACCTGGATCCAAGAGATGGACTGCACCTTGGTGGCACAGTAGGGGATGCCCTCTGGACTAAGTCTGTGTGTCTCCTTGGAGATGGCCCACACCAGTTGAGTCTCCAGGCCTCGAACCCTACTCGCATGGTGCATCCTCACCACCACCTGCTGTGGAGTGAAACAACAAGACAACATCAACAAAACAACATCAGCCATCGCTGTAACATATTTCCATCAAGATCACATGACACTGACGATGTAGATTAGGATTAGGTAGTGACAAAGACACATACCTGGGATCCCCCACGCATGTAGGTGATAATGGGGCTGATGAACTGGAAAGTTCTCCAAGCTTTAGCCACCGGACCGGCATTGTTCTGCACAAGAGGGGGGTTGACATTACAATACATTCAGGTTAGAAACAGCAAACATTGCAACAGTGATGTGACTGTGTGTGTGGGTCTCTTACCCTGATCACAACAGGCCCACAGTACAGGGAGCTAAACCTAATCGGTATCAACTGCCAATTACCAGTGGCCTCCTAAAGCAGAAAGCAGACAACAAAGATTTTTAGAATGTCAAAGTGACACAAATTGAATATCTGGGATACTTTTCAAACATTAAACTTTCTGAAAATTGTACCTCAAGGATAGTCGGCACATCTGGCACCTCCTCAAGGATGGCTGGCAGCAGTGGTACATCCGGCACATCATCCAATGGCACAACCAACTGGACCTCATCCAGGACAGTGTCACGAGTTGCTAAGCCAGAACCCAGAAGCAGACCAGGACAAGGTAAGTTGAAACGAAGGTGAGTGTTTATTACAAATTCAAGAGTGATGCTGAATAATCCAGGGAACAGAGCGGGCGGCGTTGATTAGTTGTTGGGGGTGCAGTGGTTGATCCCATCCTGGGTCGGCAGCCGCCGACCACCAGGCAGAGGTTGGATGAAGGTTCCGGACGGGTGACTGCAGATGGAACAAAACGGGGGTAAGTAAGCAACAAACCAACAAGGTGCAAAAACAACAAAACTAACGCTAGGCTCTAAGACTGATACTCTGGTAAACCTACTGTTCATGGCTAACGATCCGGCAGGGAATGGATGTTAGGCCAGAGCCTAAGAAGGGTGATGATCAGGACCAGGTGTGCAGATTGCTGATGGGATGCAGGTGCGGAAATCAAGAGAGCTCCCCGGAGCGTTCCCGAACCCTCGGGAAACTGGAGATCACGAACAGAAAAACTAGTCACCAGACAGGACCCGACTCAGACTGCCGGGATCGTTACAGACAGTTGATTCTAAAATTAGAACATTGGAATACAAACAAACAAATGTTAGGATGTAAAACGTAGCGAGCTAGCTAGTACTACTAGTTCAAAAGTGCATCTCTTAGCAAAAGTCACTAAAGTCAACGTTAGCTTGCAAGTATGGATTACAGAAATACACAACATTTCACAAATTACATTTATATTGTTAAATGTGGTAAAATAAGAAGTTTAAACTCAACATACCCTCTTCGAAGTCGATGTCGCTGTCCACCTCCCGACGATTAAGAACCCTGCAAAACGGAAAAAGACAACAAAAACAACCCACAAATGAATTTGAACAACCTGTCGACGCAGTAGACCGCCGACGTCCACGCACTCTCCCCACCAATTTTGAAAAGCACGCAGGCATTTTCCAGTCGATCTTTCAGTCTCAGGTCTCAAAAATCTGTCAAGTTTGTTGTTGTTGAACAGCAAACTGAAGTTGTTGTTGTTTTCGAACAGAAAACGTTCAATAGAACGCCGAGATGTTCTATCGGTTAGATGTCTCTTCGCAACACATATTTTTGAAAATTGTTGTTTACAAAATTGACAGCTGTGTTGCCATAGAAATGAGTTTGGATCTCTGCTTACCATTAGAATTCTATAAAAATTCCATTCCTACTCATCATTCTAATTCTATTGACCCTATTTTGTCACCAGAGGATTTCCTATGTTGTTGGTATAATATAAAACAAAAATACCAAATGTTCTTTTTAAGTCACTAGCTAGGTCAATGGCCCATTGAAATGTTTTAGCATGTTTCATGGAAGTTGTTGAACTTCTGAAAGTCTAGGCTTTGACTCAGTGGATAATAAAGTATTGTGGAGCACAGACAACCCGGTTTAAAATATATTGACCAAATTTAGACAAGGGGGGCAAAGCCACAGCTCACTGAGGTAGGAGAGCACTGAAGTATCTGCATAATAATAATCCATATCTCTTTTATAAACAGGATAGTATCATTGATTATATAAAAGTGCATGTATAAATAAGTCTGATTGACCTTTTTTCATGCCAGGTTCACCTTCTGAAGCCGGACGAGGTTCCCAAAGCGTGCTGCGCACCCACCAAGCTCAGTCCCATCTCCGTACTCTTCTACGACGACAACAACAATGTGATCCTAAAGAAGCATCGTAACATGGTGGTCAAGACCTGTGGATGCCTGTGACACCTGTGGTGTACCATCTATTCTACATCTTTTTTATAAACTTGACTACCATTGTTCCAAAAGATACAAACGGGGTAATATACCTTGCAGCCAGCAGTTGATAGCAATAATCTGGCAATATGTGTATAAATACTATGTATCTACACTGAACAAAAATATAAACGCAACAATTTCAAAGATTTACTGTGTTACAGTTCATATAAGGAAATCAGTCAATTAAAATATATTCTTTAGGCCCTAATCTATGGATTTAACATGACTGGGAATGCAGATGTGCATCTGTTGGTCACAGATACCTTTTTAAATAAAGATAGGTGCGTGGATCAGAAAACCAGTCAGTATCTGGTGTGACCACCATTTGCCTCATGCAGCGGGACACATCTCCTTAGCATAGAGTTGATCAAGCTGTTGATTGAGGCCTGTAGAATGTTGACCCACTCCTCTTCGATGGTTTTGCTAAGTTGCTGGATATGTCGTAGAAATATTTGACTCAAAAAGTAGTCAACTTAAAAATATTTCTCAAGAGACTGGAACTTGTGAATTTAGACTTTTATTATTTGCATAACAAAGCCGAGCTTGCTCCATGGAGCAACAACTGTATCTCTTTGGCTTAGAGCTCCCTTTTATACACACAAATGCATAATCATGTTACATAGCATATACAATTACTCCCCTTAGGGCAACTGATTAACTTATTTTAGTACCACTCTACCTTAGCTTTCAACGTCCAGATGTCACCTGTAATTTACTCCAAAAGGTCATGGGCGCTTTTTCCACAGGAAGCCTCTTCCCTAATCTCATTATATTGGTAGCAGACCCTTTCCCTAATCTCATTATATGGTTGCAGACCCTTTCTTTACAAATAATACACGTACATACATTAAGGCATTTATCATTTACCATCCTCCCTGGCCCTTGAGATTATGTGCATGTGGCCATGTGTCAGGTCATAGGGTCATAAGCAAAACAAATGATAACACTAGGTCCAGTGTTACTCCAATCTCCACACAGCCATCACATGTCATTGACATACCCAGACCAGCTGCAGGGAGTTTATGAAAAACACATAAATGTCTCTGCTCTGTATTAACCCTTCAACTGGTTCTCAATCCATAAACATTTTAAGGCATATAGGTGTTTAATTCTACAACCTATGTACTTGAAAATCATCTATAACGTCAAGGCGGAGAAATGTCTGTTCTTTCAAAAGTCCATCTCCTTCCTAGGGCACCACCTGTCCGCGTCAGGGGTGGAGATGGAGATTGACCGCACAACTCCTTCAAGACTGTTGGAAAAGCATTCCAGGTGAAGATGGTTGAGAGAATGCCAAGAGTGTGCAAAGCTGTCATCGAGGCAAAGGGTGGCTATTTGAAGAATCTCAAACGTAAAATATATTTTGATTTCTTTAACACTTTTTTGGTTACTACACGATTCCATATGTGTTATTTCATAGTTTTGATGTCTGCACTATTTTTCTACAAAGTAGAAAATAGTACAAATAAAGAAAAACCCTTGAATGAGTAGGTATGTCCAAACTTTTGACTGGGACTGTATATTTTTTTAATATTGTGTAATATACACTCTACGGCCAGTTTATTATGTACACCACCCCGTTCACAAAAATTGATCGCTCCTATAGACAGTGAGTCACGTGGCCGTGGCTTGCTATATAAAACAGGCAGACAGGCATCGAGGCATTCAGTTACTGTTTGATTGAATGTTAGAATAGGCAAAATGATTGATCTAAGCAACTTTGAGCATGGTATGATCGTCGATGCCAGGTGCGCCGGATCCAGTATCTCAGAAACGGCCGCCGTCCTGGGCTTTTCACGAACGACAGTGTCTAGGGTTTATTGAGAATGGTGCAACAAACAAAAACCATCCAGTCAGTGGCAGCCTTGTGGGCGAAAACAGCTCGTTAATGAGCGAGGTTGAAGGAGAATGGCAAAAACAGGCGGGCCACAAACAGACAAATAACAACGCAGTACAACAGTGGTGTGCAGAACGGCATCTTGGAGCGCACAACTCGTCGGTCCTTGTCACGGATGGGATATTGCAGCAAAACCGAGTTCAACTCCTATCAGCTAAAAACAAGAAGAAACGGCTCCAGTGGGCATGTGAACACTGGACAATTGAGGAGTGGAAAAACATTGCCTGGAACATGACAGTGAGTTCAGTTTACTTGAATGGCCTGCGCAGTCCCCAGACCTCAACCCAATAGAGCATCTTTGGGATGAGATGGAAAGGGCTGTTTGCAGCATAAATGTACCGCCGTCCAATCTGCAGTAACTGCGTGATGCCATCACGTGAGCATGGACCAAGAGCCCTGTGGAACGTTTCCAACACCTTGTAGAATGCCCCGAAGAATTCAAGCTGTTTTGGAGGCAAAGGGGGGTCCGACCCAGTACTAGATAGGTGTACCTAATGGACTGGCCGGTGAGTGTATAATTATAATATATGCCATTCAGCAGACACTTTTATCCAAAGCGACTATCAGTCATACCATTTGAATGGTTTTGAATTAGTATGACCTTTAGAATTGTGTAGTAGGCTTGCATAAATGCCATTTGCAGTGGTGTAAAGTGTACTTAAGTAAAAATACTTTAAAGTACTACTGAATTAGTTTTTTGGGGTATCTGAACTTTACTTTACTATTTATGTTTTTGCCAACTTTTACTTTTACTCCACTACATTCCTAAAAAAACGTTTTACTACCACACATTTTCCCTGACACCCAAAAGTACTTGTTACATTTAGAATGCGCAGGCAGGACAGCAATATGGTCCAATTCACGCACCTATCAATATAACGCGTTTTCATCCCTACTGCCTCTGATCTGGTGGACTCACTAAACACAAATACTGTGTTTATAAATTATGATGAATGTTGGAGTGTTTTGGGTGACTTTCACTTTTACTTGAGTCATTTTCTATGAAGGTATTGTAGTGTATTAGGATTATGTCTTTGTTAATGTTTTTCATGTGGAACTGAAAGGATGTTGATTTTAGTTCAAAAGTAGCCATTTGTAGGGTGACGCCCAAGGGGAGACAGGTGATTGGACAGCAGAGGGAGCAACCCATATTTTTGCATTGTTTATAAGTATGGGCTAGACAAAGAGGGGGTTAGAAACAGACAGATTATTTTGGGACACTGTTTCTCCAGACACTGCAGGTCTGTAAAGCTCATGCTGAAATCTTGTGATATGAATAAACCTTATGATCAAAGTTCAGTATGAGCGGACTCCTTTGTTTATCAGCAATAATTGCCAGCATTTACTCGATACTACAAATGGCGTCACGAAAAGGGAGGGACTGCATTTCTTCTTTGTTTCATTCAGCCGCCAAGCTAACTCGTTCTGAAGTCATGGCCAGAAAGGGTGAGTTTTTTTCTCACCGCTTTGGGAGTTTGTTAGTTTGGATGCTATTTGTGTACACTGGAGAGATGTACCATTAGGACCGAAGTGTGCTTTGTGTTGCTTTATTGCTGAGAACTGGGGGTCTGGCTAATCATTATAAAAAAAATTGCACTGGTAAACAGCGCAAAAGGGGGGAGAGCCTATAGATTGGCTATAAAAAAAATTTTTTTGGGGTTGTTTAGTTTATATTAATAATTAAAGGGGGGAAGCTATAGGCTATATAGTCTGAAATAAAATAATTCACAATAAAGGAATATAAGAGTTGTTACAATGGGGAAAAAGATATCAGGACTATGAAGGTAATTACACCTGCTGGTATAGTACAAAATAGTAATCCTTTAACTAAAGTATTGCAAGGTTATCTGGCAAATGAAACAAAAGTTGGCCTGACATTGAACAAACCATAGCTAGTAGAGGGAATCTTAACCTGACGTCATCAACATAATGAAAGTGCTTCTGTCAATTCATAAAGCAGATCAAAAGAAGGAAGTAGAGCTTAGGGATGTTTATCCTCAGCTTCCAGTGATCATCCAGGAGGGTGATTATTGCATCAGAGATGAAGATGAACGAATAATAGATAGAGGACAAGCAGAAACGACCAGAAAGATGAATCCAAAACTCCAGAAGTAAGAAACACCGAGATGTCTGGAAACTAAGAGAAGAATACAGTGAGGTCAAGGAAAAAGGCCACTAGTAAGAAGATGATGGAAGATGATATTTCGAGGACAGAACTTAGAATATAAGCTGTTGAAGAATCCTGATATGTCAACAACAAGAAAGAACAGGACCAAGAAACTCTCAGAAAACTCAATCAAATACAACTTACAACTGGTGGAGAAGAAGAAGGAGAAGAGAAGCTTTGGTTATGAAGAATCAGAGTGCACCAAATCAACAATCACTGCCACAGCTTCAACAGGACCAGTTCCAACCGCAATTGTACCAGCCACCAATGGGGGTACCAGTTGTTTCATATCCACAGACAGTTTCTGGACAGACACAGAATTGGAGAGGAAGAGGACGAGAAGGCTTAGAAGGAGGAGGAAGATTTCAGCTACACTTCCAGCAACTTTCAGAAGAGTGTTATAATTGTGGACAGATTGGTCACTTTACCTGTTAATGCAATGCGCCAGGAGGAAACAACAGAGGAAATTTCTGAGGAGGATAAAGGAGCAAGTGAAGATCACCTGTTCTCTAGGTGAACCCTTCAAGGATTCTAGAGTGCCTAGAAGATACGAAGGGGGGTGTCAGCTGATAGCATCGATTAGAGAAGAAGAGAAAATATCTAACAATTGAAGTGAAAAATAAATAGGACTATGAGAAGTGATGGTGAATAGAGGAAAAGCTTTTATCTGTGTAGAGCCTAAAGAGGTTAAACATCTCACTATGTAAAATTAACTAATTAGGATAGGGATTTGAGGTAGTAAAACAGCTAATTACTCTTAAGGAACCAATTGAGCTCTGCTATAAAAATCAAAGAGAAATTAAAATAGACATACTAATATTAGAACATATACCTATTGCATTGTTGGGAAGAGATGCATTGTGTAAATTGAACTGTACAATAAGATGTACACTAAACGGCTGTCTGGTAGAAGATTTTAAAAGAATAGGGTTTTTGGGAATCATATTTGCTTGAAAAGATAATATCATAGGAAGAATGACAATCTATTAGACTGCCTATTAGACAATCTGTCTGAAAAATAAAGTTAAAAGGGGTGACTGTTATTCTGGGTTACATTCCTACACCAAGAGATTTCAGGCTAGGCTAAGGGGTGTTTAGTCGTTTGCCAAGTCTGTGTGTAAAGAAGTCAGAAGCAGGTGGGGACTTCCCGATCACATATTCTAAAAATTGGTGGTAAAGGGATTTTGTGAATAAATCAGTGGAAAAGGTTTTTAAAGGTTAGGAGAAAAGATTAGATTAAAAAAGGTAGGAGAACTAGGGTTGAAGGAACTCTAAGACAGTAAACTAAGTTTCAAAGTTAGTAGTAAGAGAGAGAGAACAGTGGTGAAGGACATTTTAGAGTTTAGTGGGAAGATAGATATGGTAGGAGTTTAGATCTGTTAGGAGCAGATGCATTGAGAAAGTATGCGTTGCTGAATGATAAGAGAAGATTGAGGGTGATTGAGTATCTATACTTACAGTTCCCAGCAGGAAGATCAATGTAATTGTGGGTGTATTTTTTTATAATCAAAAGTTTGAAAGTCAGGGATTAGAGGTAGGACTGAGAGTTAAAAAAAAGTGACACTTGTGGTGATAGAGGGAAATACAAGTAAGGAGTTAAAAGTCTTAGGGAAAATAGATGAAGTAACAACAATGACATTAACACTTCAGCATATTAAAACAACAGTGAGAAGCAATTTAACTCTTTCAACATTGATAGTTATTAAAGCCATAAATATATTGCATTTGATTATAAGGGAACCAATAGCTCCAGCACCAATTTTAGGGGGGAAAAGACTGTTATTAGGGTTAGGATGGGGACGTTCCTCCCACATGGAGAGATAATTATGGAGAATAAGTATTGTTATCAGGACCAGAAGTAGAAGCTGTTGCACCTAGTCAAAGGAGGTATAGTTTGTACAATGATATGAAGTGGAAGAGGGTTATGAGTGATTGTTCATTTATTTTGCGTAATGTTACAGAGAAAGATCAGGGAGAATATATGTGTACTTATCTAGTGCAAGCATTAAAATTTGTTCCGGTTAAGAATTATTGGTTAAAAGGCTATGTAATTCGTAAAGTGACGCTTATAATGGAAGATTTGAAATCTGTTGAAGCTTCCACAGTCACCGAAGGAGTTCAGGAGAAGTATATTACAGTAGCCACTCCAACAGTAAACAATACACATAGGATATCGGTAGCTTTCCCACTAGAAGTAGTTAAGGCTGTTAATACATCAACTAAATCAACTACTTTAATGGTAACTTTGGAAAGGATTAATGATGCGACGGCAATGACAAATGTAGGAAGTATGACACCGACAACAACTTTTCTGAAATTGAAGGGGGTAGCAAGAGGGACTCAGGGGTTTATGGTACGGATAGAGAGTGCTGTCAATGATAGTAAGGATAGGGTTAAAATAGGAGAGCAGATAGTGGTAGAGAACAATATAGATTCATCTGAAATAGTGAAGGATACTATCATGGAGGTACAGGATGAGGTCTTTGATTTTAATGACAGACAAGGAGAGGTATCTGATCAGTACCGCTCGTTAGGGAAGAGAGAAACTAAATGGAAGGCATATGGTTTGATTCTTCTGTTGTGAAAATTAAATATGGATGGGCAGGTAGGAATCTTTGGTTCCAGCAGCTAGCTCATTCTGTAAGATCAGTGAGGAATCTTGAGGGTCCATGTCTGTTGAGAATTCCAGCACCAGAGACGTGGGGTTCCATTTTAGAGACGGACCTCTATCAAGTATGTGTCAATCTTATGCTTTGTCATGGCTGTTGTATCAGCAACAATCAGTAACAGATAAAATAATGTCGTTGTCAAAACATTTGTTTAAGCCTAGGTTTAAGTGTTGTTGGTTAAATGAATTACCCTATGTGAATTTGTTAGATGGGAAGGAAAATCAGGTAACAGTGAACCCTGAAGCATTGGAGGTGAAACCAGTGAGGGCTAAAAGTTGTTTTTGTTCTAATAAAACATATGATGTAAGGTGTATGTTTATGGGAATATCAGATTGTGATGATTATATGATGACTTTGGGTAAGCATGACCTTAAGGGTAGTAATGAGAAATATAATGTTACTTTTTATGTTCCAGTTAGTAAGAAGAGCAGGACTTTGATGGTTAAAAGATTAGCTTTTGACTGACAATGTGACTATTGGGAATTTTAGAGATATTTGGAGGGTTTGTGGTGATAAAGCATATATATTCTTACCCTATGGATGGACAGGATGTTGTTACATGTCAACGTTGAAGCTTCCATATGAGGCTTTTACCATTAGAAGAGGGGTAGCACCGGACACAGATAAATCTGAATCTAGGTTTGGAAATAGGGTGAAAAGAGACATGGCGACATTTCATAGTCTTGAAGCCTATCATTGGAGGATAAGTCTAAGAGAGAAGGGGGGACTTTTTCCATGGTATGGTGTAACATTTTTTGGCAGATCATATTGATAATATTACCTATACTTTGATTCCAGATAGTTATAGATGCATTGAAAAATATAAGGGATGCGTTTGGTAGATCTGAAGGAGCTGGATGGTCAGCAAAGACTTGGTTGCAAGATCAGTTAGGCCCAGTGGGAGCGGTGATGGATTAGATTTTAATGGCAGTTTTGATAGCACTGTGTGTGATGTTTGTAATTTGTTACTGACCTTTGAGAAAGCTATGATATTGAGATAGGTTGGAGTTGTGAGGCCTGGAGACAACGCTCAGATGCCGTTGTTGACTGTTCCTGATCTGGATGAAGAGGGACAAGTGGTACTGGATGGAGTATTGATGATAAATATCCTTTTTGATTATTTGATCATTTTTCAAAAAAAAAATCAATATTAGTATGATTTTAGTATGATGTTATGAATCAAAGGGGGGAAATAGGATGATGTGATTCATACATCATTTATATATAATTTTTATATTCTTAGTTGATATTGATGTTTAATTTGAAAGTGTTGTTTTGCAAAAGATACTGTTTGGTCTTTTCTTTTCTTCCAGAAGCATTTGGGGGAATATGTAGAGATTGAAATACTCAAACAAGGACAATATGAAGGGACAATATGAAAGGAGAATGACTGGAGGAGATGGAACAAGGAAGGGGTGGAATGGTTCCGATTCCATCATCAACAATGCATTGGAAGAGGAGACTACGGGGGAGATGAAGTGTAGTGGACTACATTCCAGTGTCTGCAATGAAATATAGACATATTTGCATGTGTAATACATAATTTGTGTCATATTCTTAGGTATTAATTTTTGTAGAATGATATTTGATGTTATTGGATACATGTGGGGATCTTAGATGTTTTTGTTTATTTCGTGAATGCTTAGGGACAGGGAGTCCAGGCAGGGATAGAGATTCACTGTAGGGTCCGATGGGTTGACCAGCCTTAGAGTGGACATTTTGGATAGTATTTTGTTTGCAGGGGCTTTCATGTGTATTTAATTGCATCATAGTTTCAAATGCATTGATAAAGATTTATGAATTCATCGGGAGTACCTAGGTGGTTGCCTGGGGCAGAGGGACCGTGAGAGAATTTTACTGTCTTGATTGATGGATGGATATCTGGAAAGATGGCTGCCAGACAGTTTTTCGCTCTCACACTCCATAAAGATTTGTTCATATTTCATAGTAATGTATTCACACTCCATAAACATTTGTTCATATTTCATAGAAAGGTATTTACACTCTAGAGAAAAATGTTTTTTGGTTTAATGTTAAAGATACTCAATAAGATAAATTGTTACTTGTCATAATCCTGTTTTGTTTGTTTTCGAGACTTTTAGTTCGTCTCGAAGGGGGGAATGTAGTGTATTAGGATTATGTCTTTGTTAATGTTTTTCATGTGGAACTGAAAGGATGTTGATTTTAGTTCAAAAGTAGCCATTTGTAGGGTGACGCCCAAGGGGAGACAGGTGATTGGACAGCAGAGGGAGCAACCCATATTTTTGCATTGTTTATAAGTATGGGCTAGACAAAGAGGGGGTTAGAAACAGACAGATTATTTTGGGACACTGTTTCTCCAGACACTGCAGGTCTGTAAAGCTCATGCTGAAATCTTGTGATATGAATAAACCTTATGATCAAAGTTCAGTATGAGCAGACTCCTTTGTTTATCAGCAATAATTGCCAGCATTTACTCGATACTACAGTATCTTTACTTTTACTCAAATATGACAATATGAGTACTTTTTCCACCACTGGCCATTTGTAGGTGTGTTGTTGGCTTACAATATCTCTCTCATTTAGAATGCTGTACTACGTGTTCTTCGGGCTCTTCTGTACCTGTGCTTGGGCTGTTCATGAGTGTCATCCTATTATAACCTGTCAATTACCAAGTCATCACTTCAGATACCTGCCAGATGATCACAGGATGTATTGATCATTGAACTGTGAATTGACTTTGCTTGGAAAGGCTGATTCTCAATTCGAAAATGTGCAAGGCCATCAACAGCAAATTACCATGTCATTGCACCATGTCATTTAGGTTAAAAGTTGGTGTTAAAAAATATGAAATTCTCTTACATTGATGACTTTTTTCAAATCCAATCAGTTTTCCGCGTTGACTCAACTATAAACTCATCACTTCAGATACCTGCCAGATGATCACAAACAGGATGTATTGATAATTGAACTGTGAATGACTTTGCTTGGACAGCCTGATTCTCAATTGGAAAATGTGCAAGGCCATCAACAGCAGATGTTGGTGTATCCATTCTAGTACAGATATTGATGATGAAGCCTCCCTAAACCAAATGTTATGCGCATTGGATTCTCCCACCTCTAGTAATAGAGCCTTGTGGACCCAGGTCTAGAGTCTACCACCCTCTGCCCTGTCCTTGCCTAAGATCTAAGATAAAATATTGTTAAACTATTGAAAGCGTTAAGGTGTTATAGAACATTTTAGAAAAATAAATTGACAAACTAAATGTATTTTATAGGTGGTACTATGGCCCTGCCCACTGGGCACAGACATCAGTTCAACATCTAATTTTTATTTACATTTGGTTGAGTTGTCAGTTAACGTGATTTCAATGTGAAATCAACAACAAAAAATTACCATGTCATTGCACCATGTCATGTAGGTTAAAAGATACGAAATTCCCTTACATTGATGACTTTTTTCAATTCCAATCAGTTTTCCACGTTGACTCAACTTTACATTTTTGGGTTGAAATGACGTGGAAACAACGTTGATTCAACCAGTTTTTGCCCAGTGGGTGGTCTCTTTGAGGGAACAGTAGAGTAACCATTGCCTTGTTGCGTGTCCCTTCTCCAGCCACAGTAGGCCTACTACTCGTACTCCCCAGCCGTTGGATCAGGCAGTGGCACGGCCTACACTCTGACTGGGGATGGTAGAATCACTGCTGTGCGCACATGGGAGGTCACCAGCAACTACATCAGCGGGTTATCTAATCTTCTAATTTAGAAGAGTATGGTGCTCTATCACCATCAACAAAAGCACATCTAGAGGATGCTAATTTACCGGCTTGAAATGGATTGTTAAATTATCCCGAAATGCTCAAATAGGGCATATTTGTAACAAATATAGTTGTAACAAATATACATATATTGTTTTACTTTTTTATATACATATAATTGAAAGATTATTGAAAACAATATTATGTTGTAATCCCTAACAAAACAATACTGTGTCTATTGCTGCTTTTCAGCTTCCAGTTCCGTTACGACTACACCTGGTCCCCTATCGTGGGTTATAAATCCGGCGCTGAGCTGGAGATGGAGCTTTTTGACGACGAGAGGATTGTTGAGGTGTCCGGGAATTACTCCCACTACATCCAGACAGTGACATTCACCACCAACAGGGTGCGCACTCTCTCTGCCTGCCAGCCCGCCGGAAATTCCTACAGCCTGTTCTGGGGTGTGTCTGAAAACATCACTAGCTGTCAAATCCTTGCTTCCTCGGTCCTTGTTACCTCAATTCCTCTCAAAGCCTACTCCTACTGCACTACAAACACTTCTATCTAATAGTGAATTATTCAGCCTATTTTCAAAGGGTATTCTTGGGACAGTCTTTTATATGCACATGAACATGGGGAGCAGTGTTAGCTTTGGTGGCATCTAGTCAAACAGCCTCCTCTGCTCATAACCTAACCTTATTCATATGGGGAGTTGTATTACTGGCTGTCCTCACCATCCCCTCTCATACAATCCTAACTATGTATCTCTCCTTGTGATTTTTTCCTCCTTGTGATTTTCATGATTGATCGGTCTGTAAATAGAAGCACACAGGTTAAAATGTACAATGAATCTCAGGTTTTAGATTAAAAGCTATTTAGTAGCAATACTACCTCTGTTGATAGAAGTGCTTTCATGTCTTAAGTAATGTAATTTTAGTCTGTACTTAATCTTCCATACTCTCCCAATTCCTCAAACCTGTAACGGAAATCTATTTAATAAAATGATTTGCAAACTAAATAGTATTTTCGTGTCTGTGAGCTGAAATAGGAGCAATAACAGGTAGATACTGTATGTGAAATGATATACGTTGTACCTCAACAATACTTTCACAACTTTATGACTGTTCATTTCAGTATGAAACAGAAGCATAAAACAGAAGCTACAATCTGTTCACAATAAACTTGGATGCTTTAAGACTTAGAGTCTAAGTTCTTATCAAAAGGGGGCAATTAGCATGTCAATACATGGAAGCACTCTTTTTACAATGTGTTTTGTACATATATCAAGGACAACAGGGAGCTGGAAACACCATGCTCTCATACAAACCTGACATATCTCATGAGTGAGTAGCTCATTTGAGGGACTATCATCTACACTGTCACACCTATTATGTGAAGCATTTCTATCATCTCAGAGCTGCATATGTGATGCTTGTGATGATAGGCTTCCGCAGTAGGTCCCTACAAGCAAGCCAGATAATTTAGCCAAGACTCCTCCCAGTGAAGAACCTGAGAATCACATTCTTTTTATTTATTTAATTTTTTCAGTATTGAAGGAAGTGTTAAATGAAGGAAACTCCATATGAAAGATTCAATGCTGATAAATGTATTCAAGTCATCCAATAAGGTTATAACATAAGTTACCTGCACATCTAATCAGAAATGGTTCCACAACCATAAAGAAAATGTGCAACAATCAACACTAAGCATTTTCAATTAATTCAGTCATGATAAGTTCGGGGGCATCTCTGTGGTATTGCCCATATGAGGGGTCGGGGTCATGGGGTCATAGATGGCATTGAACAACCCACAGTGGGTGCCCAGGGAGGTGACACAGTTGGCATTGCAGCTCGCTGGCATCGTAGGTGGGGTTGTGGGTAAAGGAGTCACTTTTGAACTGGCCGGCAGTCAGAGTGCGCCCTCTGCTGGTAGTGAAGCGCAGCTGGAAGATTCAATTGCTCAGGTTATACTTTCCCAACACCTGAGAGATGGGGTTACACTCAAACTAGCCTGGTCTCATAGACTAGACGTAACATATTAAATGTAAATCCGTGACACTGAAATTAGTATGATATGTTACGCTTGGTATGGTTACATAAGACAGCAGGTTACTTAAGGCAAAAACAAAAGTAGGGTGGTTGGTCGGGATGGATGGGTAGGCATATAAAGCGAACATCTAGCAACCCAAAGGTTGTGTGTTCCAATCTCATCATAGACAACTTTAGCATTTAGCTAATTAGCAACTACTTACTACTTTTTAGCAACTTTGCAACTACTTAGCATGTTAGCTAACCCTTCCGCTAACCCTAACCTTAACCCTTTAACCTAACTTCTAACCCTAACCTTAACTCAACCTTAACCCCTAGCCTAGCTAACATTAGCCACCTAGTCAACGTTAGCCACAACAAATTGGAATTCGTAACATATCATACATTTAGCAAATCTGTAACATATTGTATGAATTACAATTCATAACATATTGTACGAATTGCAATTCGTAACATATCATATGAATTGTAATTTGTAACATAACATACGAAATGGATGATGGACATCCACAAATTAATACATGTCATACGAAACGTAACATATCATACTAATTGGAGTGACCCGGATTTACATTTATTATGTTAAAATCAAATTTCATTTGTCACATGTGCCAAGTACAACAGGGGTAGACTTCACAGGAAAATGCTTACGACCCCTTTCAAAGGCAGAGTTAAAAAATAAGAAACATTTGCGGAAAAAAAAGAAGGAAATTGTAACACAATTAAAAATAACAATAATGAGGCTATATACAAGGACTACCGGTACCGAGTCAATGTGCAGGGGTACGAGGTATTTAAGGTAATATGTACATGTAGGCAGGGGTAGCAGCAGCATATGTGAAGAGTGTGAAAGTGTGTCTATGTGTGAGTGTGTGGCATAAATATGCATGTGTGTGTGTGTTTTGTGTGTGTGAGCGCATGTAGTGTGTGTGTGTGTGTGTGTGTGTGTTTGTGTGTGTGTGTATGTGTGTGTGTGTGTGTGTTGGAGTATTACTGTAGTATGTGTGAGTGTGTGGGTAGAGTCCAGTGAGTGTGCATAGAGCCAGTGCAAGAGTCAGTGCAAGAGAGTCTGGTTAGCCATTTGATTAACTGTTCAGCAGTATAATGGCTTGGGGGTAGAAGCTGATCAGGAGCCTTTTGGTCCCAGACTTGGCGCTCCGGTACCGAGCGTCAGAGCCGGTGTAGTAGGATTCGATCTTAGTCCTGTATTGAAGCTTTGCCTGTTTGATGGTTCGTCGGAGGGCGTAGCAGGATTTCTTATAAGCGTCCGGATTAGTGTCCCGCTCTTTGAAAGCGGCAGCTCTAGCCTTTTGAGTTTTTGCTTGTAAGCAGGAATAAGGACAATATAGTTATGGTCAGATTTGCCAAATGGAGGGTGAGGGAGAGCTTTATATGGGTCTCTGTGTGTGGAGTAAAGGTGATCTACAGTATTTTCGCCTCTAGTTGTGTGAGATACACTGTTTCTCTCTCTCCTCCCCAGAGACTCTTGGGGCATGGCCTTTTGGGCTATGACTTCTCTCTCCCTGTCTGATCATGCCTAGATTATGAATGTTTAGTTAATGTTAGTATTGCCTTGTGACTTAAGCTTTATGCCTTGTATAATGTGAATCCATTCATTTAGCAAAGTTATTAAATAATACTTGCTTTGATATTCGCTTCTCATGACGAGTTCTTGATAGTTTATTCCTTTAACACAGCTATGGCCCTTGCATATTGCTAAATCATCTTTATGGAGTCAGATAAACATGTTAATAGACTTTGTTAATTAATTGCATAGTCTTATCACGAGTCATGTGAGGTATATATAATATATAGATATATAAAATATTACCCCACTACACCCCTATCTCTAAAACTTCGAGCAATCTTTAACAATGTGTTCAATGTCTTCCCATAATGAACAACTGTAAAGCAATTGCTCCTGTCTGTTCCAGGTTCCAGCTGAAGTACTGTAGTGGGCCGTAACAGCACCAACATGTTTCTGTTTGAGCAACCTAGACTCAGAGGCGAGTGGATAAACTGCCTCTACCCTCCGTTCTATTGGCAAACGTGCAATCACTGGAGAATAAACTAGATGAGCTCCGTTTATAGACTATCCTATCAACGTGATCTGAAGAACTGTAATATCCTATGTTTCTCAGAGTCGTGGCTAAACAAGGACATGGAAAATATAAATCGAGCTGTTTTTTTCTATACATCGGCAGGACAGAATGGCAGCGTCGGATAAACTCAAGGGGGTTGGTGTTGGTCTCTTTGTTAAGAACAGCTGGTGCGCAATCTCTAATATTAAGGGAGTCTCGAAGGTTCTACTCGCCTGAATACCTCATGATAAGCTGTAGACCATACTATTTACCAAGACAGTTTTCATCTATATTTTTCGTAGTAGTCTATTTACCACCACAAACTGATACTGGCACTAAGACTGCACTCAACAGAGCTGTATAGGGCCATAAGCAATCAAGAAAATGCTCACCCAGAGGCGGCACTCCTAGTGGCCAGTGATTTCAATGCAGGAAAACTGAAATCTGTTTTACCTTATTTCTACCAGCATGTCACACAGCAGGACAGGAACAAAAAGAGAAAGAGACAATTCATCTGAGACCCTTTTATAACATCTGACTGTTTGGAGTTGTTTGTTGACCAATATCATTACTGTTGAGTTAACTTCCAATCAGATAGCATACCTACAGGATGTAAAGACAACAGCACCATTTGCTTCACAGAGACGTGACAAGAGGGGGTTGGTGAGATAATGCAGCATTCCAAAGACAACACAAAGGAAACCCTTGCATACAGTGTAAAGATTCACTTCGAAGGCTGGGCCCACCATTACAGACGTTATGTTACATTTAGGAAATGCAAATAAGAGTATACTGGTCAGGTAATCATCGTAATTGTTGTATTAATTCACCAGGAATTATACTTAGCAATTGTTATGAGAGACTAGGGTATCTCCCTAGGTGCAGTGCTGCATGTCAATTCAACTGTCCAGTGTTTTAGAGATACAAAGCCACAGCCTATATCATGTACTCTATTCATGGCTGCTGAGTCATAGTTAGAAATAATGGCATTGGCTACACAGCAATGTTTCATATAGACTCAATGTGTCCAGTTAATGCCCAGTATTCCCAGCTTACCCAGACCATGACATGGCGCCGACAGATATGGCAGCTCTGCTTCTAGCTCCTAAGCAACTTTGCAGTATTTTGTTTTTTGTGTGTTATTTCTTACATTATTAGCCCAGAATAATTGTTGTGTTATTACATACAGCCGGAAATAACTTTTGGATATCAGAGCTGCGGTAACTCAGCATTACAACCAGGAATACGACTTTCCCAAATTGGATACTTTGTTCGTACCCACCGGGGCAATTGAACTGATTCCAGAGGCTGATCCAAAATGCCACCGGCAAAGAGGTATTCGGAGTGGACTTCTAGTTCGACTCAGGAGGCGTGCACACCATCCACCGCTTCCGAGTATATTACTCGCTAATGTTCAGTCTCTGGATAATAAAGTAGACAAGCTCAGGGCGAGGATCACCTTCCAGAGAGACATCAGGGATTGTAACATACTCTGTTTCACGGAAACATGGCTCTCTCTGGATATACTGTCTTCGTCCATGCAGCCAGCTGGATTCTCAGTACATTGCGCAGACAGGAATAAAGAACTCTCCAGGAAGAAGAAAGGCGGGGGTGTATGTTTCATGATTAACTACTCATGGTGTGATTGTGATAACATACAGAAACTCAAGTCCCTTTGTTCACCCGACCTAGAATACCTCATAATCAAATGCGACCGTATTACCTCCAAAGAGAATTCTCTTCGGTTATAGTCACAGCCGTGTATATTCCCCCTCAAACCGATACCACGGCGGCCCTCAAAGAACTACACTGGACTTTATGCAAACTGGAAACCACATATCCTGAGGCCGCATTTATTGTAGCTGGGGATATTAACAAAGCAAATTTGAAGAAAACGTTACCGAAGTTCTACCAACACATTGACTGTAGTACTCGCTCTGAGAAAACATTGGACCATTGCTATTCAACTTTTCAAAATGCCAACAAGGCCCTCCCCCGCCCTACCTTTGGCAAATCTGATCACGACTCTATTTTGCTCCTCCCTTCCTATAGGCAGAAACTCAAACAGGAAGTACCCATGCTAAGGTCTATTCAATGCTGGTCTGACCAATCGGAATCCATGCTTCAAGATTGTTTTGATCACGCAGACGGGTTATGTTCCGGGTAGCCTCCGAGAATAACATAGACGAATACACGGATACGGTGACTGAGTTCATCAGGAAGTGTACAGGAGATGTTGTACCCACCATGCCTATTAAAACCTACCCAAACCAGAAATCTTGGATAGATGGCAGCATTCGCGCAAAACTGAAAGCCACCGCATTTAACCATGACAAGGTGATTGGGAATATGGCCGAATACAAACAGTGTAGTTATTCCCTCCGTAAGGCAATCAAACAGGCAAAACGTCAGTACAGAGACAAAGTGGAGTCGCAATTCAACGGCTTAGACACGAGACGTATGTGGCAGGGTCTACAGACAATCACGGACTACAAAGGGAAAACCAGCCACGTCGCGGACACCGACGTCTTGCTTCCGGACAAGCTAAACACCTTCTTCGCCTGCTTTGAGGATAGCACAGTGTCACCGACGCGGCCCGCTACCAAGGACTGTGGGCTCTCCTTCTCCATGGCCAACATGAGTAAGACATTTAAGCTTGTTAACCCTCGCAAGGCTGCCGGCCCAGACGGCATCCCTAGCCGTGTCCTCAGAGCATGTGCAGACCAGCTGGCTGGAGTGTTTACAGACATATTCAATCTCTCCCTATCCCAGTCTGCTGTCCCCACTTGCTTCAAGATGTCCACCATTGTTCCTGTACCCAAGAAAGCAAAGGTAACTGAACTAAATTACTATCGCCCCGTAGCACTCACTTCTGTCATCATGAAGTGCTTTGAGAGGCTAGTTAAGGATCATATCACCTCTACCTTACCTGACACCCTAGACCCACTTCAATTTGCTTACCACCCCAATAGATCCACAGACGATGCAATCGCCATCGCACTGCACACTGCCCTATCCCATCTGGACAAGAGGAATACCGATGTAAGAATGCTATTCATTGGCTATAGCTCAGCATTCAACACCATAGTACCCTCCAAGCTCATCATTAAGCTCGGGGCCCTGGGTCTGAACCCCGCCCTGTGCAACTGGGTCCTGGACTTCCTGATGGGCCACCCCCAGGTGGTGAAGGTAGGAAACAACACCTCCACTTTGCTGATCCTCAACACAGGGGCTCCACAAGGGTTCGTTCTCAGCCCCCTCCTGTACTCCCTGTTCCCCCACGACTGCGTGGCCACGCATGCCTCCAACTCAATCATCAAGTTTGCAGACGACACAACGGTAGTAGGCCTGATTACCAACAATGACGAGACAGCCTACAGGGAGGAGGTGAGGGCTCTGAGAGAGTGGTGCCAGGAAAATAACCTCTCACTCAACATCAACAAAACAAAGGAGCTAATCGTGAACTTCAGGAAACAGCAGGGGGAGTACGCCCCTATCCACATCGACGAGACCACAGTGGAGAAGGTGGAAAACGTCAAGTTCCTCAGCATACACATCATCAACATCACATCACATTATCATCTGCTTTGCTTTATCTTGGCCAGGTCGCAGTTGTAAATGAGAACTTGTTCTCAACTGGTTTACCTGGTTAAATAAAGGTGAAATTAAAAAAATTAAAAAACACATCACTGACGATCTGAAATGGTCCACCCACCCAGACAGTGTGGTGAAGAAGGTGCAACAGTGCCTCTTCAACCTCAGGAGGCTGAATAAATTTGGCTTGGCACCTAAAACCCTCACAAACTTTTACAGATGCACAATTGAGAGCATCCTGTCGGGCTGTATCACCGCCTGGTACGGCAACTGCACCGCCCGCAACCGCAGTGCTCTCCAGAGGGTGGTGCGGTCTGCCCAACGCATCATTGGGGGCAAACTACCTGCCCTCCAGGACACCTACAGCACCCAATGTCACAGGAAGGCCAAAAAGATCATAAAGGACAACAACCACCCGAGCCACGGCCTGTTCACCCCGTTATCATCAAGAAGGTGAGGTCAGTACAGGTGCATCAAAGCTGGGACCGAGAGACTGAAAAACAGTTTCTATCTCAAGGCCATCAGACTGTTAAATAGCCATCACTAGGCAGCTTCCACCCGGTTACGCAACCCTGCACCTTAGAGGCTGCTGCCCTATATACATAGACTTGGAATCACTGGCCACTTTAATAATGTGTACATATTTTTGCTTTACTCATCTCATATGTATATACTGTATACTATTATATTCTACTGTATTTTAGTCTATGCCACTCCGACATTGCTCGTCCTAATATTTATATATTTCTTAATTCCATTCTTCTACTTTTAGATTTGTGTGTATTGTGTGTATTGTTGTGAATTGTTAGATATTACTACACTGTTGGGGCTAGAAACACAAGCATTTCGCTACACCCGCAATAACATCTGTTAAAAATATGTGTATGTGACCAATGCAATTTGATTTGATTTGATTTGAATGTAGCTGTTGTGGAGCTCCCATACTCTGACTGCTGTGATGACCCAGAGGTGGCATACGCTGTGCCCGTACCACTGCCCACTGCTGTGGAATAGGAGTTGCGTCTGAGGTATCTGTGGGCACATAGACAAAATAGAAGCACCTTTGGCAGCGAATACAGCTGTGAGTCTTTCTGGGTAAGTCTCTAATAGCTTTCCACACCTGGATTGTGCAACATTTGCCCATTATTATTTTCAAAATTCTTCAAGCTCTGTCAAATTGGTTGTTGATTATTGCTAGGCAACCATTTACAGGTCATGCCATATATTTTCAAGTAGATTTAAGTCAGCCATTCAGGAAACATTCATTGTCTTCTTGGTTAGCAACTCCAGTGTAGATTTTGCCTTCTGTTTTAGGTTATTGTACTGCTAAAAGGAGAATTCATCTCCCAGTGTCTGATAGAAAGCAGACTGAACAAGGATTTCCTCTAGGATCTTGCCTGTGCTTAGCTCCATTCTGTTTATTTTTTCTCCTGAAAAACTCCCCAGTCCTCAACGATTACAAGCATACCCATAACATGATGCAACCACCACTATGCCTGAAAATATTGAGAGTGGTATTCAGTAATGTGTTGTATTGGATTTGCCCCAAACTTAACACTTTCTATTCAGGACAAAAAGTTTGCCACATATTTTGCAGTATTACTTTGTGCCTTTTTGCAAATAGGATGCATGTTTTGGAATATTTGTATTCTGTATAGGCTTCATTCTTTTCACTCAGTCAATTAGGTTAGTATTGTGGAGTAACTACAATGTTGTTGATCCATCCTCAGTTTTCTCTTATCACAGCCATTCAACTCTGTAACTGTTTTAAAGCCACCATTGGCCTCATGGTGAAATCCCTGAACGGTTTCCTTCTTCTCTGGCAACTGAGTTAGGAAGGACACCTGTATCTTTGTAGTGACTGTCCAGTATTGATACACCATCCAAAGTGTAATTAATAACTTCACCATGCTCAAAGGGATATTCAGCGTCTGCTGTTTTTTCTTTTTTTTACCCATCTACCAATAGACACACTTCTTTGCGAGGCATTGGAAAACCTCCCTGATTTTGTGGCTGAATTTGTGTTTGAAATTCACTGCTCGACTGAGGGACCTTACAGATAATTATATGTGTGGGGTACAGATATGAGGTAGTCATTCAAAAATCATGTTAAACACTATTATTGCACACAGAGTGAGTCCATGCAACACAGAGTGAGTCCATGCAACATACAGTGGGGGAAAAAAGTATTTAGTCAGCAACCAATTGTGCAAGTTCTCCCACTTAAAAAGATGAGAGAGGCCTGTAATTTTCATCATAGGTACACGTAAACTATGACAGACAAATTGAGGAAAAAAAATCCAGAAAATCACATTGTAGGATTTTTTATGAATTTCTTTGCAAATTATGGTGGAAAATAAGTATTTGGTCACCTACAAACAAGCAAGATTTCTGGCTCTCACAGACCTGTAACTTCTTCTTTAAGAGGCTCCTCTGTACTCCACTCGTTACCTGTATTAATGGCACCTGTTTGAACTTGTTATCAGTATAAAAGACACCTGTCCACAACCTCAAACAGTCACACTCCAAACTCCACTATGGCCAAGACCAAAGAGGTGTCAAAGGACACCAGAAACAAAATTGTAGACCTGCACCAGGCTGGGAAGACTGAATCTGCAATAGGTAAGCAGCTTGGTTTGAAGAAATCAACTGTGGGAGCAATTATTAGGAAATGGAAGACATACAAGACCACTGATAATCTCCCTCGATCTGGGGCTCCATGCAAGATCTCACCCCGTGGGGTCAAAATGATCACAAGAACGGTGAGCAAAAATCCCAGAACCACACGGGGGGACCTAGTGAATGACCTGCAGAGAGCTGGGACCAAAGTAACAAAGCCTACCATCAGTATAGACACTACGCCGCCTGGGACTCAAATCCTGCAGTGCCAGACGTGTCCCCCTGCTTAAGCCAGTACATGTCCAGGCCCGTCTGAAGTTTGCTAGAGTGCATTTGGATGATCCAGAAGAGGATTGGGAGATGAATGTGGTCAGATGAAACCAAAATAGAACTTTTTGGTAAAAACTCAACTCGTCGTGTTTGGAGGACAAAGAATGCTGAGTTGCATCCAAAGAACACCATACCTACTGTGAAGCATGGGGGTGGAAACATCATGCTTTGGGGCTGTTTTTCTGCAAAGGGACCAGGACGACTGATCCGTGTAAAGGAAAGAATGAATGGGGCCATGTATCGTGAGATTTTGAGTGAAAACCTCCTTCCATCAGCAAGGGCATTGAAGATGAAACGTGGCTGGGTCTTTCAGCATGACAATGATCCCAAACACACCGCCGGGGCAACGAAGGAGTGGCTTCGTAAGAAGCATTTCAAGGTCCTGGAGTGGCCTAGCCAGTCTCCAGATCTCAACCCCATAGAAAATCTTTGGAGGGAGTTGAAAGTCTGTGTTGCCCAGCGACAGCCCCAAAACATCACTGCTCTAGAGGAGATCTGCATGGAGGAATGGGCCAAAATACCAGCAACATGTGTGAAAACCTTGTGAAGACTTACAGAAAACGTTTGACCTGTGTCATTGCCAACAAAGGGTATATTACAAAGTATTGAGAAACTTTTGTTATTGACCAAATACTTATTTTCCACCATAATTTGCAAAGAAATTCATTAAAAATCCTACAATGTGATTTTCTGGATTTTTTTTTCTCATTTTGTCTGTCATAGTTGACGTGTACCTATGATGAAAATTACAGGCCTCTCTCATCTTTTTAAGTGGGAGAACTTGCACAATTGGTGGCTGACTAAATACTTTTTTTCCCCACTGTATTTATATATTTTTTATTTATTATATTATGTGACTTAAGCACATTTTAAATCCTGAACTTATTTAGGCTTACCATACAGTGAGGGAAAAAAGTATTTGATCCCCTGCTGATTTTGTACATTTGCCCACTGACAAAGAAATGATCAGTCTATAATTTTTAATGGTAGGTTTATTTGAACAGTGAGAGACAGAATAACAACAAAAAAATTCTGAAAAATGCATGTCAAAAATGTTATAAATTGATTTGGATTTTAATGAGGGATATAAGTATTTGACTCCCTCAGTCAGAAAGATTTCTGGCTCCCAGGTGTCTTTTATACAGGTAACGAGCTGAGATTAGGAGCACACTCTTAAAGGGAGTGCTCCTAATCTCAGCTTGTTACCTGTATAAAAGACACCTGTCCACAGAAGCAATCAATCAGATTCCAAACACTCCACCATGGCCAAGACCAAAGAGCTCTCCAAGGATGTCAGGGACAAGATTGTAGACCTACACAAGGCTGGAATGGGCTACAAGACCATTGCCAAGCAGCTTGGTGAGAAGGTGACAACAGTTGGTGCGATCATTCGCAAATGGAAGAAACACAAAAGAACTGTCAATCTTCCACGGCCTGGGGCTCCATGCAAGATCTCGCCTCGTGGAGTTGCAATGATCATGAGAATGGTGAGGAATCAGCCCAGAACTACACGGGAGGATCTTGTCAATGATCTCAAGGCAGCTGGGACCATAGTTACCAAGAAAACAATTGGTAACACACTACGCCATGAAGGACTGAAATCCTGCAGCGCCCGCAAGGTCCCCCTGCTCAAGAAAGCACATATACAGGGCCGTCTGAAATGTGCCAATGAACATCTGAATGATTCAGAGGAGAACTGGGTTGAAAGTGTTGTGGTCAGATGAGACCAAAATCGAGCTCTTTGGCATCAACTCAACTCGCCGTGTTTGGAGGAGGAGGAATGCTGCCTATGACCCCAAGAACACCATCCCCACCGTCAAACATGGAGGTGGAAACGTTATGCTTTGGGGGGGTTTTTCTGCTAAGGGGACAGGACAACTTCACCTCATCAAAGGGACGATGGACGGGGCCATGTACCGTCAAATCTTGGGTGAGAACCTCCTTCCCTCAGCCAGGGCATTGAAAATGGGTCGTGGATGGGTATTCCAGCATGACAATGACCCAAAACACACGGCCAAGGCAACAAAGGAGTGGCTCAAGAAGAAGCACATTAAGGTCCTGGAGTGGCCTAGCCAGTCTCAAGACCTTAATCCCATAGAAAATCTGTGGAGGGAGCTGAAGGTTCGAGTTGCCAAACGTCAGCCTCGAAACCTTAATGACTTGGAGAAGATCTGCGAAGAGGAGTTGAACAAAATCCCTCCTGAGATGTGTGCAAACCTGGTGGCCAACTACAAGAAACGTCTGACCTCTGTGATTGCCAACAAGGGTTTTGCCACCAAGTACTAAGTCATGTTTTGCAGAGGGGTCAAATACTTATTTCCCTCATTAAAATGCAAATCAATTGATAACATTTTTGACATGCGTTTTTCTGGATTTTTCTGTTGTTATTCTGTCTCTCACTGTTCAAATAAACCTACCATTAAAATTATAGACCAGGGTTCTTCAATTCTGGTCCTGGAGGGCTGAAACACTTCTGTTTTTTATTTCTACCTGGTAGTTAATTGCACTCACCTGGTGTCCCAGGTCTGAATTAGCCCCTGATTGGAAGGAGAGGATGAAAAACAGAGGTGTTTCGGCCCTCCAGGACCGGAATTGAAGAACCCTGTTATAGACTAATCATGTCTTTGTCAGTGGGCAAACGTACAAAATCAGCAGGGGATCAAATACTTTTTTCCCTCACTGTATGTAGCCAGGTGGTAAAAGCACATAGCTGTATTCATTTATATCCACTAGATGTCTCTGTCCCTTTAAAAGAACAGTAAATAATGTGTGCAAGGTGTTATGGGATCGTGCCAGTGCAGTGCATACAAGAGTGAGAGCAGGCAATTACATTGGAGAATTGTGGTAATCCATCGTGGGTCCAACATTACTTTAGATGGGTAAATAATACTTTTTATCTTACTCTTGTACTGAAATATATCATATTTTGCATCATCTGCAATGTATAAGAGTTTGTTTTGTAATATATAGACTTATGGTATTTTCAGATTGTGTTAGCTTCTTGCTAGCTGAATGCCAGTGCTCTCATAACCACGGTGTGGAGTTGATAACATTATTTGAAGCGTGAGTAATTATTAGATTTACATATTCTATTCATGCAAGCTTCATTGTTTTGTATTTTGTTTCATTTAATTAATATAAACTTATATTGTTGAAATATCATTTCCCTCAGTGCTGAATGGGTGAGATGAGGATCTATTGTTCCATGTGGGGTTAGGGTATCACGTGGATAGTGTGTTTGTAAGTCTTCATATTGTGTTTTATGACACATTTTATTTTTGTTTTTCATGCAAGATGTAATTTTGTTTATGGACATCTTGTACTCAGACTTTGAAATGTTAGAAAGTCTATTCTAACTGTGAACATTGTGGACTTTGTATTTTCTTGTGTTTTCTTTATAGAAGGCAGAGCCACTACCGTTTATGCATTTCACTTTGTACTTATTGTACTCAGATTGTTTTTATGCACTTTACTAAGAGATTTATTTCACTTGATTGTGATTTAGACAACTTTACTTTATGGTGACTTCACCTTGCGCTGATTTCCTTCCTACATTATCTTATTTTAAATGAAAGCATTGACAGAATAAACAACCCAAAATTAGTTTTGTGTCCTGTGCTGGGTTTATTTTCTCCAGGCTACACCATAGCAAAGAGGTTGAATACTTATTGACAAGACATTTCAGCTTTTCATTTTTAAATCATTTGTAAAAAATAAAAAGTAAATCTCAATTTAATCAGCTTTAAATTCAGGCTTTAACACAGCAAAATGTGGAAAAAGTCAAGGGGTGTGAATACTTTCCGAAGGCACTGTATATACATTTACACTATTTAATGCACTGCATAACACATGGTCTGTCATTTGAAAGGTGTAAAAAGTAATTTGAATCTACCCAAGCCACCCCAAAACCACAGAATTGAGAAGTGCAAGCTACAGTAAAATACTAATAATGCTTTAGTGCTGTCTGAATAGCATTGAATGTATAGATTGTGATGGTGCGAGGTACAGATGTAGAATCTTAATTTGATCACTCTTTTGATGCTGAGTATTTTCCTGCTCAAAGGAAATGCAAACGTAGTGTATTCAAGGTTTAAAAAGGCTTCTAAAGTTTGTTATTTCCACTTCAAAATGTCAGACTTAATTTGCTTTAACAAAAAGTGTATCAACCCCTACAGAAAAATGGCACACAGGAGACAAAGCCAAGAGGGACAGCATATCTGCAACATTAGAACAACAATTAATTACATGAATCTCGGACTGTTGATGGTGAAACAAATAGTTATGTAGCATTTGACTTTAGATATAAAGAATAGTATCCTCAATCAAATCATTGTAACACTGAAATCAAGTAGAACGATTCAGTTCATGTTCAAGGTGAAGAGAGAGGTGGACATACATCTGGTTGTCTTTCTTTGGATGTTCACTGGTTGTTTCAAGAATCAAACCTGTGTGTATTGTAACTGTGAAAGCCTGCTTGTATACTATTTTCAGAATACATTTGACTATGGTAGCAAAATTCTGGTTGGAAGATTCTGGATTTCCTACTTATTCCTTCTTGATTTTGAGTATCTTCTAACCAGGTTTTCTAGAAAACCTGAAAATGTTGGGAAAGTTACCGGACTTTTTCAACCTTTTCCATTATCCGGCCCAACCTTTACTAAAGAGTAAACGCGTTGGGAGTTGTTGGAAATGGAGCATCATTGTTGTGTTTGAGCTTTGTCCTTTGTTAGATACAGGGGCGGACTGGCCATCTTGCATTTCTGGCAAATGCCAGATGGGCTGGTCCATATTTAGCCCAGTGGGCCTGTCTAACTTGTTTTTTGTACAAAATTATAATTATTTGGCTAATAATGGGGGCCTCAAGGGAAAAAATGGTCCGGTGTCGGTGCCTTGAGGAAAAAATGGGCCGGTGCATTAGAAATGCCAGGGCCGATTTCTCTTCCTAGTTCACCCCTGGTTAGATTTGATAGAAATGTACATGTAGGCAATACTTAGGAGAAAGTGACTGGTAGCAGGATAAATAGTAATAATAATAGTAAACAGTATGGCAGCAGCATAAGTGGTGTGTGGGTGTGTGCGTGATGGTGAGTATGCGTGTGTGTGTGTGTGCAAGATTGTCAGTGTAGGCGTGATAAGCGGATATACAGTGCATTCGGAAACTATTCAGACCCCTTTCCTTTTTCCACATTTTATGTTACAGCCTTATTATTATTTATTGTTTTATCCTCATCTACACACAATACCCCATAATGACAAAGCAAAAACTGCTTTTTAGATTTTTTTAGCAAATTTATTAAAAGTAAAAAACTGAAATATCACATTTACATAGGTATTCAGACCATTTACTCAGTACTTTGTTGAAGCACCTTTGGCAGCGATCACAGCCTTGAGTCTTCTTGGGTATGACGCTACAAGCTTGGCACACCTGTATTTGGGCAGTTTATCCCATTCTTCTCTGCAGATCCTCTCAAGCTCTGTCAGGTTGAATGGGGAGTGTCGCTGCACAGCTATTTTCAGGTCTCTCCAGAGATGTTCGATCGGGTTCAAGTCCGGGCTCTGGCTGGGCCACTCAAGGACATTCAGAGACTTGTCCCGAAGCGACTCCTGCATCGTCTTGACTGTGTGCTTAAGGTCGTTGTCCTGTTGGAAGGTGAACCTTCGCCCCAGTTTGAGGTCCTGAGCACTCTGGAGCAGGCTTTCATCAAGGATTCCCTCTATCCTGACTACACTGGGGGGAAAATGTGTTTTTTGAATTTACTTAATTCAAATGTGTACGTCGGTTCCACATGAATGAAACATGTTAGATAAACACAATTATTCATTTTCAGCATACTTCTTTTCTTTTTGTCAAGCAAATATAATTTGTTCAAGTAAATGCATTGTAATGGAATATAATCAATTTAACATGATTTGGTAAAGCTCATTTTATTTGAATTAAATGTGTAGCTTCAAATGGATTTGATCATGTTCCCTAAACCTGATCACTACTTAATAATTAACATTATTTTATTGATGATTTTACTCATAATTATGTAGAACTTTGTTCATCATTTATATGTAAGCACAAGATGAAATGCTGGCATTTTCTACCTTAGTGTTTGTATTGACACAAATTAATAGGGAAATAAAAAGTATATGCTAAAGATGTGTAACCAAGGAGCAAGAGACCATTTGCATCAGTGACAAAGACAAAAGGCATGTGTTAAAAAAATTATACTGTATTTTTTGTAACGGTTCAGCTCTTTGGAACAACAAATGTCCATTCACTGACATTCAGTGTTCAATGAATTGCACAGGTCTAAATCACAGTGCTGAGAACAAGTATTTGATACACTGCCGATTTTGCAGGTTTTCCTACTTACAAAGCATGTAGAGGTCTGTAATTATCAATTTATCATAGGTACACTTCAATTGTGAGAGACGGAATCTAAAACAAAAATCCAGAAAATCACATTGTATGATTTTTAAGTAATTAATTTGCATTTTATTGCATGACATAAGTATTTGATCACCTACCAACCAGAATTCCGGCTCTCACAGACCTGTTAGTTTTTCTTTAAGAAGCCCTCCTGTTCTCCACTGTTACCTGTATTAACTGCACCTGTTTGAACTCGTTACCTGTATAAAAGACACCTGTCCACACACTCAATCAAACAGACTCCAACCTTTCCACAATGGCCAAGACCAGAGAGCTGTGTAAGGACATCAATTGGATAAAATTGTAGACCTGCACAAGGCCGGGATGGGCTACAGGACAATAGGCAAGCAGCTTGGTGAGAAGGCAACAACTGTTGGCGCAATTATTAGAAAATGGAAGAAGTTCAAGATGATGGTCAATCACCCTCGGTCTGGGGCTCCATGCAAGATCTCACCTCGTGGGGCATCAATGATCATGAGGAAGGTGAGGGATCAGCCCAGAACTACACGGCAGGACCTGGTCAATGACCTGAAGAGAGCTGGGACCACAGTCTCAAAGAAAACCATTAGTAACACACTACGCCGTCATGGATAAAAATCCTGCAGCGCACGCAAGGTCCCCCTGCTCAAGCCAGCGCATGTCCAGGCCTGTCTGAAGTTTGCCAATGACCATCTGGATGATCCAGAGGAGGAATGGGAGAAATTCATGTGGTCTGATGAGACAAAAATATAGCTTTTTGGTCTAAACTCCACTCGCCGTGTTTGGAGGAAGAAAAAGGATGAGTACAACCCCAAGAACACCATCCCAACCGTGAAGCATGGAGGTGGAAACATCTTTCTTTGGGGATGCTTTTCTGCAAAGGGGACAGGACGACTGCACTGTATTGAGGGGAGGATGGATGGGGCCATGTATCGCGAGATCTTGGCCAACAACCTCCTTCCCTCAGTAAGAACATTGAAGATGGGTCGTGGCTGGGTCTTCCAGCATGACAACGACCCGAAACACACAGCCAGGGCAACTAAGGAGTGGCTCCGTAAGAAGCATCTCAAGGTCCTGGAGTGGCCTAGCCAGTCTCCAGATCTGAACCCAATAGAACATCTTTGGAGGGAGCTGAAAGTCCGTATTGCCCAGCGACAGCCCTGAAACCTGAAGGATCTGGAGAAGGTCTGTATGGAGGAGTGGGCCAAAATCCCTGCTGCAGTGTGTGCAAACCTAGTCAAGACCTACAGGAAACGTATGATCTCTGTAATTGCAAACAAAGGTTTCTGTACCAAATATTAAGTTCTGCTTTTCTGATGTATCAAATACTTATATCATGCAATAAAATGCAAATTATTTCTTTAAAATCATACAATGTGATTTTCTGGATTTCTACATGCTTTGTAAGTAGGAAAACCTGCAAAATCGGCAGTGTATCAAATACTTGTTCTCCCCACTGTATCTGTATAAAAATAAAATAAGAAGAGTTGTCCTAACAATGATTGGGCACTCTCTCTAATGCATTTTGTTACAAAATGAGATAGTTATTTTTCATAAGGAGTAACATAGACAAAGAATGAGGTAGGTATGTGTACATATTTGTGCATGTTAATTATATTGACTAAAAGTCACTACAAAGTGAAACTGAACTTTTTCTATAAGCAGCAAAGAAAATTAAGAGCATCTACTCAAAACACCATACAAAATCACAATAGCTCCATCTTTGGACATGCTCATTCTGTTTTGAGTTTTTGTGAACAATCTAATAAATTCAACATAAGTCAAACATACAGTCTGAAACACAGCACACAACAAAACAGCTCACTGAAACAGCCTGTTTTTAAATGCAACAGCTTTGTTAGAAAGTTTGTCCCATTCAGTTCCCTAAAAACCTTCTGAAAGACTTCAAAAGGTGTAGTGGAGCTCAGAAGGGTAACTGAGGTTCATGGCTTACATGAGGCCGAACAGCATTGCAACAGCAAAAGCTACGTTGCCCAGATCCTGCAGCACCTTGATGCCTTCAAGGACAATCCCAGTGTCCTCTGGTTCCTCACTTGCGGCATGGTCTTTGATCATGTAGATCCCCTCGATGGCTGCCTTGGTGGAC
Source organism: Coregonus clupeaformis (assembly GCF_020615455.1). Taxonomy (NCBI): domain Eukaryota; kingdom Metazoa; phylum Chordata; class Actinopteri; order Salmoniformes; family Salmonidae; genus Coregonus; species Coregonus clupeaformis. The sequence continues at coordinate 24,577,552 of NC_059199.1, forward strand.
TCTTCATCCATGCCCTGAACAAGACACAAAGGCAAAACTTGTCAATCATACAAAATGAATCATTCATCAATTAAGTGTTTACAGTTAGGGACTCTAGATTGCAAAAAGTATAGCTTGTGAAGCACAAGAGCATGATACAGACAGAAATAAATCAAGACTGGAGTCCTTTTAAGTGTCAACTAAATCAAGAACGGCTGGTAATATTTGAACACCGCCTATTACAAGGCTAAAATTAAAAGTGGTTCTAACCAAGATTTCCATTCTATTCAGATTACATTTGAGACATAGCCAATTTGATCACTGTATTCAGCATTCATGCAAACAAAAAAATACATGATACAATTCTGAATACAAAGAAATAGTGCATCTAACCGCAGCTAATGAAATAAGATGGAAGACAGAGGAGGTGACAAAGTAATAGAATAGCTAGTGATATAATATGATGGTGGCACGGAACAGGAGAGGAAGAGAAAGAGAAAGTAAGGAAGAAGGAAACACTTCAATCTATTAACATACCACATATTCCTCAACAAGTTTTTCTGGGTCTTCACCCATATACACACACACACACTCCCTTTATGATGCATTATCGTCCGACATCTATGTTGCTATTCTAAGAAAATAGAAGGATTTTTAAATTGATGTCTCATTTTGAAGTCAACTTTTGGTGTAGAACCACATATCAATGTGTCTTTTGAAGCATAAGGAATTCTTACATCAGCCATAGGTGCCATGATTGACATGAGTCTTCTGCCCAGCTGTCCTCTTCTTCTTTGGAACTTCAGCAGGTTCTCTGAGTGTATATCAAGTTGAGAAAGACATTTGGACTGGAGTGGGGTTGTGGTGATTCTCTTAAACTCAGCATTGACCTTAAAATAGTAATTAAACAAATTATATTAGAAACTGCAGAAAGGAAATAGACTGGAGATGATCACACAAGCAGCAGACTATAGGGTTCTCTATAGGGAGAGAAATAACTCGGCAGTCAGCACAAATGGTGATAACTCTGAAAAAGGCTCACTTATGTGGCAAGCTGAGGGAAAATTATCTTCTACCTTCACCAACAAATCCCAGATAACATACCCAATAGATCAACAATAAGACAAGCATGGCTAATGTCGTATCGGGTGAATGGTGGCAATTATTGCTGTCAACAAAGAGTCCGCTTAGGCTGCACCGTGTTTTAGAGGCTTTTATAGCATAAGTGACAGATGTCATGACATCCGGAGAGCGACGCCTCAGAATGGCCGCTCTGCCTTTCTTCTTCGTTTAGCCCCTACTTATAAACAATGCAAAAAGATGCTCCCTCTTCTGGCCAATCACCAGTCTCCCCTGTCTACAACACACTTCCTGTCTGTTGTATGTGGCGTTACACTAAAACATTCCCTCTTGATACTAAAATCAACATTCTTTCAGTTCCACTTAAAAACATTTAACAAAGACATAATCCCAATACACGACACTAACTTACCTCAATGACTTCAAAGAGCGTAGGCCATCTTGCCATGAAGTCCTCTACCATGGGTGCGTCACGGACAACTACATGTCTCCCTGTATGCAAACGTCTTCTCCATTTTGAATTTCACTGTCTCTGTTGTTCCTTTTCTTCACGTCGGACAGTAGAGCTTTCTGCATGTCCTCGTGGCTCTATTCTGTTTCTCCTGAGGGATATGTGGGTAAAAGTTCACTTCTGCTCTCTTTGCCTTTTTAACACCATAGGCTGCACTTGAGTTGCCTGCAGGTTTGTGCTTCAAGGAGATTATCGTCACCTCTGGACATCCCAGTCTTCTCAGGCGAGTGCGGTAGTTTGCCAGTTTGTATTTCAAACTGGTTTTCCATCCCCCACATCCAGTGAAGGAACACTTCTCAGTCAAACATGGATGCATCTTGATTAGACTCTGTGCAACCTGTTCCATCAGTGGCATAAACTTTATACTGGACAATTTCTTGCAACAAGCCGTTGAGTACGTCTGAATTCAACTTAGGCTCTGGAACAAGTAGAGTGCCACTTTCAAGGTAAGCTGAATTGGCCTGCTGAAGTTTTAGCTCGGCATCATGGGAGAATTGAGGCACACAGAACAAAGTAGGTCAAGAGGACCGTGAGTTAGTAGACTCTGGAGAAGACAGTATGTCAGTGTCAACTGAGCCACTGGATAGTGTTCACGAGTCATCGATGTGGCGACGATTGAAGGCAGAGGATGTCGGGAGTGGGGTGTTAATACTGCTGGAGGTTTCAGCACAGTGAATTGTGGGGGTCTCTGACATGTCAATAACTTTAAGAGTACCTTTGTCCTCTACTTCTGCCATTGAGGTCAGGTTAAAGAACTCATTTCAAAAATAGGGTCCATGAACTGAAGTCTGAAGTTGCCGTGAAGTTCACACTGCTTCTTTACATCGTTCAAAAGGTCAGTCACAGATTCAGGTAGTCCACAAGGGAAGGTCAGTCTCTGGCAGCCGCTATCAATCAGAATGATCTTCATGATTGCAGGAGTTGACATCTTGCTTCTTAGTCTGCAAAGCAGACAGACAAGAACGACAGTCAAAGATTATTCTTCATGGTCCATAAAATGTTAATTATATTTGAAAGTTGTAAGAAATATAGTTTTCATATCTATTTTCTACTGATTAGGCAGGCATGCATATTAATTTATATTCAACCAGTGTGTGCTAAACATACTTAACCTCTTATTGGATATGCCATTTCAAAGTCACCATGCAGACTGATCCAATTATGTAGTCAACCAGTGGATAACGGTCTGCCAGTTCACTTAGTGCCACTAGTGACATCTCTTGTGGGAGCAGGACTAAGTTCAAAGGCTCTATAATGTTCTCTGTACCAACCACACAGTTCCTTGACAATGAAAAACACACTCATGCAAAATGCAAATTTGAACAATTTCACCAAAATCTGGTAATCCACCTGCTAATTTATGGGCAACTATCATTCCCTTCCTGTAGGTTATGCCCTTACTTGTCACACACTGGGAAAGATGAACCTCAGGTGTGTCAGGGTACTTCTGTCTAATGGCTTCAGCTATTTCATTTTTGAGTAAATCCACTGGGAGAGTGGAGACAGTTGAGATATCAAGTTCAGACTTGCTGAGATATGGAGAGCTCAACTGGTAAGCGATCATCATCATCATCTGATGCTTGGAGGCTACTGAAAGAGGCACATTTGAAGCACCTTGTGGTTCTGATGGCTTTTTAAGCAAATTATGTTTCGCCTCAAACCGCATTGTCCATAGCCTTACAAGAGGACCAAAAAACATAACCATCTGGGGGTAGTGTTCCAGATAATCATGCTTCGGTAGAAGCCTAACGCCAGGGAACAACTCTTTGTATGTATGCCTGTGCTCAATTATTTTCCTTTCTAGATAAGAAATAGAATCATCCCTATGCACAGGGGCAACAAGCTCAATGATGTATTTCAGGTCCATAAGTACAAGCCATGCTGGCTCATCTTCAGGTACAAGGGGGCCGATCAAAAATGGTAACAACCTTAGCAAGCACCAGTTTTCATGAGCGCTTCCACCCACTGTTTTTCTACTGGACAAACTGTGTGGTAACACATGAGGTCTGTTCGTCTTGTCTGACCACTTGTAGGGGAAATTCAGAATAGCTTTATTCAGGTCATCCCATGTAAAAAGTCATCTTGATACTAAGCAGTGAGACAGCTCGTTTGGGACAATACCCTCAAAAATATTGTGAGCAAGATCTGGAGGATAGCCAGAGATGATGTGAAAATTAGAAGTTGCTTGTGAAAACAGTCTTTCTTCACCCCAAAAATGTTTGTACAAGTGTCTTGAGCTTGTTTTACAGGGATCAGCCCAGAACTACATGGCAGGACCTGGTCAATGACCTGAAGAGATCTGGGACCACAGTCTCAAAGAAAAACCATTAGTAACACACTACGCCGTCATGGATTAAAATCCTGCAGCGCACGCAAGGTCCCCCTGCTCATGCCAGCGCATGTCCAGCCCCGTCTGAAGTTTGCCAATGACCATCTGGATGATCCAGAGGAGGAATGGGAGAAGGTCATGTGGTCTGATGAGACAAAAATAGAGCTTTTTGGTCTAAACTCCACTTGCCGTGTTTGGAGGAAGAAGAAGGATGAGTACAACACCAATAACACCATCCCAACCGTGAAGCATGGAGGTGGAAACATCATTCTTTGGGGATGCTTTTCTGCAAAGGGGACAGGACGACTGCACCGTATTGAGGGGAGGATGGATGTGGCCATGTATCGCGAGATCTTGGCCAACAACCTCCTTCCCTCAGTAAGAGCATTGAAGATGGGTCGTGGCTGGGTCTTCCAGCATGACAATGACCCGAAACACACAGCCAGGGCAACTAAGGAGTGGCTCCGTAAGAAGCATCTCAAGGTCCTGGAGTGGCCTAGCCAGTCTCCAGATCTGAACCCAATAGAACATCTTTGGAGGGAGCTGAAAGTCCGTATTGCCCAGCGACAGCCCTGAAACCTGAAGGATCTGGAGAAGGTCTGTATGGAGGAGTGGGCCAAAATCCCTGTTGCAGTGTGTGCAAATCTGGTCAAGACCTACAGGAAACGTATAATCTCTGTAATTGCAAACAAAGGTTTCTGTACCAAATATTAAGTTCTGCTTTTCTGATGTATCAAATACTTATATCATGCAATAAAATGCAAATTATTTCTTAAAAATCATACAATGTGATTTTCTGGATTTTTGTTTTATATTCCGTCTCTCACAGTTGAAGTGTACCTATGATAAAAATTACAGACCTCTACATGCTTTGTAAGTAGGAAAACCTGCAAAATCGGCAGTGTATCAAATACTTGTTCTCCCCACTGTATCTGTATAAAAATAAAATAAGAAGAGTTGTCCTAACAATGATTGGGCACTCTCTCTAATGCATTTTGTTACAAAATGAGATAGTTATTTTTCATAAGGAGTAACATAGACAAAGAATGAGGTAGGTATGTGTACATATTTGTGCATGTTAATTATATTGACTAAAAGTCACTACAAAGTGAAACTGAACTTTTTCTATAAGCAGCAAAGAAAATTAAGAGCATCTACTCAAAACACCATACAAAATCACAATAGCTCCATCTTTGGACATGCTCATTCTGTTTTGAGTTTTTGTGAACAATCTAATAAATTCAACATAAGTCAAACATACAGTCTGAAACACAGCACACAACAAAACAGCTCACTGAAACAGCCTGTTTTTAAATGCAACAGCTTTGTTAGAAAGTTTGTCCCATTCAGTTCCCTAAAAACCTTCTGAAAGACTTCAAAAGGTGTAGTGGAGCTCAGAAGGGTAACTGAGGTTCATGGCTTACATGAGGCCGAACAGCATTGCAACAGCAAAAGCTACGTTGCCCAGATCCTGCAGCACCTTGATGCCTTCAAGGACAATCCCAGTGTCCTCTGGTTCCTCACTTGCGGCATGGTCTTTGATCATGTAGATCACCCTCGATGGCTGCCTTGGTGGACTCTTCATCCATGCCCTGAACAAGACACAAAGGCAAAACTTGTCAATCATACAAAATGAATCATTCATCAATTAAGTGTTTACAGTTAGGGACTCTAGATTGCAAAAAGTATAGCTTGTGAAGCACAAGAGCATGATACAGACATAAATAAATCAAGACTGGAGTCCTTTTAAGTGTCAACTAAATCAAGAACGGCTGGTAATATTTGAACACCGCCTATTACAAGGCTAAAATTAAAAGTGGTTCTAACCAAGATTTCCATTCTATTCAGATTACATTTGAGACATAGCCAATTTGATCACTGTATTCAGCATTCATGCAAACAAAAAAATACATGATACAATTCTGAATACAAAGAAATAGTGCATCTAACCGCAGCTAATGAAATAAGATGGAAGACAGAGGAGGTGACAAAGTAATAGAATAGCTAGTGATATAATATGATGGTGGCACGGAACAGGAGAGGAAGAGAAAGAGAAAGTAAGGAAGAAGGAAACACTTCAATCTATTAACATACCACATATTCCTCAACAAGTTTTTCTGGGTCTTCACCCATATACACACACACACACTCCCTTTATGATGCATTATCGTCCGACATCTATGTTGCTATTCTAAGAAAATAGAAGGATTTTTAAATTGATGTCTCATTTTGAAGTCAACTTTTGGTGTAGAACCACATATCAATGTGTCTTTTTGAAGCATAAGGAATTCTTACATCAGCCATAGGTGCCATGATTGACATGAGTCTTCTGCCCAGCTGTCCTCTTCTTCTTTGGAACTTCAGCAGGTTCTCTGAGTGTATATCAAGTTGAGAAAGACATTTGGACTGGAGTGGGGTTGTGGTGATTCTCTTAAACTCAGCATTGACCTTAAAATAGTAATTAAACAAATTATATTAGAAACTGCAGAAAGGAAATAGACTGGAGATGATCACACAAGCAGCAGACTATAGGGTTCTCTATAGGGAGAGAAATAACTCGGCAGTCAGCACAAATGGTGATAACTCTGAAAAAGGCTCACTTATGTGGCAAGCTGAGGGAAAATTATCTTCTACCTTCACCAACAAATCCCAGATAACATACCCAATAGATCAACAATAAGACAAGCATGGCTAATGTCGTATCGGGTGAATGGTGGCAATTATTGCTGTCAACAAAGAGTCCGCTTAGGCTGCACCGTGTTTTAGAGGCTTTTATTAATATCCCACGGTTACAGCATAAGTGACAGATGTCATGACATCCGGAGAGCGACGCCTCAGAATGGCCGCTCTGCCTTTCTTCTTCGTTTAGCCCCTACTTATAAACAATGCAAAAAGATGCTCCCTCTTCTGGCCAATCACCAGTCTCCCCTGTCTACAACACACTTCCTGTCTGTTGTATGTGGCGTTACACTAAAACATTCCCTCTTGATACTAAAATCAACATTCTTTCAGTTCCACTTAAAAACATTTAACAAAGACATAATCCCAATACACGACACTAACTTACCTCAATGACTTCAAAGAGCGTAGGCCATCTTGCCATGAAGTCCTCTACCATGGGTGCGTCACGGACAACTACATGTCTCCTGTATGCAAACGTCTTCTCCATTTTGAATTTCACTGTCTCTGTTGTTCCTTTTCTTCACGTCGGACAGTAGAGCTTTCTGCATGTCCTCGTGGCTCTATTCTGTTTCTCCTGAGGGATATGTGGGTAAAAGTTCACTTCTGCTCTCTTTGCCTTTTTAACACCATAGGCTGCACTTGAGTTGCCTGCAGGTTTGTGCTTCAAGGAGTTTATCGTCACCTCTGGACATCCCAGTCTTCTCAGGCGAGTGCGGTAGTTTGCCAGTTTGTATTTCAAACTGGTTTTCCATCCCCCACATCCAGTGAAGGAACACTTCTCAGTCAAACATGGATGCATCTTGATTAGACTCTGTGCAACCTGTTCCATCAGTGGCATAAACTTTATACTGGACAATTTCTTGCAACAAGCCGTTGAGTACGTCTGAATTCAACTTAGGCTCTGGAACAAGTAGAGTGCCACTTTCAAGGTAAGCTGAATTGGCCTGCTGAAGTTTTAGCTCGGCATCATGGGAGAATTGAGGCACACAGAACAAAGTAGGTCAAGAGGACCGTGAGTTAGTAGACTCTGGAGAAGACAGTATGTCAGTGTCAACTGAGCCACTGGATAGTGTTCACGAGTCATCGATGTGGCGACGATTGAAGGCAGAGGATGTCGGGAGTGGGGTGTTAATACTGCTGGAGGTTTCAGCACAGTGAATTGTGGGGGTCTCTGACATGTCAATAACTTTAAGAGTACCTTTGTCCTCTACTTCTGCCATTGAGGTCAGGTTAAAGAACTCATTTCCAAAAATAGGGTCCATGAACTGAAGTCTGAAGTTGCCGTGAAGTTCACACTGCTTCTTTACATCGTTCAAAAGGTCAGTCACAGATTCAGGTAGTCCACAAGGGAAGGTCAGTCTCTGGCAGCCGCTATCAATCAGAATGATCTTCATGATTGCAGGAGTTGACATCTTGCTTCTTAGTCTGCAAAGCAGACAGACAAGAACGACAGTCAAAGATTATTCTTCATGGTCCATAAAATGTTAATTATATTTGAAAGTTGTAAGAAATATAGTTTTCATATCTATTTTCTACTGATTAGGCAGGCATGCATATTAATTTATATTCAACCAGTGTGTGCTAAACATACTTAACCTCTTATTGGATATGCCATTTCAAAGTCACCATGCAGACTGATCCAATTATGTAGTCAACCAGTGGATAACGGTCTGCCAGTTCACTTAGTGCCACTAGTGACATCTCTTGTGGGAGCAGGACTAAGTTCAAAGGCTCTATAATGTTCTCTGTACCAACCACACAGTTCCTTGACAATGAAAAACACACTCATGCAAAATGCAAATTTGAACAATTTCACCAAAATCTGGTAATCCACCTGCTAATTTATGGGCAACTATCATTCCCTTCCTGTAGGTTATGCCCTTACTTGTCACACACTGGGAAAGATGAACCTCAGGTGTGTCAGGGTACTTCTGTCTAATGGCTTCAGCTATTTCATTTTTGAGTAAATCCACTGGGAGAGTGGAGACAGTTGAGACATCAAGTTCAGACTTGCTGAGATATGGAGAGCTCAACTGGTAAGCGATCATCATCATCATCTGATGCTTGGAGGCTACTGAAAGAGGCACATTTGAAGCACCTTGTGGTTCTGATGGCTTTTTAAGCAAATTATGTTTGGCCTCAAACCGCATTGTCCATAGCCTTACAAGAGGACCAAAAAACATAACCATCTGGGGGTAGTGTTCCAGATAATCATGCTTCGGTAGAAGCCTAACGCCAGGGAACAACTCTTTGTATCTATGCCTGTGCTCAATTATTTTGCTTTCTAGATAAGAAATAGAATCATCCCTATGCACAGGGGCAACAAGCTCAATGATGTCTTTCAGGTCCATAAGTACAAGCCATGCTGGCTCATCTTCAGGTACAAGGGGGGCGATCAAAAATGGTAACAACCTTAGCAAGCACCAGTTTTCATGAGCGTTTCCACCCACAGTTTTTCTACTGGACAAACTGTGTGGTAACACATGAGGTCTGTTCGTCTTGTCTGACCACTTGTAGGAGAAATTCAGAATAGCTTTATTCAGGTCATCCCATGTAAAAAGTAATCTTGATACTAAGCAGTGAGACAGCTCGTTTGGGACAATACCCTCAAAAATATTGTGTGCAAGATCTGGAGGATAGCCAGAGATGATGTGAAAATGAGAAGTTGCTTGTGAAAACAGTCTTTCTTCACCCCAAAAATGTTTGTACAAGTTTCTTGAGCTTGTTTTACATGAGTCTCATGAATTTATTTTGTTCTCAAGCTGAAAGCACCAGATGCAACTTCATGTAACTGAATATTACAACTCTTTCCTGTGCAAAACCTGCAATAGTACTCCCCTAAGAAACTCTCAATGAAACCAGCTATGCCGTGAGCTCCCAGATTGTCAGCCACTTCACTCTGTACTGTACCTTTGACAGATACACCTAGTAGAGGGGCATAAACACCAAGTTCCTTCAGAGTTCGAAGATCTCATAGAAGAGGTTCTAAAACCTTACCATAACCTTAGGTTTTAACATCATTGCTCTTGCACAGAACCGCTAAATAAATTGATGATAAAGAGGAATGAGACCCATGGGGCAAGTTAGCCAACACCCAATAACCACACATAGCTTGTGTTTCTTCCGTGAAGTGCCAAGGGGATTACACGTTTCGAAGTCATCCACATAAAGACCTAAGAGTATCCTTAGCTATTCTCCAGAGAGAAAACAGTTATCCTTAAAATGTGAACCATCTTTGTAGGACTTGTATTGATATGATGGTCCAATATTAATGTCCTGCTGTCCCCAATGACTCCCAACTACTTTATCAACAATGTATCTTCTACTTAAAAGCTTCTGTAATGACTTCAGTATTGGGACATACTGGAAAGTGTGTCTGTTTTTAGCGTTGAGAATGTATTCAATTGGCTCCACAACACTGAAGTTCTCCTTGTAATACTGCTTACGCTGATAAGCAGCGCTAAGATGACCACCTTTTTCAATAGACTTGTGCACAGGATTACCAGAACAAACTGCAACACCAATTTCTTTAATGGTCGATTAATTCATTCACTTGGAGGTTATGTTGACGGAAGATGCCACTAACAGTCACTAGATAAAGGGACAGGTGCAGAACAAATCAAATGGAGCTCCCTTAAAAACTAATCAATAGCTGAGCTTGGCACATGGACCAAATGCTCTAATTTAAGTAGAGAAGCTGCAAATCTTTCCTCAATAATAGTTGCTAAGCCTTTAGCTGTACAATACAAATCTGAAGAAGCATTGGCATCATCAACAACTCTTCTTCCTGACTATTTGCAAGTGATTCATCCCCTGATGGTGAAGCTACTCTAGTAGTTGTGACTAATCCAGGTTTAAAATCCAACCATGTGTGAGAGCAATGTTTGCGATTTTTGTGAGATTTAAAGGTACCATTAATGTTTGTATGAAAATTACAGCCTACAAACATACAAGTGATAATTTCATTACTCTTGAGATGGCTGTTGTGTACAAAATAATTATTTTCTGATGCAAAATCATTACAAGCACATAGATGACAACTGAATATTGCCACGTTTGAGAGATTTTTAGTAACCTCTGTTGAATGGACTTTACTTTGGTGCACAATTAAGGCATTCCAGGTCTTAAATGTGCATGGACAGTGATATATTAATTATTCATGACTAATTATTACACCCTGAAACTGTGTGGAATGTGTTAGAATGTGTGAGTGTAGGACCAGTAAAGACTATGACATTGAGCTACTATTCAGCAATGTGAGTAAGAGTTAGGCCAGACAAAGGACAAGGAGAACTGTCTACAGACAACTGAGAAACCAAGATAAAGAGGCCTCCCAATTTAGGGAGGAGAGAAACTGTTATGGAACAAGGTGCAGAATATTGTGAGAACGGCGATAACTGAGGAATGCAGGGAGAAGGCTATGATAAGAAAGTGTGTATGTATGTGTGTGTGTATGCATGTGTGTGTGTGTGTGTGTGTGTGTGTGTATGCATGTGAGTATGTGTGTGTGTGTGAACTGATGGTCAGGAGAGCAGTTTTAGAGTGGAAAAGGGGGGAGGGATTTTTTTGTATGACGTATGAGTATAAAAGATGGACTCTGAAATTGTGATGGCAGAATTCTCAATTAATAAAGATCTCTGACTATGCAGATCGGGACTCTGTCCGTTACTTAAATCCCAAAAGACTTACAACCTTTTGGGAGACGCACAGAGACACAGAATAGTTTGATAAATAATTCACATAACAGCTTGGTCCTTCTGAGCCGGACTCCAATACCTGCTTCTGTCATTCCAGGTAACTCCGAAAACCGTTGACGGGCGAATGATACATTCGTAAATAGAAAGTCCTGCCCTTTGACATTAAGGGTTAAAACAGGCCAGAGGACACCTGATTAATGACAGAGACGGTGACGGAATCGAAACCTACATTGAATCTTGGCTGCAAGGATAAGGTCAGTATTCTTTATTCATTAATTGGGGCAGTCTGGGATTGCTCAGGGTGGATCCGTAACCATTCACGGTAATAGGCCATTACCAAAATAAACTACCCTGTATTCAGAGAACCTGAGGTTAAAGAAATACAGGGAAGAGAAGGGATTTTCGAGTTGTACACCAGAAGGAATTAAAATAGCATGTGTGAGAAATAGAATATTAGTAAAGTCAAAAGTCACAAACAACTGTAGATTTTGCTGTAACTCTATCTGTTCTGGAGCCTTACAAACTCCCGGTTACCGATGGTGTTAACCAATAATCATGTAAGGTTGTATACGTGTGAGACCTAATATTTGCTCAAAAGTCACATCTATGAATAATTCCAGGTGGAAGTATAGAGGAGGGAGAACCCATTCCTGTTGTATGAGACTGTCAGGAATTATCAAGATTACATTGTGGGGATAGATTCCTCCGTAGAGTATGAGATAATTCTGGGGGACTAGTCAAGACTACATATACAGGAAGGGGTGGTTCCAGGTGGTTGTATAGAGAAGAGGGAGAACCCATTCCTGTTGTATGAGACTGTCAGGAATTGTCAAGATTACATTGTGGGGATAAATTCCTCCGTAGAGTAGGAGATCATTCTGGGGGACTAGTCAAGAATACCTATACAGGGAGGGGTGATTCCAGGTGTTGTGGTGTGAAGCTGTTTTGAATTACTTGTTATATTGACTTGTTATATAGAAGAGGTGGCTAAGGGATTTTTAACAGTACCAACCATGGGGGGCAAATCCTCACAAGAGGTCCCAGAATTTACTGGGGACGAGAAATACTTTATGTAATTAAACTGGAATCCATGATTAAACAAATGCATGTAAATTGTGGTACTGATCTAAAGAAACAGAAAAGAGAGGGCTTAGAAACAGCCAGGGTGTGGCTAATCGAAGCTAGAAAGCGGGAAGAAGGCAGGAAGAAAAGAGAAGTGAGTGAGAGTGAAAGAGAAGTGAAGGCTGAGGTCTCAGTGCCTCCCCCAGACCAGAGGGCAGAAAGGTTATATCCAAACTTGGCAGACCAGGCATGGAGAGAAAATCCAGATGATGAGTACGTAGTGAGGAGATGGAGAGTGCAGGGGAATAATCTCGCCCCCCCACCGTCCCCACCTCCCTATGAGGAAGAAGGGGCTGGAGGAGGAATGCCGAGACAAAGATTAGAAAGAGAACCACAGGAAAACAGATACAAAATAAGGGGATGTTACATAGGGGAATATACAGTGGCAGCAAACATAAGAATAATAACATATGAGGTACACATATGGAAAGTCAGCAATAGAGGTAGAGGAGACAGACGGAGAAGAGTCAGGTGGGGCTGGCAGTGGTAAGGGTAAGATGGAGCAATCCTATCCCTTAATATCCCTGCAAAACACCAGAGCAGGAGAAGACAACCAGCCTGATACCTTATACGTATACAGAGCATGGACTCAGAGAGATGTAGTGAGAGCAGTGTCCGGGAAATGACAGTCAATTTTTTTGGTTCCACGGGTAAAAAGTTTGAAGAAGTGATTTGTGTCGATTAAGAATTGGCTAAAAACAAGGTACCTATAAGGTCCTAACGTTATACATGTATGAACTTGCTCACCCAAACGTAGACGTACGTCATGGGTGAGAAAGTAGAGAATATGAGTTTAAGGTTGTACAGTTGTTGGATAATGTGATAAGGTTTAATGACTAATCGGACAATAACTAATGTGGTTATAGACGTAATGTATAATATAGCAGAAAGCAAATATAGGGTTCCATTTAACTATTATGGTTTATTTGTCATTTCAATGGCATAAGGTGAAATCTGTATTTATGAGTGTAATTCAATGGCTGGTATGGGTGGTAACTGGATACTACTGAGTATTTGGTTTGGTGATGTTGAATGGAAGATTTGTAGCGTGGTTTGGGTTAAATAGAAAAGCTCACTTATTCAACAGGAATAGGTGCAGGGAGAGAGTTTTTGTGTTGCCGAATGAGGTGAGTTAAAAACTACTGAGAATAGAGAAGTATTATGGACATACCATTGTAATAAATAAACTGAACCAAACATGACGTTACTACAGCAATAAAGGATGGTTAATGTTGTTACGTTAGTTTTTAAACCCGATGATAGAGGTAAATGCAGAACGCCGTTTGAGAGTGTGTTTTATTTTTGCTACTAGGGGATTTAGTGTTTGGGATGAAACGGCTGGCTAGTCGGGAGTGATGACGTGGCTGGCTGTGCGACATGGAAGTGGTTGTTTGGCGTGCTTTGAAAGGATCGCGGATTTTGCGGAGTGACTGGCAATGTATGTAGAGGGTCCCTGGTTCGAACCTAGGTAGGGACAGTGGGTAAAGCTTTCGCATTGGGGCTATGGACCTAGATTACTAGGTGGATTGAGAAATGTGAAAGGTTGAATTAGATAGCTTAAGTAGATACATATTCTAGTTATGTCTATGAAAATATGTTTTTAAGTAGTAATGGGTTGTGGTTACAAGTACTAATGACATGATTTCATAAGAAGGAAGATGATTAGGGCAGGTCCCCGCGCTTCCCCCGTTGTGTAGGAAGGAGCATGGGGGGGGAGGGGTGAAAGACAGTACATAGTTCAAATGATAGGAATACAATTAAATGTATGCTTATCAACGATAGCAAGTATTTGTTTTATTAATTAGGGCCTAATAAAGAAATTGAATAGCGAACTGAAAATTGCTATAGAGTTGGGACAATTATTTGAATTGAGAAAAAAAAAAAGAAGATGGTTCTAGTTGTACTTACATTTTAGTCATTTAGCAGATGCTCTTATCCAGAGCGACTTACAGTTAGTGAATGCATACATTATTTTTTTTCCTACCCCCCTGCAGAATCAAACCCACAACCCTGCTGTTGCAAACGCCATGCTCTATCAACTGAGCTACATCCCTGCCGGCCATTCCCTCCCCTACCCTGGACGACACTGGGCCAATTGCGCGCCGCCCCATGGGTCTCCCGGTCGCGGCCGGCTACGACAGAGCCTGGATACGAACCAGGATCTCTAGTGGCACAGCTAGCACTGCAATGCAGTGCCTTAGACCACTGCGCCACTCGGGAGACTGGTATCTTGACTGTATCGACTTGCTTGACTGTATCGAGCAGAAGGTTGAATAGTTGAATGAAAAGCCTTTCTTTGACAAATTCTAATGGTTATTACTTTATTGTATAGGTTGGGTAACACCAGTGGTGTATGAAAATAATTGGTGATTTCTAAAACGATAATCTGTTTATGGTACGTTGAACAATGGGATATAGTTGTGACTATTAGGATGATGAATTGAATAAACATTGGTTATAAGTATGAAGTTATTAAACAATAGGTTTATATTTTAAAAACATAAATGCAACAGGTTGCGATTATTAAAATTAATAGAAAGGGGTTATATGTTTATATTAGAAAGTATCACTGCCTCCTTCTCACAAATGATCCAAAAAATATAAAAATTAAATAAAGTTGGTTCAACACAGTGGCGGGTCATTTTGACCCTAGGACAACGGGAGGGTTAAATCCCAAAAGACTTACAACCTTTTGGGAGACGCACAGAGACACAGAATAGTTTGATAAATAATTCACATAACAGACAGTCAACGTATGTACATGGGTAACGGACAGTACGGCCGGAATGTGGGTGCTTTAACTTGTAATGATGCAAAAGTTGGGACCTACTTGACACCAATTCTGAACACCGCTTACATTTCCACATTTCACACAATACTGAAAAAAAGAGAACAGAAATACCATAAGACCTAAAGACTGACATTCAGAGGGATTTGTTTGGGGGTATTAAAACAACCTCTGATAACAGTACTCACCAACACTATATAGCCTTTTAATGGGTAGACAAAGCAGCACAAATGTAGTAGGCAAACATCATGGACCTGTAAATATAAATGTTGTTCATTAAATTATTACATTGTTTCATTATTAAATGTTTGATTCAGTTATCTATTGATTTCTGCATACATCCACTCATATGCACATACTGTACGTTGAATGATTTGTATCAAATAATTTTTCTTGATAAATATACACCCATAATATAAAGTAACACTGTTCAAGTGCTAAAATGAACTCCACATCCCATTTCAATAAGTCTGTATGTCATCTTTGCACCACGTTTTACAACATGGAGGCAGCCATGGTCAAACTGTTAAACTGCATGAAAGCACCAATCGCATAGGATTAGGTGTATAATCATTAGATCTTAAATATGTAATGAAAAACAACTCTTTTTTAAAATGTCTGTTTTGATGCAAATACATGAAGTTTTACAATTTGTTACTTTTACCTCAAAAAGGGAAAAAAAGGGCGCACTAAATGCTGTTGGAAAGTGATTACAGACGATGTCGTGCACAAGCACCAAAGCATTAGTTAGCTAGCAAGTTAGCTAGCATGCTAGCTAGCTCAAGCGGTGTGCACTCCTCAGCAAACCTTAATTAGCTCTTGGCTTGGTAAATTCGAAGTTTCGCCAACTAACTTTACCTCCTTGCAAAATGTTAATCATTGACCTAGTCCTGTTTTACTGTTCATAGAAGCTAGCTAGCAACATCGTCTTTTACCTTTAGCTGCCATGCCAATATGTTTCAGACTCAAGAGCACAAATTGAGGATATGGAGTAATCACTAATAACGTTAATTCTTACAATTCTGACTACAACCACACAGACAAACGTTGAATAATCAATCACCATGCTTACCTTGACCAAGATTAGGCACTGTCTTCTCCGCTAACGCGCCAGCGTTCTTTCTGGAAGATTCTTCTATTGCGCGGTTTGAATTATTCATCATTGCTCGTCATGAATTATCTTTATTTGTTCACACTCCCACTACTTGATTCAAGCTAGTAGATCTGATTTTGCTTCGTGTTGCATTGATTGCAAGCAATGAAATCGCGTTGAGAGGAGAAACAAAACATGTTTGAGTAAATCACACATATGTTTTCGCAAATCTGACAGACCAACTTGTCCCGTTGTTTCAATGTAGTCTCCTAGTCCCTGCCAATGAAAAACATCCCCACAGCATGATGCTGCCACCACCATGCTTCACCATAGGGATGGAGCCAGGTTTCCTCCAGACGTGTCACTTGGCATTCCGGCCAAAGAGTTCAATCTTGGTTTTATCAGACCAGAGAATCTTGTTTCTCATGGTCTGAGAGTCCTTTTGGTGCCTTTTGGCAAACTCCAAGCGGGCTGTCATGTGCCTTTTATTGAGGAGTGGCTTCCGTCTGGCCACTCTACCATAGAGGCCTGATTGGTGGAGTGCTGCAGAGATGGTTGTCCTTCTGGAAGGTTCTCCAATCTCCACAGAGGAACTCTGGAGCGCTGTCAGAATGACCATCGGGTTCTTGGTCACCGCCCTTCTCCCCCAATTGCTCAGTTTGGCCAGGCAGCCAGCTCTAGGAAGAGTATTGGTGGTTCCAAACTTGACATGCACTGTCAACTGTAGGACCTTATATAGACAGGTGTGTGCCTTTCCAAATCATGTCCAATCAATTTAATTTACCACAGGTGGACTCCAATCAAGTTGTAGAAACATCTCAAGGATGATCAATTGAAACAGGATGCACCTGAGCTCAATTTCATGTCTCATAGCAAAGGGTCTGAATACTTATGTAAATGTAATATTTCAGTTTTTTATTTTGAATAAATTAGCAAAAATGTCTAAAAACCTGTTTTTGCTTTGTCATTTAGGGGTATTGTGTGTAGATTAGAATAAGGCTGTAACGTAACAACATGTGGAAAAAGTGAAGGGGTCTGAATACTTTCCGAATGCACTGTACATGTAAACAGGGCTGAAAAGTGACTGGTAGCAGGAATATATAAATACTTAAGGTAATATACTAATGGTAATATATACATGTAAACAGGAGTAATAGTGACAAGTAGCAAGATAAATAGATAGATACTAATGGAAATGGCAATCAATAATCAATTAACAGCAGCATAGTGGTAGTAATAAAGCTAATCAATAATCATTTTAGCAGCAGCGTACGTGTGGGGATAGAAGCTTTTTGGGAGTCTGTTGGTCTTAGCCTTGATGCAATGGTACCACCTGCCGGAGGGGAGCATGGAGAACAGTCCATGTCTCAAATGGCTGGAGCCTTTGGCAATTTATCTGGCTTTTTTTAGACACCACCTGGCAGGTACGTCCTGGATGGCTAGGAGCTCACCCCCTTCCGGTCGTGGGCCATGCAGTTATCATACCAGACGGTGATACAACCAGTCAGGATGCTCTTGATGGTGCAGCTGTAAAAGTTCCTAAGGATCTGAGGGGCCATGCCAAATAGATACAACCATAATCCAAGGCGGGACATTTTCCTGCATCCAGGATGAGGCCTGCTCCCAGCAGGAACATGAAGCACTCCATGTCAGTAAGTCATGCATATTTTTTATATATACTGTATATAGCTAATACTCCACTCATATGCAGAGTGGAGAAGCACTATGCACCATAAACCTGTCTAATCCTGGAGTAACTCCCTGTCAGAGACTGATTAGAAGGTTTTGGGCCAATGGGAGTGAGAGCGAAGCTACAGACATGGTCCTCTGTAGCTCAATGAGTAGAGCATGGCGCTTGTAACGCCAGGGTAGTGGGTTCGATCCCTGGGACCACCCATACGTAAAAATTGATGCCACAGAATAAGGCTACCTTCAAACCAAAATTAATTAAGCACATGTCCAACACAGCTGTTTGGTGAGGAAAACACTGTTTTACATTTTTTAATTGGTTGGATAGTCTTTGCAACGGAGTTGCTGCGTCTTTTACTCATCCATTTGACTGATTGGAAGGTAGTGACACCGTTTCGCCCCAGCCTCCCAGGTACCAGAGTCCCCCTTAGGACTAGCTGGCTAAGCTAGCACACAGTGTATTTCGCTCCCGCTTGCCGAACACCTGCCCTCACCGTCGTTAACAGAACTGCAGGAAAACAGTGCCTGACAGGCGGGGACGAAGGACACTGCCTCCCGGTGTACGGCTAGCTAGCTACCGTTGTCGCCCCCGTCCTTTCTTCTGTGGAGTTTATCGGCGGCTGGCATCCAAAGTTATTGTGCATTAACGCCACCTACTGTACTGGAGCACACCCGCCTCCCGCCTATCCTAACTTAAAAATGGACCAATCTAAATATAAAAAGGGGTTCTTGCAGATGCAGGAACAGCCCGAATTGCAGGCCGCAATTGCACCCTTCTTGGATGCCTCAAAACAAAAGTGATGTAGGCTAAATTAAGCACGTGGAGTAATGAGTAGGATTCTGTGTTTACTTTTCACATGCAAAAGTGATTGCATAAAAATAATATGCTTTATATGCCATCTCAATTAAAATTAGTTTGAAAATTCAAACATAGATTTTATGGAAAATAGATGCACCATGCTGCCTTGCTGACACCATGACCGAGTGGTGCAGATTACTGTTTGATTTGAGAAGGCCGCTCCTCCCTCAACGTCATGGGCCATAGACGGTGCACAATGGCTCAGGTTAATAGAACTCCCTCAGTGATGGGTTTCTTTCTTTCTTGAAGGGTAGGCTTAGTGGAGTTGCCAACAACCAGATGCATCAGGTTTTCAGGGATACAGCTAATTCAACCTAGCTTCCCTTTCCGTTGAAAACCGGATAGGTTTCCACAGCCACAAAGTCAAAATTGTCTGTATCGTAAAAATGAAAACTAAAATTAGATTTTTGGTCTTAATTTAAGGTTAGGGTTAGGCATATGGTTAGCAGTGTGGTTAGGGTTGAAATCACATTTTAAGAAGATAAATTGTAGAAATAGGCTGGGTTTATTGCTTACCTGATAGTTACTTTAGGTTCCTCCAGAGAGGAAGAGGTGAAGCAAGATGTTTTACTCCGCCCAATATATGTTCACGAAAATAAGCACACGAAGTAAGACATTTTTGTGTGGAGCTCAATGAGAGCGTGTCGAATTTGGTCAACAAAAAATAGAATTGCTAATTTGGTATTTGAGGCTTATTTGATCGAATATACGTTTTGTAATGGTTAGGTTGTTACAAATGCACTGATATAAGTGGACACACGTGTCATTTCGGCAACATACCCAAAAACTACTTTATATTGGAGTTGTGCCTGTGGTCATAGAGATAGATAGAGGACTCATTAAGATTTTAAAGTAGTTGACTGTGTGGGAATTCCTATGAGTTGGGAGCAATCAGCCAATGAAGACAATGTACTACTTTTAAATGGAGATAGCCTCAAAGGCGCTGCCCAAGCTGTCACAGATGCTATAATGGCTCCGATACAAAGATGAGTCCTCTATCTATCTCTATGGCATGTTGTTCACAAACGTATCTGTCTTCACATTAGCTAGAATGGTCCCTCCCGCCTAACTTCCATCTTTGAGGACATGTATTTCCATTGTTAGTGCGGTCACTCCAATATCTTGTCAATATAATAGACAATCTTCGGTTACTGGTCAACTGTGAAAGCCTGTGATTGGACGATATTGCAGTTGCCGCGCTCTGCATATTTTTGGCCTGGTCATCTATTCCTACAGTGCAATTGATATGGATACCACTATAGTGTTTGCGAAGAGGGCTTGGTGTTTGCGAAGAAGTTCATTCACATCACGTGCTATACAGATCAGTATTAATGCGCAGGCATCTGTCGGTATTTGAAACTAACTGAAGGGAAGATTCCCGGTGTTTGTGATGCTCGTCATTTGGTGCGACGCAAACAGGGTGGCGAGAGTGTGGAAACAGAAGAGTAGTTGTCTGTTCTTTTGAGTTTTGAAGTTGAGTCTTTGCCTGACAAAGTGAAGTTAGAATATATAAGTTATCCTGTACGAGCTGTAATATTTTTGAATTTGTGAGTGTAGTGTTAGATGGTAGGGTATTTCTTTATATTATTTTTCAAGTAAAATATAAGGGAGTTGTACTCCAGTCTAGTAGGTGGCAGTAATGCAACAAATTGGATGCCAACCGCAGTTAAACCTCATCGAAGAAGAATAAGGTATTTGAAACCCAATACAGCTTTCCTTAGAAAGAGCTGTGATTGAAATACTACTGAATAGGTCTTCTGTCTTCAATAATCATATACAGCCTATGCAGGTGTGGATATATTTTGAGCAATCATTGGCATAATTAGTCAATTTTTGACGCGCGCTGTTATCGTGCTGTGCTCGAGGTCTGCACCTGTTCACTAGGATACTGGAGCCCGCGGTGAGTGTTCCATCTGCGTAGGGAAACATCACTTTGTTTTGACATTTTAAACCCTTTTACTTGCATTAACTACATAGCGCGTTATTTCTACCGAGTATTTACAGTGAAGGCTGGTTTAGCAGTTATTAGGAGTTATGCCATCTAGACCCGCGAACGGCTTTGTTCAGACCAGTGATATTCGGTGAAGAAGGCAAGAAGCCATAGCCGAGTCATAGTGTGCAGTTCAACTGCAATGCTCGGCCAGTCACCTCACGTTCTTGGAGGCATCTTGTGGATTCAGAATCCAATGAGAGGTATGTTTGGTGGGCTCATAACCTATGGGAATGCAACCCTTCTCTGTGTCAGGTGGGATGAAAATTGTGGACAGGTTGCTGATCTCATGATCATCCATTTTTTGCCATGCACTGATGCTATCACGTTCAATCCTAACCGTTCTCTCTGGTTCCACTTCTTCAGTAAAAATGTAACTTGGTTTGGTGTAATCAACACCTATCATTTCATCACAATTTTAAAATGCAACATTTGTTACTATTCAAGCTGATAGCATTACACATGATGATGACACAGTCGGTGTGTGTCATTCATGTGTTGTCCTGGGTCACCTCTGCATCTCCTGGGATATTTTATGTGGAACTGAAGTGAGGAAGTCTAAACTCCTATTTGGCCCATATGACCAGACTACTATTCAACATACCTATGCTCTAAATCTTGTAAAACCATTTTTACATTTTCTCAAGGACCACCTTAACTGTGGTACCTTTTGCTATATTTGCAGATCAATTAGGCCTTCATCTGCAGAAATGATTATTGAGACTGCATTAATTAATTGCTTTGCTGAGATTGTGGAGAAATGTGAACTGCACATCAGAGGCATTTCTAATCTCACAGAAGGTCTTCTTCTGCTAAAACTGCCCAAACATCCTTTTAATGCACTGGAGATTACATTTGTATATTTCTTACACATAATGTTTCCGTTTTTACACACTTTTAGTGAGGGTGCCCCTATATCTAGACATTTTTAATTATTACTAATACCATATAGGGCCTACATACATAGAGACAAAATGTACCTTGGTCCTACTCTCTAACCTGCAAACAAGTCCTGTAATGAATATAAATAGCATGTAGGCAGTTCTGTGATGAGTCCTCACTGTGCTGGTATGAGTTTAAACAACCTGGATTCAGGGGTAGACGTAATCGTAAATCCGGGACACTCCAATTAGTATGATATGTTACGTTTCATATGGTATGTATTCATTTGTGCATGTCCATCATCCGTTTCGTATGATATATGTTACGAATTGTAATTTGTACATTATGTTTACGAATTTGCTAAACGTATTTTAATGTTATGACTTCCAATTGGTTGTGGCTAATGTTAGCTAGGCTAGGGGTTAAGGTTAGGAGTTAGATTAAAGGGTTAGGGGAAGGGTTAGTTAACATGCTAAGTAGCTAAAAAGTAGTAAGTAGGTGCTAAAATGCTAAAGTTGTCTGTGATGAGGTTAGAATATGCAACCTTTAGGTTGCTAGACGTTAGCGTTATATGTCCACCCTGACCAACCATACTACTTTAGTTTTTAGCCTTAAGTAACCTTCTGTCTTATGGAACCATACCAAACGTAACATATCATAGTAATTTGAGTGTCCTGGATTTACATTTACTATGTTATGTATAGTCTATGAAACCAGGCTGGTTTAAAAAAAACAGTAGCATCCTTATGTTGGAGTTTCACCTTAGTACAGATGTGATGTAGCCTGGTTCTGCAATGTCACCGTGTTACATTATGAACCGATACCAACTCTTCTTAGACAATGAATGCAGCGCAGGTATTAATCAAATCAAATCAAATCAAATTTTATTGGTCACATGCGCCGAATACAACAGGTGCAGACATTACAGTGAAATGCTTACTTACATGTATAACATGTGAGACAATTATTAGCTGTTTGAAAATGTGAAATTTTTAGAATCCCTTGGTTTAACAGTTAAATATTTGTTTAAGTCATTAGTTATTTTCTGATTTTTATGCACTACCCGTTCAAAAGTTTGGGGTCACTTAGAAATGTCCTTGTTTTCGAAAGAAAAGCATATTTTTTTGTCAATTTTAAAATAACATCAAATTGATCAGAAATACAGTGTAGACCAGGGGTGTCAAACTCATTTTAGCTCAGGGGCCACATGGAGGAAAATCTATTCCCAAGTGGGCCGGACCGGAAAAATCATGGTGTGTGTATATATATATATATATATATATATATATATCTTAAAAACAACAACTTCAGATTGTTATCTTTGTTTTAATACGATCAACATACAACATAAAGCTGGAGCCTGAGGACAGTGTGTCCAAAATAGTACAAGCACAACATCACTATTAATCATAAAACACGTCAAGTTTATTTGAAAATTCTAAAGAAAAAGAACACACAAACACACAATGCCTCAGTGATTAACATAACTGTTTCACAGATCACAGAACTATATCAGGGTGTCATTTCTCAGGCAGAAATGTAGATAAAAATAATGAAAATCCTGTTCCCCAAACAAGTGCATGAACCACAGTCAAGAATAGGTTAAATATACAAATAAAATAAAATCAATTAAAAACAATAGCACATCAACATAAAAACATATAAACATAAATCTGAAAGCGTTGCTCAAACTCCCGTAACAGTCCCGTTATTTTATCTTTGAACCGCTTCATGTCTGCCACATGTTGGGTCGCGCACACATTTTTCAGACAGGGGAAGTGAGCTGCATCACCACCGGCAAGTTGCGTCTCCCACAATGACACCTTTAACTTGAAAGAACGTATGCTGTCATAATACTGCGTGACAACTTTGTTGCGCCCTTGCAGCTGTTTGTTCAAGTTATTCAGGTGCTCTGTAACATCCACCATAAATGCAAGGTCCTGCATCCATTCTGCGGAATGAAATTCTAACACTGGTTTGCCCTTTTCTTCCATGAACTGTTCAATTTCTTCTCGTAAATCAAAGAAAAGCCTCAGCACAGCACCTCGGCTTAACCATCTTACCTCAGTGTGGTATGGCAGGCCATTGATGTGGTCTTTCTCTCTGAGAAGGCTGTCAAACTGACAGTGATTCAGGCTTCTGGATCGGATGAAATTAACAGTTTGGATGACCACCTTCATGACGTTATCCATCTTTAATGACTTGCAACACAAAGCCTCCTGGTGCAAAATACAGTGAAAAGTCAAAAAATCACATCCTCCATTTGCAGATTGCACTTTCTCTGCCTGCTTTTTTCCCGATCATTGAGGGCGCACCATCTGTAGCCAGGCTGACAGCGCGGGACCAGTCCACTCCGACCCTGTCCAGCGCGCCGACGAGTGCGGTAAAAATATCAGCTGCTGTCGTTGTATCTGTCATCGGCACCAACTCCACGAACTCCTCGGTGACGGTCAATGTGTCATCAACTCCGCGGATGAAAATGGCCAGTTGTGCAACATCTGTAATGTCCGTGCTTTCATCAATTGCAACCGAAAACGCAATAAATGACTTTACTTTTTGCTTCAACTGGCTGTCCAAATCCACTGAAAGATCGGAAATCCTGTCTGCAACTGTGTTTCTTGGCTTTGTGTTGCAAGTCATTAAAGATGGATAACGTCATGAAGGTGGTCATCCAAACTGTTAATTTCATCCGATCCAGAAGCCTGAATCACCGTCAGTTTGACAGCCTTCTCAGAGAGGCTGATATTTGCAAAAGCCTGCCGCTTTTCAGGGCACACAATCTCCGCTGCCTTCATCATGCATGTTTTTACAAATTCACCCTCACTAAATGGTTTTGAAGCCACTGCGATTTCATTAGCAATGAGGTAGCTAGCTTTCACTGCAGCGTCACTGATGTCTCAGCTGTGAGTAAACACAGACTGCTGTTTCTTCAGACCCGCCAACAGTTCATTCACCTTCTCTCATCTCCGCTGTCCTTGAAAGTTGTCATATTTGTCGGCATGAAGACTCACATAGTGGTGACGAAGGTTATATTCTTTCAGCACTGCAACATGCTCTGAACACACCAAACATACAGCTTTCCCATTCAATTCCGTGAATAAATAGGATTACCATTTTTCTTGGAACACTCTGCACTCTGCGTCCACTTTTCTCTTTTTTGACAGAGGCATATTGGGGCAATGAGGGTGCCAAAGCACATAATGTTAAAAGTAGAAGCCGTAATAAATATCGCGGGCAACACAAAGTAGCTCATTGGCTGCACGTGCTTGACCTACTTGCTCTGCCCCGGTATAAACAGTGCTTGCTTAACACAATTGCTATTGCGCCATCCAGTGGACGCAATTGGAACAGCAGTTTATTTTATAGAAAAATTGCAGCGCATTTTTATACTTTTTTTATTTTGTTCAAAATCATCTCGCATCTCGTTTGACACCCCTGGTGTAGACATTGTTAATGTTGTAAATGGCTATTGTAGCTGGAAACGGCTGATTTTTTTTTATTTTTTTTATGGAATATCTACATAGGTGTACAGAGGCCCATTATCACCAACCATCAGTCCTGTGTTCCAATGGCATGTTGTGTTTGCTAATCCAAGTTCATCATTTTAAAAGGCTAATTGATCATTAGATAACCCTTTTGCAATTATGTTACCACAGCTGAAAACTGTTGTGCTGATTTTAAAGAAGCAATAAAACTAGCCTTCTTGAGGCTAGTTGAGTATCTCGAGCATCAGCAATTGTGGGTTCAATTACAGGCTCAAAATGGCCAGAAACAAAGAACTTTCTTCTGAAACTCGTCAGTCTATTCTTGTTCTGAGAAATGAAGGCTATTCCATGCGAGAAATTGCCAAGAAACTGAAGATCTCGTACTACTCCCTTCATAGAACAGTGCAAACTGTCTCTAACCAGAATAGAAAGAGGAGTGGGAGGTCCCGGTGCACAACTGAGCGAGAGGACAATTAGTGTCTAGTTTGAGAAACGGGCACCACACAGGTCCTCCAACTGGCAGCTTCATTAAATAGTACCCGCAAAACACCAGTCTCAACGTCAACAGTAAAGAGGCAACTCCGGGATGCTGACCTTCTAGGCAGAGTTGCAAAGAAAAAGCCATATCTCAGACTGGCCAATAAAAAGAAAATATTAAGATGGGCAGTCTGAGATATGGCTTTTTCTTTGCAACTCTGCCTAGAAGGTCAGCATCCCGGAGTCGCCTCTTCACTGTTGACATACAGTAGTGTATAACCTGCAAGTGATAAAGCACATCATTACTTCAACTGCTTGATCTCCAGTTGAGACACCTTGATCTTAATATAATTATTTAGTAGCATGAAATGTATTCTGGCAGATTCAGACAGTCTAAAATGCTAGGGATGGTGAGGTGATATTGCTTTGTGTGAAGATCCTGTGGTGAAGCAGGCAGACTGTCTTGGAGATGAGGTACAGTTGAAGTCGGAAGTTTACATACACTTAGGTCGTTTTTCAACCACTCCACAAATTTCTAGTTAACAAACTATAGTTTTGGCAAGTTGGTTAGGACATCCACTTCGTGCATGACACAAGTCATTTTTCCAACAATTGTTTACAGACAGATTATTTCACTTATAATTCACTGTATCACAATTCCAGTGGGTCAGAAGTTTACATACACTAAGTTGACTGTGCCTTTAAACAGCTTGGAAAATTCCAGAAAATGATGTCATAGCTTTAGAAGCTTCTGATAGGCTAATTGACATCATTTGAGTCAATTGGAAGTGTACCTGTGGATGTATTTCAAGGCCTACCTTCAAACTCAGTGCCTCTTTGCTTGACATCATGGGAAAATCAAAAGAAATCAGCCAAGAAAAAAATAAAATAATTGTAGACCTCATTCTTGGGAGAAATTTCCAAACGCCTGAAGGTACCACGTTCATCTGTACAAACAATAGTACGCAAGTATAAACACCATGGGACCACGCAGCCGTCATACCGCTCAGGAAGGAGACACGTTCTGTCTCCTAGAGATGAACGTACTTTGGTGCGAAAAGTGCAAATCAATCCCAGAACAACAGCAAATTACCTTGTGAATATGCTGGAGGAAACGGGTACAAAAGTATCTATATCCACAGTAAAACTAGTCCTATATCGACAACCTGAAAGGCCGCTCCGCAAGGAAGAAGCCACTGCTCCAAAACTGCCATAAAAAGCCAGACTACGGTTTGCAACTGCACATGGGGACAAAGATTGTACTTTTTGGAGAAATGTCCTCTGTTCTGATGAAACAAAAATAGAACTGTTTGGCCATAATGACCATTATGTTTGGAGGAAAAAGGTGGGTAGCTTGCAAGCTGAAGTACACCATCCCAACTGTGAAGCAGGGGGGTGGCAGCATCATGCTGTGGGGGTGCTTTGCTGCAGGAGGGACTGATGCACTTCACAAAATAGATGGCATCATGAGGAAGGAGCATTATGTGGATATATTGAAGCAACATCTCAAGACATCAGTCAGGAAGTTAAAGCTTGTTCGCAAATGGGTCTTCCAAATGGACAATGATCCCAAGCATACTTCCAAAGTTGTGGCAAAACGGCTTAAGGACAACAAAGTCAAGGTATTGGAGTGGCCATCACAAAGCCCTGACCTCAATCCTATAGAAAATGTGTGGGCAGAACTGAAAAAGCATGTGCGACCAAGGAGGCCTACAAACCTGACTCAGTTACACCAGCTCTGTCAGGAGGAATGGGCCAAAATTGCCCCAACTTATTGTGGGAAGCTTGTGGAAGGCTACCCAAAACGTTTGACCCAAGGAAAAAAAAAAAAGTAAATGCAATGCTACCAAATACTAATTGAGTGTATGTAAACTTCTGACCCACTGGGAATGTGATGAAATAAATAAAAGCTGAAATAAATCATTCTCTCTCTCCTATTATTCTGACATTTCACATTCTGAAAATAGTGGTGATCCTAACTGACCTAAAACAGGGAATTTTGACTTGGATTAAATGTCAGGAATTGTGAAAAACTGAGTTTAAATGTATTTGGCTAAGGTGTATGTAAACTTCCGACTTCAACTGTATATCATGACAGTCTGAGACAGTTATTAATCACATACACACTCAAAATACATATTACATGTTCTTGAGAACCTATGGGCAGACACCCTACCTCCCTCAATCTACACACACATCCTTGATTAAAGACCAGTGCCGTTACAAATGTCCACTGAGTTCTACTTGAGGCTTCATCATGTAGCGTCATCATAACTTAATACTGCCCTGAGAAACGTGGAGGACATAATTGTTATTATGTTGTCCGTGATATCATAACTTGTGTCGCTTCATGACAAATGATACGATCACAGTCATGACATCATGTCCCGCTTTATGACGGTGGACGCTTATCTTGCACATACTGACATAAGTTATGACTGCTTATGTAATCTGTTGCATAATACTTGGGACACTGTAAATGGCTTTGTGGCTGAGGGTTCCAGTGAACTGGTACAGAACATTACTTTAGCCTACAATTGGATGCCCTGGCCTATCCATCAGACCAATGCTCTCAAACCTTAGTTAAGCGCAGCGTTTACCTCTTTGGCCAAGCCTATCCATTCCCTTCAGTCTGGCCTCTCTCTGCTCAGCCTGTCTAATGCGCCCTACACTGACCCTCCTCACTAAGCATCAGGGTTTGCACAAGGTGCTTAAAGTACTTGAATTTGGCACTCTGAAATCCAAGTACTGGAATACCTTAAATCAGACATTTTCTCAAGTTGGTACTTGAATTTGAATGGAGAGGAGAACAGAAAATGATCAAATATGTTAATATGAAAAAGATTAAACATTTGTTGGTCTTGCAAATTCATTTTCAGGCAGACTACCAAGTTTTATTTCCTCACGTGTTTCGTGCCCTGTTGCCAGGCGAACTCGCTCATTCCACCCACACTGCCACTCAGCCAGGCAGGTACAGAACTGACTGATTAGGCGCCGCCAAATGTCACATTGATAGCTAAAATACTGGGCAAATGTAGATTCAAGCCTGCCTGACAGGATATTGATGTTTATGAATGGGTTTTGCCAGACCCAACCAGGGATGCAGTGGAGGGTAAACACAGTTTTTAAGCACTTTTTTTGTTTGTGAAATAGCGTTTACTCACCGTTTTTATTTAGTTAATTATTGTTTACCCACTTACTGCGTTACCAGCATTGATCAACGTTCAGAAGGCTTCTTGATCTGAGTTCTAGTCGCGCCTACCTCTGCGAACGAGTGAAATCATGAATGATTCATGCATGTTCGCCTGCTCCCCCGGATTTAACTTGTTAGCGGCGCATTCACTCACCACTCTGTCCAACGGGAAACTCCGCCCACGACATAGGCCGAGAGGTGAAATGAACTACCTCAGTCCAGACCTACAGTGGCAAGTAGCAGAGAGACATCACCCAAACAAAAACAAACCTGACTCTTGGAGAATGAGTGTACAACTGGTAAATAGTTGCTGATATTTCAGTCAAATGTCTAGCTAGCTAGGTAACTCAAGGGCTCTGGCTATTAGCTAGGTAACTATCTATAACTAACTGGCTAGAAGGATTAAGTTAGACACTAACGTTGAACGGAGCCTGACCTCAACAGGAGCAGTTGACTGAAATTAAGCTAGCTATAATCAAAAGATGGGCTACTATAAGTTAACATAACAAAATAGAGAGTAGTGAGACGGACTGTGGTGAGTCATACAGCAATGTAGGCAAAGGAGATGCACAGACAGAGGAAGCATTGAAGCAAGCAGGGAGAGTTTAGTAGTACAGTGGTTCCCAAACTTGGGTTCCAGGACCCTTGTGGGGTCCTCTAAAATTGAAATAGATTCTCTCAGGGGAACCTTTCATCTTACCAAAGACATTAATAAGTTGTTTCTCTTCAAATGGGTATAGAATACAACATTTTAGAGTAATCTAAGGGCCTTTTTACACTGTCGGAATTCACCTTTATGTCATTGTGTTGGGACAGCCTGTGGGACCAAACATTTTGTGAAATATAAACACAATTTAATATTATTATCATGTACACTGAACAAAAATACAGTTCAAATAAGGAAATCAGTCAACATCATCAGTACTGACTTACCACTCATGTATGTCGTATATAAGTAGTGAAACACTTGAGTAGAAATTGTAAGGTAGTGATGAATAGTAAGTAAGTTGGTTATTTTCATGAGGTTGTGGCGATATACTGTCATCTGGTGGCGACTAGAAACAATTGCATAATAGGAACTATTACAAATTGATGGTCCTTGAAATTAAATATTAGTGCTTGAAAACTTCCTTGAAAGTCCTTGAATTTGACTTGCCACTGTCTGTACGAACCCTGGTGCAGCCATTCAGATGCCTAAATCTCTCAGTTCCACCGCCCCTGGCAACGTAGAGGCCTGTCAGCCCAGGGAAAGAGGCTGGCTACACTTCCCTGAGGGACCTGTAGGCTATTTGTTGCGCCTCAACACTAGCCCCTTTCGCTTAGTTTACCCAGGGCTTTGGGGAAAACCCCACAGTATAGGGAGAAAACACTTTTTAACAGAACCTACGAGATATCATATTTAACTAAAAAAATTTGTGGTTGTCAGTTCTACACAAGAATATGAATATTTATAGCTGAGAAACCATTTATTTGGTGTTGTAGTCATTCAGTATCCCTAAGTAGTACGTTACAACATCACTAATATTTTCAGTCATATTGTAGTCAATAAAAGCGGTTAAGATGGATAAGATACAGTGAGGGAAAATAAGTATTTGATCCCCTGCTGATTTTGTACGTTTGCCCACTGACAAAGACATGATCAGTTTATATAATTTTAATGGTAGGTTTATTTGAAAAAGTGAGAGACAGAATAACAACAAAAACATCCAAAACAACGCATGTAAAAAATGTTATAAATTGATTTGCATTTTAATGAGGGTAATAAGTATTTGACCCCTCTGCAAAACATGACTTAGTACTTGGTGGCAAAACCCTTGTTGGCAATCACAGAGGTCAGACGTTTCTTGTAGTTGGCCACCAGGTTTGCACACATCTCAGGAGGGATTTTGTCCCACTCCTCTTTGCAGATCTTCTCCAAGTCCTTAAGGTTTTGAGGCTGAAGTTTGGCAACTCAAACCTTCAGCTCCCTCCACAGATTTTCTATGGGATTAAGGTCTGGAGACTGGCTAGGCCACTCCAGGACCTTAATGTGCTTCTTCTTGAGCCACTCCTTTGTTGCCTTGGCCGTGTGTTTTGGGTCATTGTCATGCTAGAATACCCATCCACAACCCATTTTCAATGACCTGGCTGAGGGAAGGAGGTTCTCACCCAAGATTCGACGGTACATGGCCCCGTCCATCGTCCCTTTGATGCGGTGAAGCTGTCCTGTCCCCTTAGCAGAAAAACACCCCCAAAGCATAATGTTTCCACCTCCATGTTTGACGGTGGGGATGGTGTTCTTGGGGTCATAGGCAGCATTCCTCCTCCAAACACGGCGAGTTGAGTTGATGCCAAAGAGCTCCATTTTGGTCTCATCTGACCATAACACTTTCACCCAGTTCTCCTCTGAATCATTCAGATGTTCATTGGCAAACTTCAGACGGGCCTGTATATTAACTTTTTTGAGCAGGGGGACCTTGCGGGCGCTGCAGGATTTCAGTCCTTCACGGCGTAGTGTGTTACCAATTGTTTTCTTGGTGACTATGGTCCCAGCTGCCTTGAGATCATTGACAAGATCCTCCCGTGTAGTTCTGGGCTGATTCCTCACCGTTCTCATGATCATTGCAACTCCATGAGGTGAGATCTTTTATGGAGCTCCAGGCCGAGGGAGATTGACAGTTATTTTGTGTTTCTTCCATTTGCGAATAATCGCACCAACTGTTGTCACCTTCTCGCCAAGGTGCTTGGTGATGGTCTTGTAGCCCATTCCAGCCTTGTGTAGGTCTACAATCTTGTCCCTGACATCCTTGGAGAGCTCTTTGGTCTTGGCCATGGTGGAGAGTTTGGAATCTGATTGATTGCTTCTGTGGACAGGTGTCTTTTATACAGGGAACAAATTGAGATTAGGAGCACTCCCTTTAAGAGTGTGCTCCTAATATCAGATCATTACCTGTATAAAAGACACCTGGGAGCCAGAGATCTTTCTGATTGAGAGGGGGTCAAATACTTATTTCCCTAATTAAAATGCAAATCAATTTATGACATGCGTATTTCTCTCACTGTTCAAATAAACCTACCATTAAAATTATAGACTGATTATTTCTTTGTCAGTGGGCAAACGTACAAAATCAGCAGGGGATCAAATAGTTTTTTCCCTCACTGTATCGTGCCAGATTCGTTATGGTTTCAAAATATCCACAAAAAAACATCTTCATATTCACAGAGCAACCTATATTTTGTCAAAGTCACTGATTAGAGAACTTCTGCTATTCCTCCCACTGAGCTTGTATAACTCCCAATTACTGAAGTGGATTCGATTTAAATAGAAAGGCAGCTTTTATTTTTATACACTGACACACTATGTACTGAGGCAGATTCACACACAGAGATACAGGGATGAGGTAACTCAGTCTAATTTTAGACCTGATAAATATGCAATTGACACAATGCACTGAGAGCACGTAACTCCTGTTGTCGCTCATGTGTACAGTAACATCAGCTCTATAGATTTGCTGTTTGTCAACATAATCAATTCACTCAGTCAAGGACATGAATGACCTCTAAAGGGGGCTTTCACACCAAATTGGTTTGGTGTGGTTTTTCCGAACTGGTGCATTTACCACCTTTTAGTTTGGTTCATTTGGACTGGTGTGAACATTCTATCCACATTCGGGAGCACACTAAACAACTCACCACGGTACGCTCAAAAAGGGTGGTCTCTGTTCAATTCGTACCGTGGTGCGGTTCGCTGCAGGTGAAAACGCAGTCCGGACCAAACACAGTAACGCATTATTATTGGTTGTTTGACTGCGAACATTTGATGAAATACACACAGTATCATAACTTGATCTCTGAAACATTCTGTGAGTAGCAGCGAATCCGATGCAGATTCTGGGCTATATTTTCCACACTATTGCGCTGTTTTCTCCCACATGTTGTTGGAAGACTAAAGCGAAAGTAATATGAAAGATTGTGACACAAGTGACGCTTCATGATAATCATAAATGGATTTAACGTGAGCATGTTTGTCCAATAAACAAATAATTAGCATGGACACGTGGCTTTGTTTTAGGAATTTGTTTGACATTTGTGAAACCAACCAGACCAAAAATACAATGTAACATACCGTTTGAACTATAGCTCAGAACTATGTGTGAAAATACTTGGGAGTAAAAAAACGTAAGAAAGTAGGACTTTGGACAGTTATTTCTTCCACCTTTAGAAATCTATAAGAACTATTTTTGTTATAATTATGATTCCCATCTCCTTTGAATAAAGGGTGTGTCCAAAATGGCACCCTGTTCCCTTTATAGTGCACTAGTCTTGACCAGAGCCTTATGAGCCCTGGACAAAGGTAGTGCACTATAATGGGATTAGGGTGCCATTTGGGACGTAGACATTGAGTCAACTTGCTGTGTACTTCTGCTTTGTCACAACTCTGGATGACCATGAAGTTCACTGAGCCCCATTCTGCTGAGTGATTGAAGCCACTGAAGTGAGAATTTCAAAGTCATTGATATAACTGTGGGCACAGATGTGGGACTCTGTCAGAGGAAGTCAGTAGAGACTTATTTGCTGAATTTTTGCATAAAATATATTTGTTTGGGCCATGACGTCTTTCGCATGAGGTGAGAGCGATGTCTTGGTAAGGAATGCAATTGTATGCATGATGGAGCACCTGAGTTTGAATACAAACTCTTAGTTCACTGGGTCATACAGTGCCTTGCAAAAGTATTCATCCCCCTTGGCGTTTTTCCTATTTTGTTGCATTACAACCTGTAATTTTAAATGGATTTTATTTGGATTTCATGTAATGGACATACACAAAATAGTCCAAATTGGTGAAGTGAAATGAAAAAAATAACTTGTTTCTAAAAAAAATATAAACGGAAAAGTGGTGCGTGCATATGTATTCACCCCCTTTGCTATGAAGCCCCTAAATAAGATCTGGTGCAACCAATTACCTTCAGAAGTCACATAATTAGGTAGATTGCACACAGGTGGACACAAGTGTCACATGATCTGTCACATGTTCTCAGTATATATACACCTGTTCTGAAAGGCCCCAGAGTCTGCAACACCACTAAGCAAGAGGCACCACCAAGCAAGCGGCACCATGAAGACCAAGGAGCTCTCCAAACAGGGCAGGGACAAAGTTGTAGAGAAGTACAGATCAGGGTTGGGTTATACAAAAATATCAGAAACTTTGAACATCCCACGGAGCACCATTAAATCCATTATTAAAAAATGGAAAGCATATGGCACCACAACAAACCTGCCAAGAGAGGGCCGCCCACCAAAACTCACGTACCAGGCAAGGAGGGAATTAATCAGAGAGGCAACAAAGAGACCAAAGATAACCCTGAAGGAGCTGCAAAGCTCCACAGCGGAGATTGGAGTATCTGTCCATAGGACCACTTTAAGCCGTACACGCCACAGAGCTGTGCTTTACTGAAGAGTGTCCAGAAAAAAGCCATTGCTTAAAGAAAAGAAGAAGCCGATAGGTTTGGTGTTTGCCAAAAGGCATGTGGGAGACTCCCCAAACATATGGAAGAAGGTACTCTGGTCAGATGAGACTAAAATTGAGCTTTTTGGCCATCAAGGAAAATGTCTGGCGCAAACCCAACACCTCTCATCACCCCGAGAACACCATCCCCACAGTGAAGCATGGTGGTGGCAGCATCATGCTGTGGGGATGTTTTTCATCGGCAGGGACTGGGAAACTGGTCTGAATTGAATGTATGATGGATGGCGCTAAATACAGGGAAATTCTTGAGGGGAAACCTGTTTCAGTCTTCCAGAGATTTGAGACTGGGATGGAGGTTCACCTTCCAGCAGGACAATGACCCTAAGCATACTGCTAAAGCAACACTCGGGTGGTTTAAGGGGAAACATTTAAATGTATTGGAATGGCCTAGTCAAAGGCCAGACCTCAATCCAATTGAGAATCTGTTGTATGACTTAAAGATTGCTGTACACCAGCGGAACCCATCCAACTTGAAGGAACTGGAGCAGTTTTGCCTTGAAGAATGGGCAAAAATCCCAGTGGCTAGATGTGCCAAGCTTATAGAGCCATACCAAGAGACTTGCAGCTGTATTTGCTACAAAAGGTGGCTCTACAAAGTATTGACTTTGGGGGGGTGAATAGTTATGCACGCTCAAGTTTAGTTTTTTTGTCTTATTTCTTGTGTGTTTCACAATAAAAAAATATTTTGCATCTTCAAAGTGGTAGGCATGTTGTGTTTTTATTTCCAGGTTGTAAGGCAACAAAATAGGAAAAATGCCAAAGGGGGTGAATACTTTCGCAAGCCACTGTATACATTGAGTGTACAAAACATTAAGAACCTGCTTTTTCTATGACCAGGTGGATCGAGGTGAAAGCTATGATCCCTTATTGATTCCACTTCAATCAGTGTAGATGAAGGGGAGGAGACGGGTTAAATAAGGATTTTCTTTAAAGCCTTGAGACAATTGAGACATGGATTGTGTATGTGCCATTCAGAGGGTGAATGGGCAAAACAAAAGTTTTAAGTGTCTTTGAACGGGGTATGGTGGTAGGCAATGTTCCCTAAAAAAAAAAGAAAGCGGCACTGAGCAAATTTCAGGTCTGCTGAGCGCAAACTTGAATGTTTAGAAAGTTCTGTGTAATTTCTGGCGCACGTTTAATGTGAACGCTTTAAGTTAGTTTTAACAGTGGCCAAGTAAGCTACTGTGGCTATTTAATCATAATGTAGGCCTACCAGAGTGGCCTACCATCAAAAACAGTGGAGAAAAATGCATCTCATAACATTTTAACATGGAAATAGATGTTCTATCATTCAGCATACAGTAGCAGCAAATGTGTGTTCAATGTAGGCCTACATTCCATGAGACGTTTGAAAAGAAACATGCAGGGCTTGACATTAACCTGTTTATCCACTTGTCCTTCAGACAAGGAGGTGACTGAAATGTTGTTTGATGCAAGAAACAACTTTACAAAATAATTCATTATTATTCCCATACCACTATTACAGGGAATCAGACAAATGCTACCCTCTGCCTATTGGCTACTTAGCTTATTCAATAAGGGGGGTACAACTAATTATTAGGAAGGTGTTAATGTTTTGTACACTCAGTGTACATTTCCCAGCAGGAAGAAGTTGGCATTGATGTCATACTTCTCGTGGTTGTTCAGACATTACAACCAGGGAAACACGTCATATTCTGGTTGTTATCTGGAGACATAACCAGCTGTCTTTATCTGGTCACTAAAAAGACGTATGAAAAAACATGGCATAAGGATGCCGTTGCAACCCGTTTTGGCTTCTGGGACATAGGTTAATCTCTAAGTCATTCAGGAGGGCACTTGCCTTGCCTACTGTACTCTCCATATAGATGTCAAATAGTTTGTGGTTGCAGACAAGACCCATGAGGCTTCTCATACCTATGGGTATTGGTTGGACGGAGCTTTAAAAGCTGCAGCTGCTGAAGTCGGAAAAGGTACAGAAAGTTTCAGTCAATTTTTTTGGCAGAAGCTAAATTGGGAGAGTTGTTCCTTCTGCTGAAATATTAAACACTGTCCTTATGCTCCGAATCGAGCATATCATCTATTTTTGTCTTTGACTCTTTGTGTTTGATGCCGAGTGCTAATAGCTTACTGCCTCAACGGTGTGTTAAATTTAGCATGTGTCGTTTATAAAGTGCCCACCCCCAAACCAGTGAGAGATGTTCAGAGCAGAACGCATCTATGGACAGCCTATCAGAGGCCAGCCCGAGTTCATGGTGGAGCCTGGCAAAGTTTGAACAGTAACTTTTGATAGGATGTCAGGGTGAATTGGGGAGAAAAGTATGAGATCTTTCAAACTTCAGTCAGTCTGAAAGTTACCATGCATAGCCGGGACATAAACTCATCAAGCCTGCCATGCCCAAAGCCCTACATCTGATCCTAGACCTTGTCGGTACTGTCAGGCGCATGGTTGTTTGTGCGTACTCTAATACAGTGCGTTCGGAAAGAATTCAGACCCCTTTACTTTTTCCACATTTTGTTACGTTACAGCCTTATTGTAAAATGGATTAAATTGTTGTTTTTCCCCCTCAATCTACACAACACATTTTTGCACATTTTATAAAAACAATTAAAACTGAATTCACATTTACACAAGTGTTCAGACCCTTTTCTCAGTACTTTGTTGAAGCACCTTTGGCAGTGAATACAGCCTCGAGTCTTCTTGGGTAAGATGCTACAAGCTTGGCACACCTGTATTTGGAGCGTTTCTCCCATTCTTCTCTGCAGATCCTTTCAAACTCTGCCAGGTTGGATGGGGAGCGTCGCTGCACAGCTATTTTCAGGTCTCTCGAGAGATGTTGGATCGGGTTCATGTCCGGGCTTTGGCTGGGCCACTCAAGGACATTCAGAGGCTTGTCCCGAAGCCTCCCTGACCAAGGCCCTTCTCCCCCGATTGCTCATTTTGGCAGGGCGGCCAGCTCTAGGAAGAGTCTTGGTGGTTCTAAACTTCTTCCATTTAAGAATGATGGAGGCCACTGTGTTCTTGGGGACCTTCAATGCTGCAGAAATGTTTTGGTACCCTTCACCAGATCTGTGCCTCGACACAATCCTGTCTCGGAGCTCTGCGGACAATTCCTTTGACCTCATGGCTTGGTTTTTGCTCTGACACATTGTCAACTGTGGGACCTTTTTATATAGACCGGTGTGTGCCTTTCCAAATCATGTCCAATCAATGTAATTTAACACAGGTGGACTCCAATCAAGTTGTAGAGACATCTCAAGGATGATCAATGGTAAGAGGATGCACCTGAGCTCAATTTCGAGTCTCCTTATGTAAATAAGGTATTTCTGTTTTATTTTTAATAAATGTGCAAAAATGTTATGGGTTAGTGTGTAGATTGATTAGGAAAACAATTAATTTAATCAATTTTAGAATAAGGCTGTAACGTAGAACAAAATGTGGAAAAAGTGAAGGGGTCTGAATACTTTCCGAATGCACTGTATATTCTATTGTTGGAGCTGACCCATGTAGACCGAGTTGACCTATGAATCTTAATACGCTAATAACCCATGCGGTAGCAATGTTAACTCCGTTGCAGGAGTCAACCTCTCAATCTTGTATTGACAAAGCTAACCCATGCATTCCAATGCCCTGTTAGCTGCGATAATTAAATGCATCTCATTGCAAGTAGCGCAGTTGACCTATAAATCTTGAGGCCCTGTACAAACGGCCTGTGGCAAAGAACTGTGCATACCATACCATGAGACATCCATGTCTTCATCACTGGAGAAGATAAATGGTTGAGATTGATATAATGTAAAAGCTTACAAACAGGGTTATCAAACTATTTGATTATTTTATATATATATATATATATATATATATATATACACACACAGTGGGGAGAACAAGTGTTTGATACACTGCAGATTTTGCAGGTTTTCCTACTTACAAAGCATGACACATGGAATCATGTAGTAACCCAAATAGTGTTAAACAAATCAAAATATTTGAGATTCTTCAAATAGCCACCCTTTTCCTTGATGACAGCTTTGCACACTCTTGGCATTCTTTCAACCAGCTTCATGTGGTAGTCACCTGGAATGCATTTCAATTAACAGGTGTGCCTTCTTAAAAGTTAATTTGTGGAATTTCTTTCCTCCTTAATGTGTTTGAGCCAGTCAGTTGTGTTGTGACAAGGTAGGGGGGGTATACAGAAGATAGCCCTATTTGGTAAAAGACCAAGTCCATCTCAAATAAGCAAAGAGAATCGACAGTCCATCATTACTGTAAGACATAAAGGTCAGTCAATACGAAACATTTGTGCTTGCAAAAACCATCAAGCGCTATGATGAAACTGGCTCTCATGAGGACCGCCACAGGAATGGAAGACCCAGAGTTACCTCTGCTGCAGAGGATAAGTTCATTAGCGTTACCAGCCTCGGAAATTGCAGCCAAAATAAATGCTTCACAGAGTTCAAGTAACAGACACATCTCAACATCAACTATTCAGAGGAGACTGTGTGAATCAGGACTTCATGGTCGAATTGCTGCAAAGAAACCACTACTAAAGGACACCAATAGGAAGAAGAGACTTGCTTGGGCCAAGGAACACGAGCAATGGACATTAGACCGGTGGAAATGTGTCCTTTGGCCTGGAGTCCAAATTGGTGATTTTTTTTGGTTCCAACCGCCGTGTCTTTGTGAGACGCAGAGTAGGTGAACGGATGATCTCTGCATGTTTATTTCCCACCGTAAAGCATGGAGGTGGTGTTATGGTGTGGGGGTGCTTTGCTGGTGACACTGTCTGTGATTTATTTAGAATTCAAGGCACACTTAACCGGCATGGCTTCCACAGCATTCTGCAGTGATACGCCATCCCATCTGGTTTGGGCTTAGTCCCACTATCATTTGTTTTTCAACAGGACAATGACCCAACACCCTTCCAGGCTGTGTAAGGGCTATTTGACGAAGAAGGAGGGTGATGGAGTGCTGCATCAGATGACCTCCACAATCCCCCGACCTCAACCCAATTGAGATGGTTTGGGATGAGTCGGACCGCAGAGTAAAGGAAAAGCAGCCAACAAGTGCTCAGCATATGTGGGAACTCCTTCAAGACTGTTGGAAAAGCATTCCAGGTGATGGTGGTTGAGAGAATGCCAAGGGTGTGCAAAGTGTGGCTATTTGAAGAATCTAAAATCTAAAATATATTAAGGTTTGTTTAACACGTTTTTGGTTACTACATGATTCCATATGTGTTATTTCATAGTTTTGTCTTCACTATTATTCTACAATATTGTAAAAATAAAGAATGAGTAGGTGTTCTAAAACTTTGACCGGCTAGAGAGATAGATAGATATATATTTTAAAAAATGGATCCCCTTTTTCTCCACAATTACAATCTTGTCTCATCGCTGCAACTGTACACTGAACAAAAATTGCAACATGTAAGGTGTTGGTCCCATGTTTTATGAGCTGAAATAAAAGAATCCCAGATATTTTCCATATGCACAAACAATGTATTTCTCTCAAATTTTGTGTATATCCCTGTTAGTGAACATTTCTCCAAGATAATCCATCCACGTGACAGGTGTGGCATATCAAGAAGCTGATTAAACGGCATGATCATTACACAGGGGCACCTTGTGCTGGGGACAATAAAAGGCCTCTTTAAAATGTGCAGTTTAGTCACACAAAACAATGTCTCAAATTTTGAGGGAGTGTACAATTGTCATGCTGACTGCAGGAATGTCCACCAGAGCTGTTGGCAGAGAATTGAATGTTAATTTCTCTACTATAATGAATGTCGTTTTAGAGAATTTGGTAGTATGTCCAACTGGCCTCACAACCGCAGACCATGTGTAACCACGCCAGCTCAGGACCTCCACATCTGACTTCTTCACCTGCGGGATTGTCGGGGGGGGGGATTTCTGTCTCTAATAAAGCCCTTTTTGTGGGGAAAAACTAATTCTGTTTTGGTGTGCCTGGATCCACAGTGGGTGGGCCTGGCTCGCCCAGTGGGTGGGCCTATGCACCCCTGCACAGTCATGTGAAATCCATAGATTAGGGCCTAATGAATTTATTTCAATTGACTGATTTCCTTAAATGAACTGTAATTCTTGCATGTTTCGTTTATATTTTTGTT
Organism: Coregonus clupeaformis; assembly: GCF_020615455.1. Taxonomy (NCBI): domain Eukaryota; kingdom Metazoa; phylum Chordata; class Actinopteri; order Salmoniformes; family Salmonidae; genus Coregonus; species Coregonus clupeaformis. The sequence continues at coordinate 24,618,018 of NC_059199.1, forward strand.
CAGTATAGTAACTGAGATCACCTACTCATCTCAATGCTGTTGTGACGAAGTTGACCCATGCATGTCAATGCCCCATTGGCTGAGATGACCTATGCATCTCAAAGCTGAGCTAGCCATGACAAATGATTGATAGATGACAGTCCCACTCAAACCTCCCCCATCCACTCATTGGCTTATTAGTAAGAGGCACCCGAGGCGAAGAGCCCCATATGGGACAATGAGCTCCTCTTCCCCTCAAAGAAGTTCCAATTAGTACTTTTAAGCAAGCGTGTAACAAGGATCTGACTGTGCCTTCCCCCGCTGATGGAAAATGTGCTCTTGAAAGTCCTTAGGGTAGTCAGTTGTGGAGACACTTATGCTTACACTTTTAGAGCGATTGGGAGACTTTTCTGATTGTGCATGCAGACAGTAGAAAGGAGGAATCGGCATTGCCCAGAGTCTTTTTTGTTGTTGTTGTTGTCAGTAACATTTGTGCAGTGGGCCTAGGACTGTGTATTAGTATTTGGATGGGCTATAAAGCGGGATGATGAGTGAACCACAGATGGAGGAAGTTAAAGACTGCATCGAAATATACAATACCCATTACCTACACTCCCTCGGTCCATAAAACCACAAAATAGTTGTTTGCGTTTAGAGCATCTACAGAAGTAAAGATGATTTTCTGCAGCTTATGAAAAGGCTTGTTTGTGGTTAGCGCTCAAAGCTACTGTTAGCAGCAGATAAAGGAGCAGCTGCGGGGCTGGCAGCAGAGCCTATGAATCGTCATTTTACTGGAGCCCAGCCAATCCCTGACTCCTCTTCTAGCCCCCCTCAGGGTCTCCCCTGGTACGAATGGGGAGAAGGAGCGAGAGCTCCCCCCCGTTTCCTCTGTACATCCCCTAGTGGATCACTAATTAGCTTCACCTTTGGAAAATGTCCTGGGAGTTGGCTGCTGAGGCCCCTAATGTAGTGTACAGGGCTACAGTCAGCTGGTCTCTTTCTCCAGGCCTGATTTCTGGGTCATACAGTGTATGCATAAACAATTCACTCTGCTCTACTTGGACAGTGAAGACGGAGCGCCCGGCGACCAGCTCACACTAAGCAAACTTCACTTCTGATTATACTGGCTCTGTTGGTTCAAATATGGCTCTGGATGCATGTAGGGAAAATAAAACTAGTATATATATTTTTGTATTTATAGTACAGATTGTAATAGCCTAATTGTGCTTCCACAACCTTTACCACCTTGTTTCCCCCTTCTACATTGCTTTGTCTTCAATCCAAACTTTGATGTTGGTGGACATGGATTCTGATCTGGGGGCTTCATGCAGTCCGACTTAAACATCTGGGGTAACGTCAATAAAATGCTCATCATTGTATATCTTTAAGGGAAATTTGAGATGGAAGTTGTGTATGAATTAAAATCAGGGTCTATGCTCATCTCATTCTTAGCTCGCTTCTAATACTTTGTACTATACACAGAGCTATAAATTAAGTAAAGAAAGCCCTCCGCAAGATTGTTGTCGGAAACTATACCATTACAACAGCGTGATATGAGTCCTTATACAGGTGATAAGACATAATTCCACAGGGCTGCTATGTTGTAACATTCGTACGACCTTTGGATTCATGACCAACCTTTGTCCTTCCAAAGACCATTGATACAGTAATGCCAACAGCCAAGATGGTGGTTCTATGCGTTTTCCATGCAGTTCTTGCTTTCTCTTTCCCCCTCATTGACTCTGCCTCATTGAGAGAAAAAAGGAGGGAGGAAAGCGGACGGATGCGTCTCTCTTCCCTCACAATGTGCGCATGTCAGAGGAAAGGAGTGGGGGTGAATGTTCTGGGCAATTGCAGAAAAAAAGCATCCTTTTCCTCAACCCCCACCTACCCCACTGAGCCCCCCTCCTCAACGGGACAGAGAGTCAGGCAACTCTCAATCTTTCCCTCTCCTTTCATCCCTCCCCCTCTATCCTTTTTGTCTCTCTTTCTATTTCCATATTGCTGTAATTGTACATACACACTTAACAGAGGATGCATAATTCAGTGCTGCTCCAGAATGGTTGAACACCAGTCATACAATGCATTACGATACAGAGGGGGAGAGAGCAAAAGAACGAGGGAGGCGACAAGAGAGCAGGAGGAGAGCTCTGTGCCATGCATCCTAAGTTGCCTTTGGTTAAAACATGGCCCTCATGTACATGTACATGTACAGTGGGGAGAACAAGTATTTGATACACTGCTGATTTTGCAGGTTTTCCTACTTACAAAGCATGTAGAGGTCTGTAATTTTTATTATTAGTACACTTCAACTGTGAGACGGAATCTAAAACAAAAATCCTGAAAATCACATTTGTATGATTTTTAAGTAATTAATTTGCATTTTATTGCATGACATAAGTATTTGATCACCTACCAACCAGTAAGAATTCCGGCTCTCACAGACCTGTTAGTTTTTCTTTAAGAAGCCCTCCTGTTCTCCACTCATTACCTGTATTAACTGCACCTGTTTGAACTCGTTACCTGTATAAAAGACACCTGTCCACACACTCAATCAAACAGACTCCAACCTCTCCACAATGGCCAAGACCAGAGAGCTGTGTAAGGACATCAGGGATAAAATTGTAGACCTGCACAAGGCTGGGATGGGCTACAGGACAATAGGCAAGCAGCTTGGTGAGAAGGCAACAACTGTTGGCGCAATTATTAGAAAATGGAAGAAGTTCAAGATGACGGTCAATCACCCTCGGTCTGGGGCTCCATGCAAGATCTCACCTAGTGGGGCATCAATGATCATGAGGAAGGTGGGGGATCAGCCCAGAACTACACGGCAGGACCTGGTCAATGACCTGAAGAGAGCTGGGACCATAGTCCTCAAAGAGAACCATTAGTAACACACTACGCCGTCATGGATTAAAATCCTGCAGCGCACGCAAGGTCCCCCTGCTCAAGCCAGCGCATGTCCAGGCCCGTCTGAAGTTTGCCAATGACCATCCAGAGGAGGAATGGGAGAAGGTCATGTGGTCTGATGAGACAAATGTATAGCTTTTTGGTCTAAACTCCACTCGCCGTGTTTGGAGGAAGAAGAAGGATGAGTACAACCCCAAGAACACCATCCCAACCGTGAAGCATGGAGGTGGAAACATCATTCTTTCGGGATGCTTGCTTTTCTGCAAAGGGGACAGGACGACTGCACCGTATTGAGGGGAGGATGGATGGGGCCATGTATCGCGAGATCTTGGCCAACAACCTCCTTCCCTCAGTAAGAGCATTGAAGATGGGGCGACAGCCCCGAAACCTGAAGGATCTGGAGAAGGAGTGGGCCAAAATCCCTGCTGGAGTGTGTGCAAACCTGGTCAAGACCTACAGGAAACATATGATCTCTGTAATTGCAAACAGGTTTCTGTACCAAATATTAAGTTCTGCTTTTCTGATGTATGAAATACTTATGTCATGCAATAAAATGCAAATTAATTACTTAAAAATCATACAATGTGATTTTCTGGATTTTTGTTTTAGATTGACTCTCACAGTTTAAGTGTACCTATGATAAAAATTACATACCTCTACATGCTTTGTAAGTAGGTAAACCTGCAAAATCGGCAGTGTATCAAATACTTGTTCTCCCCACTGTATATTGCCCTTTCTATTTGAAAGGGAATGCATCATGGTTTCTGCCTAGTTACTGTCTTGGGAATTCCAGACCAAGGGTGTATGCTGTCCACCTAGGGAGACTACTCAGAGATTGAAACTGAAACCAAACCATATGTAATCTTGTCAACAAGTCAGTTACTGCTATTGATAATGAGGTGGCATTGTAAGGGTTCAATATAGTTCAGTTCACATGTATTGCTGCCATTGTGTGTTTATAGTTTACTATTGCTTGGATTTAAAACTGTCTCTGGGTTAATGTCTAGTTGTCTAATTTGCATTTATTTCTATCAGCTCAAATTGAAACATGCACTTCCCTTACATTTAAATATTTATTTGTTGATATTAGTTAGTCTTGTAGTCAGTCAAATCCAGCAGGTTACATCCAGTAACCCTTTGTGGTAATCTCTGCTGTACGCTGTCGTGTCATCATAAGTAGACTGAAGTGGTAGAGCTAGTGGATCAGGATCAGAAGGGCGTCTCGCCTCCTCTTACTCTACTATGAGGAAAAACAAAATGTTTTACTCATTTGTTCTTCCTTGTTGGGTTTCCTGTAATCTCTCGGTGACAGTGGCCCAGAACAAGCCTTGGCAGCTATCCACCACCTGGCATCGTGCCAACATGACTTACATCAGGGTCAGACTTATGAACGTGTCATCTTTTTAATCTCCCCACAGCACAAATATGCCTGTCGCAGAAATGTATAGGAATAATATGCAATTATTATGCAGCTCGTGTAGTTTGTGTACCCTCCAAAAAAAGTGTGGGGTTAGACTGGGTCAGAGCTTAGACGGTGAATGTGTTTTCCCGCCTAATGGTGTGTGTTTTTAGAGATCACAGTCAGGGAAACAGTTATAATATTTGACCTCAAGCATAAGAGTGTGTTAATTTTATTTATGCGTTTTCATTATTTGTTTTGGATCATTTTACAAGCCTTTTTAAGGTGATGTAAAGTTTGGTTTTTCAAAAGCCTGACAGATGGCTAGATGGTAAAACTATTTTAGTTTACCATGGTAACTTCCACCAGTACTCTTTCTGTTTTCTGATTAGACTTCAAATAGTGCCTGCAATCGACTTTTATCAGTATGTGTAATTAATGTCAGTGTTATAAAAGCTTTAGACCTAAATGTTAGGCCTAATTGTTGAATGTTCTCCAAGTAAGATGGTGTTGGCCACTCTACCAAATTATGTTATGTACCGCCCTCTAGTGATATTCTAATAGTACAACATGCACCAAGAACTCAAATGTGGTAACGCTGGTACCTTTGCTACTGGTATTCAAGTCCCCACTTTTCCATAGTATTTTTTTACATTTCTGAACTGTCACTCAATGTGATCCAGACTTCCAGAATGGATGTGTATACTATTACCAACCAGCAAGTTGATGGTTGGTACACCGACACACAGCTATACTGTACACATTGATGTCCTATAGTTTAATTTAACCTTGTGTCCGTCCCCTCCCTCCTATTTATCCCTGCAGCTGTCCACTGCAACCTGAGCCAGAATGGGATCGACCACCAGATGATGTGCCCGGACGACGTGACCTCACACCTGGAGGAGCCCCTTGACCAAGGTGCCATGCTGGACGACGACAGCCCCACCTGTCAGGACGTGAGCCCCGGGTACCAGCACCGCTCGCCGCCCCAGCGCTCCGTCTCTGAGTCAGAACTCTCACGGGTAAGAACAGGGGGACTTCAATGCAGCCTTTATCAACCCAGTCCTCGGGACCCAATAGTCATTCCATATATTTGATGTATCGTAAACCCAGCACAACTGATTCTAATTTAAAAGCAGCTTGCTGATTAGTTGACTAGTTTCAGGAGTGCATGGTGTTGGAGCAAATAGATGGTACAGCTGGTGTGTCCCAAGGACTGGGTTGAGAAGGTCTGCTCTAACGAATGTCAGGATAGGTACCAGGCTGGGGTGACCACTCATACCATAATTATTGGTCTGTAATAGATTTGTAGGTTGATTTTGGGATATTAGTAACAGGTCCCATCCTTTGCTGTACCCTTGCACATTTTTAGGGACTTTCAGAAATGTAATTCTAACAGACAATTTGAATTCAGTAATTACTTCCTTACTACACTCTTTCTGGCACCTAACCATTGCTTGAGCAATCAAGGAACTTTTCAAATGAACTCTTTCGACAGCCCTTAATTAATGTTTCCTGAGAACGACTTATTTAGATTAAAGGTTGTTGTCAGTGGAGATTTGCTTTTATTTCCTCTCCAAAAATAGCATCCTGTCGAGACGACGGACCTGACATTTCTTCCTCTTTCCACCTCTGTCTCTGAAGGGAGATGAGAAAGAAAAATGACAGATAATTATCTGGCTGACTGGAACTGCTTTCACCCAGACAATATGTCCTCCAAGAAGCTCCACGTAGCTACGCCTTTGACGAAAAACTAGGATGCTTTTTAGAGTCACCCTGCATGGTACATGCCTTCTATGTTCCTACAGTAGAAGAGGAAGTGTGATAAACCACCATGTTAGTTCATTTGAAAAATGAATGTCATCACTGCATGGAATCCTCATTAGAAAGCTGTGGGAGTTCTGTTACCTCACTTCATAGGGCATCAGTCAACTCTTCACATATTTAATAAAGAGCATGAAGTAGGACGTCTTAATCACAAACTGTATTTTCAACCATGCACATTGTACAGTATCCGTCATTTGAGTTAATGACTTCGATACCCTTTTCACACTACTGAGCCAAACCAACCCGAGCCAAGCTGTAGTGCTCTGGCCAGGCTACACATACCTCTAGTTGCTGGAACATGTTTGAAAATGTCAGAGCCAGCACAGTAAGGTGCAGTTCAGCCAATAGGAAAACTCTGTGGCTAAGCAACAGCATCGACTGAAAGCATGACCTGGTAGAGCATGGTGCTTGCGATGCCAGGATAGTGGGTTCGATTCCCGGGATCACCCATCCGTAAAATGTATGCACCCATGACTTTAAGCTGCTTTGGATAAAAGCGTCTGCTAAATGGCATGTATTATATATAAAAAAAAAATGTTTTTATCGCACTGCTTTGCTTTATCTTGGCCAGGTCACAGTTGTAAATGAGAACTTGTTCTCAACTGGCTTACCTGGTTAAATAAAGGTGAAATAAAAAATAAATAAATGCAACAATTTCAACGATTTTACTGAGTTACAGTTCATATAAGGAAATCAGTCAATTGAAATAAATTCATTAGGCCCTAATCTATAGATTTCACGACTGGGCAGGGGCGCAGCCATGGGTGGGCCTGGGAGGGCATAGGCCCACCCACTGGGGAGCCAGGCCCAGCCAATCAGAATGAGTTTTTCACCACAAAAGGGCTTTATGACAGACAGAAATATGTGGAGGGCTGGCTTGGTTACACGTGGTCTGCGGTTGTGAGGCCGTTTGGACGAACTGCCAAATTCTCTAAAATGACGTTGAAGGCGGCTTATGGTAGAGAAATTAACATTACATTCTCTGCCAACAGGTCTGGTGGACATTTCTGCAGTCAGCATGCCAATTGCATGGTCCCTCAAAACTTGAGACATCTGTGGCATTGTGTTGTGACAAAACGGCACATTTTAGTGGCTTTTTATTGTCCCCAGCACAAGGTGCACCTATGTAACGATCATGCTGTTTAATCTGCTTCTTGATATGCCACAGCTGTCAGGTGGATGGATTATCTTGGCAAAGGAGACATGTTCACTAACAGGGATGTAAATACATTTGTGTGCAAAGTTTGAGCGAAATAAGCTTTTTGTGCGAATGGAAAATGTCTGGGATCTTTTATTTCAGCTCATGAAACATGGGACCAACACTTTACATGTTGCGTTTATATTTTTGTTCAGTGTGTGTGTGTATATTATAATTGAAAATCAACAAACCTTACACATAATCAATATCATGCCCAAAGCAATATATTACTTTGTGTACACACTCACCAACTCTTATTGCCCTGCTTCATAAAACACCGATATTGACTCCCAAGGTCAGGGAATTAAAAGCCAGCGTTGTGTATGTTCTTTCTTTGATGTGGCCCCAAATAAAGTCCGTCTCCACACTGCTTGTAAATCCAATTTCAACCCGGAGGCGTCTTTAAAACGGTTATTAATTTACTTAGCATAGCGTGTTATTTCTCCCTTGCTGCCCGGCCTGCCTTATTCCTGCAACGTAACGGAATAATTAGCGATGTGTGTGTGTGTGAGAGAGAGAGACTGGGGCTCAATGTCTCAAATACCCACTTACTTGGTCAGCGTGACGCTAATGGATATTCCCACTCATCACTGAGGAAATATTGTACTGTATCATTGGAATTATGCGGTGTGGTCATTTATTCACTAGATGGCGCTGTATGTTTGAGAATGCCAGAGCTGTATACTGCCCTACCAAGCAAAAGAGCATTAACTGAGAAAAACGACTTCAAAGTTGTTGTTTTTTTGTCCAGCCAAATGAATTGTAGACAAATCATTAGAGATGTGGTTAATTGTTGTCTTACTATGAGGTTTATTCATATTGACCCTGACCTCTGACATTACCTTTGACCCTAGACTGCAGTTACTGCCGCCCCTTGCTTGGTACACCCACTGGTTTCCATGACATTCTTTTTTTTGACACACACTTGTGTTAATATATTTATTTGTATGTGGCTGTCAGTGTCATAAACCGTAGACACTGCAGCCCAAAGCTCAGTGAAACAAGGTAAAAGGCAGTAACTGATGTTAGTGATGGCAGTTAGTGCCTTTTTTTACCTGGTTTCACTAACATTTTGACCCCCCCTCAAACATGACCCCACACATTTTGTCCACAACACAATGGAGCCAGGCTATTTGTCCACATGATAAAGCATGTATTTAATGTATAAAAAATGTCTAACTCATTTTTGACCAAATGCACAGTTACTGCTCTTTTGCTTGGTAGGGCAGTATAGTGTACTAACTAGGCTATACATGGTGGTGGCGCTACGCCAACACTACGAGAACTCCTAAAATGCCTTTACATTGTTGTAATAATGGTGTTACTTTAAATGAATATAAGTAATTCATTAACTACCTGTAATGCTTTTAGTATCAATATCAAGTATCCTATTCATTACACCTGGTAGTAGTCAGTGTTTGTTGCTGTGGGTGTATGTTTTAATTTTCATGGCTTTGTGAGTTGAACAGCAGCGCTGTCACTCAAATCTCTAATTGGCTCAGTCTCAAATGCATTTCTGTGGATGATTCCCCCTTTTCTCCCTTTTCCTTTCCTCTCTTTCTCTCTCTCTCTCTTTTCTCTCTCTCTCTCTATGCGTTCCATGGCTGGCAAGCATAGCCTCACACAATGTTAAAGTCCCAGAAACACTGCTCTGTGCTACATTACAGTACTATGTAATATTGACTCAGGAACTGTTGCAGTTCCCTCTCCAACCCCACCGAGCTCACCCTGTGCAGTGCACCCTAATACACACTCACCCCTGAGCAGTAGTGAGCAAAGCCAAGCCTCTCTCTGACTTCATCCCTCTCTCCCGATCCTCTTTCCAGCCCTGTCCCTTATCTCTTTAACTATCTCTCTCGCTCTCTGTCACACACACACACACACACGCACACACAGACTTATATACACACACACGCCCCTTCTCGCTCTCTTTCTCTCTCTCCCCATTACTCCCTACTGGCTCATCATGGTAGTGTTTCTGGCTAAGCCATCCAGAGCTACACTAACTCCTTCCCCTTCATGCACTGTACTGCATCATACGCCGCAGGCTGCTAGTCAGGGTTAATTAGTGTTGAGCTGAGCTGAGCTGTATGTAATGGTTAACGTGGGTTTTTGTTGCAACGCCATCCTCCCCTCAGCGGAGGTCTCCTATCTCTTCCCTCCCTGCAGATTCAGCATCTATGTGGCCTGCCAAAGCAGTCACGCTGGTCGTCATAGTCTGCACTCTGACTATGCTTGGCACGGGAAGAATGACTGTGTTCCCTGGTGGTGCTCTCTATCTATCTCGCTCCCGGTCTCTGTCTCTCTCTAGTCAGTCAGGTACAGACAGACAGGGGAATGCTGTGGGTACTGTGTTGTTATGCTAGCCTAGATGGAGGCATGTTCTATTGCTATGCCGCACCACACAGTACCCTATGCGAGCCACCACTGAGCTGCTGACTGGAGTGGGAGGGAGATGGGAGGAAGGGGGTGGATCTGTAATTTGTACCACCTTTCGGTGGGTAATTTTAGTAGCCCCTCAATCAAAAGGAAGCGATGCCAGCACTTTAGCTATGATGGCGGTTGTTAAGCGGGACGCAGACTGAATGCCTGAGGGATTAGGCAACATATTAACTATCACCCTGGCTGCATGTTGTTGTCGGGTCAAATTATCTACAGTATGTCCTCTTTGGTCTGAGAAATAGTACTGTACCATGATTCCATTAGTGCTGTCTAACATGCGTATCTGCTTATTACCATATATCTGTAGACATTGCTATATCATTGGTACTGGCATGTACTATGTAATTTCTAACCCTAGGCCTACTTATAGTGTATACGCTAGCAACTCTTGTGTATTGCTGTCTATTACTGACATGCAGATCATCCATCAGGATGATACAAATGGCCCTTACAATATCAACCAATGCAGATAAAAGTATTGTTTGTGTATGCACTGTATAGGGACAGGCTGTCTTGTGTGTTAGTGGTTACTGGTATAGTGTATTACTGCGTAGTGTATGTTAGTACTGCATATGCCATCTATTTTGGACCTATAATTGATCTGTTTTCTTTCCCCTCCATGCAGCCGGGGAACGTAAAGCTGTCCAAGCCGGTGGCCCTGTGGACCCAGCAAGACGTATGCAAATGGCTGAAGAAGCACTGCCCCAAGCAGCACCAGATCTACAGCGACTCCTTCAAGCAGCATGACATCACAGGTGCGCCGGCCACAGCCCGAGTATCTGTCGTCACGGTTACCGTTGTCGTCATGTCAATCTTCCCCCTAACGAGCCCCTCGGCAAGGTCACACCCGCCCACCCGCTAACGACCCACCTGCCGCATAATGACGAGACTACTAATTGCCGCACACTCAACCTCTCGGAGCACGACTCATTACATTAGAATGTTTGTTTATTTGCGACGTACTGACGCCCTCTAGGCTCGCCGTGACTGCCGAAATTGAGCACTTCATCCATGATGCACTTAGGCCGCGAGGAAACAGATCGCTGGGGTTAAGGGCTCAACCAGAGCACACGTCAGGGTGTTCCATCAAGAGGTTGATGATGCTACCTGGAAAATGCTACTTTCTATTAACATTAATAGGATCTCGCTACATGTGGTAGGAATCCCATTTATCCCATGTCAGTAACATGTACAGTGCATTCAGAAAGTATTCAGACCCCTTGACTTTTCCCACATTTTGTTACGTTACAGCCTTATTCTACAATGGATTAAATTGTATGTTTTCCTCATCAATCTACACACAATACCCCATAAAGCAAAAACAGGTTTTTAGAAATGTTTGCAAATGTATTTAAAATGAACTATCACATTTACATAAGTATTCAGACCCTTTTCTCAGTACTTTGTTGAAGCACCTTTGGCAGCGATTACAGCCTCGAGTCTTCTTGGGTATGATGCTACATTCTTGGGTATGATGCTACAAGCTTGGCACACCTGTATTTGGGGAGCTTCTCCCATTCTTCTCTGCAGATCCTCTCAAGCTCTCAGGTTGGATGGGGAGCGTCTCTGCATAGCTATTTTCTCTCCAGAGATAATAGATCGGGTTCAAGTCCGGGCTCTGGCTGGGCCACTCAACGACATTCAGAGTCTTGTCCCGAAGCCACTCCTGCATAGTCTTGGCTGTGTGTTTAGGGTCGTTGTCCTGTTGGAAGGTGAACCTTCACCCCAGTCTGAGGTCCTGAGCGCTCTGGAGCAGGTTTTCATCAAGGATCTCTCTGTACTCTGGTCCGTTCATCTTTCCCTCGATCCGGACTAGTCTCCACTGAAAAACATCCCCACCGCATAATGCCGCCACCACAATGCTTCACCGTAAGGATGGTGCCAGGTTTCCTCCTGGCGTGACGCTTTGCATTCAGATCAAAGAGTTCAATTTTGGGTTCATCAGACCAGAGAATCTTGTTTCTCATGGTCTAAGAGTCCTCTAGGTGCCTTTTGGAAAAATCCAAGCGGGCTGTCGTGCCTTTTACTCAGGAGTGGCTTCTGTCTGGCCACTCTACCATAAAGGCCTGATTGCTGGAGTGCTGCAGAGATGGTTGTCCTTCTGCAAGGTTCTCCCATCTCCACAGAGGAACTCTGGCGCTCTGTCGGTGACCATCAGGTTCTTGGTCACCTACTTGACCAATGCCATTCTCCCCTGATTGCTCAGTTTGCCAAGGTGGCCAGCTCTAGGAAGAGTCTTGGTGGTTCCAAACTTTTTCAATTTAAGAATGATGGAGGGCACTGTGTTCTTGGGGACCTTCAATGCTGCAGAAATTTTTTGGTACCCTTCCCCAGATCTGTGCCTCGATATAATCCTCGAACTCTGCGGACAATTCCTTCAACCTCATGGCTTGGTTTTTGCTCTGACATGCACTGTCAACTGTGGAACCTTTTTTATATAGACATGTGTGCCTTTTCTAAATCATGTCCAATCAATTCAATTTACCACAGGTGGACTCCAATTAAGTTGTAGAAACATCTTACATTTACGTCATTTAGCAGACGCTCTTATCCAGAGCGACTTAGTTAGTGAGTGCATACATTATTGTTACTTTAAAAAAAAAAAAAAATCATACCCCCCCCCGTGGGAAACGAACCCACAACCCTGGCGTTGCAAACGCCATGCTCTACCAATTGAGCTACATCCCCTGCCGGCCATTCCCTCCCCTACCCTAGACGACGCTGGGCCAATTGTGCCCCGCCCCATGGGTCCAATCAAGTTGTAGAAACATTTCAAGGATGATCCATGGAAACAGAATGCACCTGAGCTCAATTTCGAGTCTCATAGCAAAGGGTCTGAATACTTATGTAAATAAGGTATTTCATTTGTTAAATTTTTTTATTTATTGGCGATTTCTAAAAACCTGTTTTCGCTTTGTCATTATGGGGTATTGTGTGTGGATTGAGGATATATATATATTTTTAAATCCATTTTAGAGTAAGGCTGTAACGTAACAAAGTGGAAAAAGGAAAGGGGTCTGAATACTTTTCGAATGCACTGTACATAAACTAATAAAATATCAAATTATGCTCAATGTAAAGAATTTAGAAAAGTGCTCATTTCATCCATTTAATTTTGCTCATGAGACCATCAATGAGTTTGGCTGAATTCAACCTCCTTGACGATAACCTTAGATATAAGATATTAGATAATCTTAGCACGTTGTCTTTAAATATGCATTTCCTCATTAGCCTGCCGATAATGAAACAAACAGTGACTAAGATGTTGCCTCACAATTAGTGTAATTACCTGCAGTTGTGAGGTGTTGTTGTCTCAGGATCAATTAGCGATAACGATATGCACAAAACACGCTAGTAATTCCTCTCATCATCCCATCCAACATTAATTAACAGAATCCAATTAAAACAGGCAAGGACATACCAATCGGGCGCACAATGCAATTTGCATCCCAATCAATCTCTTAGAAATATCATGCAGATCTTTTTTTCCACTCCATTAGAATCAACAAGAGCACTGATGACTGTAGGATTGTGCTCGAGAACAACACTGTGTAAACAAACAAGGTGTGTGTGTGTGTGTGTGTGTGTGTGTGTGTGTGTAAAGAATTTGATCCCTTGCTGATTTTTGTACGTTTGCCCACTGACAAAGACATGATCAGTCTATAATTTTAATGGTAGGTTTATTTGAACAGTGAGAGACAGAATGACAACAACAAAAATCCGGAAAAACACATGTCAAAAATGTTATGAATTTATTTGCATTTTAATGAGGGAAATAAGTATTTCACCCCCTCTCAATCAGAAAGATTTCTGGCTCCCAGGTGTCTTTTATACAGGTAACGAGCTGAGGTTAGGAGCACACTCTTAAAGGGAGTGCTCCTAATCTCAGCTTGTTACCTGTATAAAAGACACCTGTCCACAGAAGCAATCAATCAATCAATCAGATTCCAAACTCTCCACCATGGCCAAGACCAAAGGGCTCTCCAAGGATGTCAGGGACAAGATTGTAGACTTACACAAGGCTGGAATGGGCTACAAGACACGTACCATTCAAGGGTTTTTCTTTATTTTTAATATTTTCTTCATTGTAGAATAATAGTGAAGACATCAAAACTATTAACTAACACATGGAATCCTGTAGTAACAAATAAGTGTTAAACAAATCAAAATATATTTGAGATTCTTCAAAGTAGCCACCCTTTGCCTTGATGACAGCTTTGCACACTAGGCATTCTCTCAACCAGCTTCACCTTTTAATGCTTTTCCAACAGTCTTGAAGGAGTTCCCACATATGCTGAGCACTTGTTGGCTGCTTTTCCTTCACTCTGCGGTCCAACTCATCCCAAACCATCTCAATTGGGTTGAGGTCAGGTGATTGTGGAGGCCAGGTCATCTGATGCAGAACTCCATCACTCTCCTCCTTCGTCAAATAGCTCTTACACAGCCTGAAGGTGTGTTGGGTCATTTGTCCTGTTGAAAAACAAATGATAGTCCCACTAAGCCCAAACCAGATGGGATGGCGTATCGCTGCAGAATGCTGTGGTAGCCATGCTGGTTAAGTGTGCCTTGAATTCTAAATAAATCACAGACAGTGTCACCAGCAAAGCACCCCCACTCCATAACACCACCACCTCTATGCGTTACGGTGGGAAATAGACATGCGGAGATCATCCGTTCACCCACACTGCGTCTCACAATGACACTGCGGTTGGAACCAAATTTGGACTCCAGACCAAAGGACCTATTTCCACCGGTCTAATGTCCATTGCTCGTGTTTCTTGGCTCAAGCAGGTCTCTTCTTATTGGTGTCCTTTAGTAGTGATTTCTTTGCAGCAATTTGACCATGAAGGCCTGATTCACACAGTCTCCTCTGAACAGTTGATGTTGAGATGTGTCTGTTACTTGAACTCTGTGAAGCATTTATTTGGGCTGCAATTTCTGAGGCTGGTAACTCTAATGAACTTATCCTCTGCAGCAGAGGTAACTCTGGGTCTTCCATTCCTGTGGTGGTCCTCATGAGAGCCAGTTTCATAATAGCGCTTGATGGTTTTTGCGACTGCACTTGAAGAAACTTTCAAAGTTCTTGAAATGTTCCGTATTGACTGACCTTCATAGTTTTGATGTCTTCACTATTATTCTACAATGTCGAAAATAATAAAATAAAGTTACAGTTCATATAAGAAAATCAGTCAATTGAGGTGAATTCATTAGGCCCTAATATATGGATTTCACATGACTGGGAATACAGATATGCATCTGTTGGTCACAGATACCTCTTTAAAAATAGGTAGGGGCGTGGATCAGAAAACCAGTCAGTATCTGGTGTGACCACCATTTGCCTCATGCAGCATGACACATCTCCTTCGCGTAGAGTTGATCAGGCTGTTGATTGTGGTCTGTGGAATGTTGTCCCACTCCTCTTCAATGGCTGTGCAAAGTTGCTGCTTGTTGGTGGGAACTGGAACATGCTGTCGTACACATCGATCCAGAGCATCCCAAACATGCTCAATGGGTGGTGACATGTTTGGTGAGTATGCAGGCCATGGAAGAACTGGGACATTTTCAGTTTCCAGGAATTGTGTACAGATTCTAGCGACATTGGGCCGTGCATTATCATGCTGAAACATGAGGTGATTGCGGCGGATGAATGGCACGACAATGGGCTTCAGGATCTCATCACAGTATCTCAGTGCATTCAAATTGTCATCGATTAAATGCAATTTTGTCCGTAGCTTATGCCTGCCTATACCATAACCCCACCACCACCATGGGGCACTATATTCACAATGCTGACATCAGCAAACCGCTCGCCCACATGACGCCGTACATGCTGTCTTCTATCTTCCGGTACAGTTGAAACCGGGATTCAACTGTGAAGACCACACTTCTCCAGCGTGCCAGTGGCCATCGAAGTGGGTTACGATGCAGAACTGCAGTCAGGTGGGGACGACGAGTACGCAGATGAGCTACCCTGAGACGGTTTCTGGCAGTTTGTGCAGAAATTCTTCGGTTGTGCAAACCCACAGTTTTATCAGCTGTCCAGATGGCAGGTGACGAAGCCGGATGTGGAGGTCCTGGGCTGGCGTGGTTACACGTGGTCTGCGGTTGTGATGCCGGTTCAATGTACTGACAAATCCTGTAAAATGGCGTTGGAGGCGGCTTATGGTAGAGAAATGAACATTAAATTCTTTGGCAACAGCTCTGGTGGACATTCCTGCATTCAGCATGCCAATTGTATGCTCCCTCAAAACTTTAGATATCTATGGTGTTGTGTGACAAAACTGCATATTTTAGAGTGGCCTTTTATTGTCCCCAGCACAAGGTGCACCTGTGTAATGTTCATGCTGTTTTAATCAGCTTCTTGATATATTCCACACCTGTCTGGTGAATGGATTATCTTGGCAAAGGAGAAATGCTCACTAACAGGGATGTACAGAAATGTGTGCACAAAATTTGAGAGAAATACATTTTTTGTGCATATGGAAAAATGTCTGGGATTTATTTCAGCTCATGAAACATGGTATCAACATGTCAATGCATTGTCACACTCTGGCTGGGGCTAGGAAATTGAGTTGGAAATTGAAAATGATGTTGTGTGTTTGTTTCTGGTCTGATTAGGTGGAGGCCCTCTGTTTAATAGGACTTCCTCTGCAATGCTATCTATAGTAACAGAGTAGTACTACTAGTAGAAAACCCAAGCCTATTGTAGGATGGCAATACTACTCAATTTCATTGGTGTTGGCCCACTGGTCCTCCTCTCAGAAGTATCAAATCAATACACTGCAGCGTATCCAAATCATAACTCTTACACATCCCTCATTTTATGTCCTAGCTCTGACAGTGCAAGATATTTTACATCTCAGGGATTTGCAGCACTGCTACATTTTCACTTCTTTGAAAGACTTCAATATGCAGCTGCCGGTTGGCGTCCTCTGCCAGCGTTGTTGAGCGGCAGCCAAAATCAAAATCTGTGTTTCCCATCCTCCAGCCTCGATTGCCAAGGTTCCCCTCTCTCTTGACACTACCAAAAGATAGCCTACGAATTTGACTTTAACAGAGCTGTCATTAAAATTGCATTAAAGCATATTAAGGCGTAATTAGATATTAGTCCCTAATCTTGTGTAATTACAAAGACAGAGTTGTGGCGGCGAGCAAAGAGCGTGGTGTGGTAAATGAGTTAAGTACACATTTACTGATACCATACGTGTAATCAGTGGAGAGGTGCACTGTCATATGTAATCAGAAGGGGAAGAGAAGGGGTTGGTGATGATTGAATCACACTCCCCTGTCATGGAGCAGTGGATTGAATGAATTAGAACATGGTGATCCAATGGCCTCCACTTCAGACAGACCAAGAGATGCAGCTGTAGATACGAGACAGTTGATCTGTATCGCAAATGGCACACTATTCCATATGTATTGCACTACTTTTTAATCCATAGGGGCTCATAGGGCTCTGGTCAGAAGTAGTGCACTATATAGGGAATAGAGTGCCATTGTGGATGCACCCTTGGTGTCAGACAGTTAGTTAAGCATGGCAGGCCTTTGGATTGCAGTCAAAATTAAAGCATCCAACAAAATCTTGTATAAAGTGACTGTAGGGAAATGGTGACGCTTGCACCAGTGTTGGTTCTATTTAAAGGTTCATCTTCGCAAGAGCATACTGTAAGAAGGATAGTCTTTTTTATTGTAATACTGAATGTTTGATGTATCACCAAGTGCCAAAAGTATGTGGACGCCTGCTCGTCGAACATCTCATTCCAAAATAATGGGCAATAATATGGAATTGGTCCCCCCCTTTGCTGCTATAACAGCCTCTACTCTTCTAGGAAGGCTTTCCACTAGATGTTGGAACATTGCTGTGGGGACTTGCTTCCATTCAGCCACGAGCATTAGTGAGGTCGGGCACTGATGTTGCGTGATTAGGCCTGGCTCGCAGTCGGTGTTCGAATTAAAATAAATTGGTCATTTAGCAGACGCTCTTATCCAGAGCGACTTACAGGAGCAATTAGGGTTAAGTGCCTTGCTCAAGGGCACATCGACAGATTTTTCACCTAGTCGGCTCGGGGATTAGAACCAGCGATCTTTCGGTTACTGGCACAACGCTCTTAACCACTAAGCAACCCCAAAGGTGTTCGATGGGGTTGAGGTCAGGGCTCTGTGCAGGCCAGTCAAGTTCTTCCACACCAATCTCAACAAAGATTTCTGTATGGACCTCGCTTTGTGCACGGGGCTTTGTCATGCTGAAACAGGACAGGGCCTTTCCCAAACTGTTGCCACAAAGTTGGAAACACAGAATCATCTAGAATGTCATTGTATGCTGCAGCATTAAGATTTCCCTTCACTAGAACTAAGGGGCCTAGCCTGAACCATGGAAAAACAGCCCCAGACCATTATTCCTCCTCCACCAAATGCAGATTTGTCCGTTGGACTGCCAGATGGTGAAGCGTGATTCATCACTCCAGAGAATGCGGTTCCACTGCTCCAGAGTCAAATGGTGGCGAGCTTTACACCACTCCAGCCGACACTTGGCATTGCGCATGGAGATCTTCGGCATGTGCTCGGCAATGGAAACACATTTCATGAAGCTCCCGATGAACCGTTCTTGTGCTGACATTGCTTCCAGAGGCAGTTTGGAACCACTTCACGGCTGAGCCGTTGTTGCTCCTAGACGTTCCCACTTCACAATAACAGCACTTACAGTTGACCGGGCAGCTCTAGCAGGGCAGAAATTTAACAAACTGACTTGTTGAAAAGGTGGCATCCTATGACGGTGCCATGTTGAAAGTCACTGAGCTCTTCAGTAAGGCCATTCTACTGCCAATGTTCGGCTATTTCAGCCACACCCGTTGCTGACAGGTGTATACAATCGAGCACACAGCTATGCAATCTCTATAGACCAACATTGGCAGTAGAATGGCCTTACTGAAGAGCTCAGTGACTTTCAACATGGCACCGTCATAGGATGCCACCTTTTCAACAAGTCAGTTTGTTAAGTTTCTGCCCTGCTAGAGCTGCCCCGGTCAACTGTAAGTGTTGTTGTTATTGGGAGGTGGGAACGTCTAGGAGCAACAACGGCTCAGCAGCGAAGTGGTAAGCCACACAAGCTCACAGAACGGTACCGGCGAGTGCTGAAGCGCGTAGTGTGTAAAAATCATCTGTCCTCAGTTGCAACACTCACTACAGAGTTCCAAACTGCCTCTGGAAGCAATGTCAGCACAATAACTGTTTGTCGGGAGCTTCATGAAATGGGTTTCCATTGCCGAGCAGCCGCACACAAGCCTAAGATCACCAAGCGCAATGCCAAGCGTCGGCTGGAGTGGTGTGAAGCTCGCCGCCATTGGACACTGGAGCAGTGGAAATGCATTCTCTGGAGTGATGAATCATGCTTCACCATCTGGCAGTAGGACGGACGAATCTGGGTTTGGCGGATGCCAGGAGAACGCTACCTGCCCGACTGCATAGTGCCAACTGTAAAGTTTGGTGGAGGAGGAATAATGGTCTGGGGCTGTTTTTTGTGGTTCGGGCTAGGCCCCTTAGTTCCAGTGAAGGGAAATCTTAACGCTACAGCATACAATGACATTCTAGACAATTCTGTGCTTCAACTTTGTGGGAAAAGTTTGGGAAGGCCCTTTCTTGTTTCAGCATGACAATGCCCCTGTGTACAAAGTGAGGTCCATACAGAAAAGGTTTGTCAAGATCGGTGTGGAAGAACTTGACTGGCCTGCACAGAGCCCTGACCTCAACCCCATCGAACACCTTAGGGATGAATTGGAATGCCGACTGTGAGCCAGGCCTAATCGCCCAACATCAGTGCCTGACCTCACTAATGCTGTTGTGGCTGAATGGAAGTAAGTCCCCGCAGCAATGTTCCAACATCTAGTGGAAAGCCTTCCCAGAAGAGTGGAGGCTGTTATAGCAGCAAAGGGGGGACCAACTCCATATTAATGCCCATGATTTTGGAATGAGATGTTCGACAAGCAGGTGTCCACAGACACTTAATGACCAAAAGTATCCTGAATGAAGAATTCTGAAGAATCCAATATCCTCAATGATTGTGAGGAAAAACATTGCAAGTGATAGGCCGACACAATGGCACAAACGTATAGTAAGTGATCAGATTGGATCTGAGTGATCTGGAGAGCCACCTAATTGTATGATCATGTTGATCCTCTCACAAATCAAATGCTATATATGACATTCTTCCTCACTTCTCTGTGCTAGTTAATAAACGATTAGTGATCAGATACTGTAGATGGGCAGTGACTCTGAATTAGCATCCTGCTGAGGTTGCAGTGTGATTGTGCTGCTGATTATCCCTCTGCTGCTGTGCTTCATTAAGGAAGAGGGCTGCATCCCCTTGAGAATGATGCCCCTCTTTGCTCCAGTCAGCATTAGCATCTAATTTGGAACCCATTGGATCTCATCTCAGAGCATAGCCCATCTCATGGCCATTTGGGAGCAGCACTTTACATATCGTGCCTAGGTTACTGAGAGAGTCACATAATGGTCACCATGTATTTGTAATGTGTGTCAGTAAGCCAAGCACTAGTAAAGGATGGTATACACAGCAAGTTGGGAATGTTAACTCTCGCATTTATTTAGACAACAGTGGGCCACATTAAATGGGCTCGTGGGCCGGATCCGGCTCGCGGTCCACCAGTTTGAGACCCCTGTTATAGAATGGTCTATTGATAAGGATGTGTTGCTGCATGTAGTGACTTATTGCACATGTGGAGGGTAACCAGAGACTCCTGAGACATTCAGTGGTCTGCCCACTTCCCCAGAAGAGACACACGCACAGCTGTGTCTGAAGGTTTCACCTGAACTACATTTTCTTCCTCGATCTCCAGCTCACAGCCAGCCCAGCTCTTACTGTAAAACACATGTAGGTTCACTGACTGGAGCCGTTTGGAGAGAGTTGTGAGATGGAGGGAAAGTGAGGTTAATTTGCTGCTTTTGTGCCCCTGTCTTCACCCTCTGTTGCTCCACAGAGCAGTAATTAGCATGGCTTTTGGTTCACACGCAAAAAGGGACAGGTCCTGCAGGGGTGGGTACGTGTGCATGTGTGCACTCTAAGCCCCCATTCATCAAAGCAGTAGTTGACTGTGCCAGGCCATAGCTGTAGATTAATCTGCCTGCAGCCTCACACTGAGGTAGGCCTGCACTCCCCCTGCCCATTAATCTAACGCCTGGTCCGTGGGCTCTCTGTGTGTGTGTGTGTGTGTGTGCGCACTGTAGGTTTGTATCCGTAGATTTATGAATATGCTGACTTGAATATATATATATATATATATATATATATATATATATATATATATATATATATATATATATATATATATATATATATATATATACTGTATTTTAAAGCATATGTACCTTTATAGGGGGGTAGCCTTTTCAACAGTAACTAATATTTGGGTTAGAAGGAGGCAGTGCCTCGTTCACAGGCAGGTTTGCGGTAATGGTATAGAGGGGCGGACAGTGAGAGAGGGCAGACCTAACACCGCCAGCCAACAAGCTACATGGGAGACCAACTGGAGAGTGGGAGTGAAATTTAAATCCAATCAATATTGTGCAACTGAAGAGGCAGAGTGCCGTAAGTCATTTTTTCAGTCAATTGACCAAAGATAAGTGAATACAGGAGATGAAGTAAAAAGGAAGCTTTGTTGTCTGGCAGTGTTCCCATCACAGACGGTTTAGAGGAAAGGAAATTATTACACTTATTCAGATAGAAATAGAAGCCCTCTTACCTTAGCTGGGGTTGAGTCCGAGAGAGTGCTGTGTGTGTGCGTGCGTGTGTTAGAGATGGGCACGGTTAATCAAATGTCTAACAGACGCTCGCCTAGCGGCAGTTCCACTAGACCTGAAACGGATCAATGCAAAACACCTTTTTTTGTAACAGAATCACATCTATCGTGGCAAAAATCTGACTTCTCTTTCACTGTTGCTTACAAATTACCCTGTCCTCTGTTTACCTCTGCCATGTGCATTTGCGTCATTCTGATTAGTCGAGAGAGTCGAGCAATTTTTGATTTGAAAACTTCCACTATCTGGAAATCCAAAAAACTGAATAGTAAAATAATTTCAAATGCCCATTCCTTGTGTGTGTGTGTGTGTGTGTGTGTGTGTGGGTGCGCACGCTTCCATACTATTTCTGCCATTACCACAAATAGTATAGCTAGTCTTTTGACATTTTCTTTTGAACCACTCTCTAAATTTAACCATGTTACCTGCCATGACGTGACCCATTAGGAAATAGCTACTCCAACCCCACCCAATGGTCCACCATTTTGGAGACACTGTGCTTTGTCATAGCACTCCACTCAACCCTAAGCTGTCTATTCAAGTCTCCTCTTCCTCTCTTCTCACTTTTTATGAATAATTGTTTCAAATCCACTCCCTCTTAACCTTCTCTCTCTCCTCCTCCTCCTCTTCTCTCTCTTCAGACATACTCCTCTCTGCTCTCTCCGCCCGGCCATGCTACACTGCTCTGTGTATTAATTGTGGTTTGATAAATTCCCTGCTGTGGCTTCGTGGGATTGTCGAGTCAATGACTCAGAACTGCAGTGGAGAGAAAAGTTTGGACTCCTCACAGAAGCGTTTCGCCTGGCTGCTACCGGAAGGAGAGGAGAGGCGCTATGTTGGCACCTCCGCCAAGAAACTGGCAGCTTGGCTCCAAATTGCTCTCATCTTGAGGCATCTTAAGCTGTCCAGTATCGTGCAGTTCTGTCTCCTTTTAACTCTGAGCTATTGATGATTAAAGATGCTTTATTATAGCAGTTGTTTAGTCATTGATTTGAAAGCTTCATCTCTCATACATCCTGTATGGTTGTTTGTTTATAGGACAGATAGCCATGAGGTAAAGCTAAAGAGGTGCCTCTGTTGCCAAGCAGATTTGTGTAGGATTTCAAATGAGGTGCCAAGTGATGGTTGGTCATTATTTATAGACTCCTCAAGTGATCCTTTTACATTCATATTGTTGTTCTAGTTAGCTCTCACACATCCCATTTTACTGGCCCTCATAGGTTTTCCTGTCTATAGGTAGCTACTCTGTAATGGGCATCATTAAACCGTAGCTGGCATTTCAACATCTTTTTTTTTTTTTTTTTACACTTAACATTTTTGCCGCTCTTTGGCCATGGTCGCCCACAAATAGTGTTTGGGCATAGTAGGTTTGCCATTGCTGTCAGCCTTATACCAATACACAGCCTACTTGAGCTTCATTAACTGCTCACTGTGTGTTAAGAGGCATGGTTGCATAAGGCCTATAATAAATCACCAAAAGTGACTTTCACAAGACATTCTAGCCTACAATGCTTTCACACAACACCCCTTGTCTCATTTTTTCCTATCTCCAATAATGAGCCTTGTCACAAAGTAAATATACAAAGTCGTTAAGTAACAAATCCTTATGAAATCCCATAAAATCTAGATTGTGTAATCACTGCAGTAAGTACAGTACTGTTGGAGGAGTGGATGGGAGGAAGGAGCTCGGGGTGAAAGAGCGAGAGCATGTGACAGTCACGCCACCACAGTTCTGCTTTGAGACCATAAACCAGGGAAAGTTAACGGGCTGCCAGTCAATCAGGAGGAGCGATTCAGAGCCCCGAGTCATTAGGGTAAACGAGTGAGGGGATCTACAGGGGTCGGGCTAATGCATAGTAATCGGCAGGAATGAGCTTCTATCTAGCTCCCCAATCCCGCACATTGCCACAAAGGCCTTCCATAAAGAGCATAATTAATTAGACTGTACTCTCCACTGCATATTTAGCACTGGTCAAAATCACCTACTTTTAAGAAATTATATTGAAGATTAAATTAGGGATTTTAAAATCAAGGGCTCCCAGAAGAAGGTGCCTATTGGCAAAAGAAGATTAATAAATACGCTAAAGTGTGTTATGTAGCCAGATGAAGATATTCCTTTGAAAGAAAATGGGTCATCATTGGCTGCTCGATGCTTCCTGCAAGCATACCCAAGCATAAATTGAATAACATGTATTGAATGGATAGAGAAGTATCTATTCATAGATTGAGAATAGAGTCACCTTGACGATATCTATGCATAATGGAACTGGAAAATTGGATATTTCTTGTGCTGCTTATTGTATGTAACAGTACAGTTGAAGGCAGCATTCAGAGAGAGACAGTCCTATTGTTCAGGTATGCTTTAGTTCACCTTGAGGTGCTACTGAGATTTGAACAGCGATCCTATTCCAAACAATGGGAATATATATTGTGTAAATACACTTATATATTGTGTAAATACAATTAGGAAGGAACACCTTCCTAATATTGAGTTGCACCCTATTTTGCCCTCAGAACTGCCTCAGTTCGTTGGGGCATGGACTCTACAAGGTGTCAAAATGTTGTCTGGATGTCTTTTGGGTGGTGGACCATTCTTGATACCCACGGGAGACTTGAGCGTGGAAAACCCAGCAGTGTGCCAGTTCTTGACACACTCAAACCGGTGCGCCTCAAAGGCGCATAAATCTTTTGTCTTGCCCATTCACCCTCTGAATGGCACACATGCAGTGCATTCGGAAAGTATTCAGACCTTTTTCCACATTTTGTTACGTTACAGCCTTATTCTAAAATGTATTTAAATATAATTTTTTTCTCATCAATCTACACACAATACCCCATAATGACAAAGCGAAAACAGGTTTTTAGACATTTTTGCTCATTTATTAAAAATAAAAAGTAGCATTCAGACCCTTTGCTATGAGACTCGAAATTGAGCTCCGGTGCATCCTGTTTCCATTGATCATCCTTGATGTTTCTACAACTTGATTGGAGTCCTCCTGTGGTAAATTCAATTGAATGGACATGATTTGGAAAGGCACACACCTGTCTATATAAGGTCCCACAGTTGACAGTGCATGTCAGAAAAAAAAACAAGCCATGAGGTCGAAGGAATTGTCCGTAGAGCTTTGAGACAGGATTGTGTCGAGGCGCAGATCTGAGGAAGGGTACCAAAACATTTCTGCAGCATGAAGGTCCCCAAGAACACAGTGGCCTCCATCATTCTTAAATGAAAGACGTTTGGAACCACCAAGACTTCCTAGAGCTGGCCATCCGGCCAAACTGAGCAATCGGGGGAGAAGGGCCTTGGTCAGGGAGGTGACCAAGAACCTGATGGTCACTCTGAGAGAGCTCCAGAGTTCCTCTGTGGAGATGGGAGAACCTTCCAGAAGGACAATCATCTCTGCAGCACTCCACCAATCAGGCCTTTATGGTAGAGTGGCCAGACAGAAGCCACTCCTCAGTAAAAGGCACATGACAGCCGGCATGGAGTTTGCCAAAAGGTACCTAAAGGACTCTCAGACCATGAGAAACATGATTCTTTGGTCTTATGAAATCAAGATTGAACTCTTTGGCCTGAATGCCAAGTGTCACGTCTGGAGGAAACCTTGCACGGTGAAGCGTGGTGGCAGCATCATGCTGTGGGGATGTTTTTCAGGGACTGGGAGACTGGTCAGGATCGAGCAAAGTACAAAGATCCTTGATGAAAACCTGCTCCGGAGCGCTCAGGACCTCAGACTGGGGCAACGGTTCACCTTCCAACAGGACAACGACCCTAAGCACACAGCCAAGACAATGCAGGAGTCTCTGAATGTCCTTGAGTGGCCCAGCCAGAGCCCGGACGAACCCGATCTAACATCTCTGGAGAGACCTGAAAATAGCTGTGCAGCAACGCTCCCCATCCAACCTGACAGAGCTTGAGAAGATCTGCAGAGCAGAATTGGAGAAACTCCCCAAATACAGGTGTGGCAAGCTTGTAGCATCATACCCAAGAAGACTTGAGGCTGTAATCTCTGCCAAAGGTGCTTCAACAAAGTACTGAGTAAAGTGTCTGAATACTTATGTACATTTGATATTTTATTTTATAAATTTGCACAATTTTCTAAAAACCTGTTTTTGCTTTGTCATTATGGGGTATTGTGTGTAGATTGAGGGGGAAAAAAGTATTTAATTCATTTTAGAATAAAGCTGTAACGTAACAAAATGTGGAAAAGGTCAAGGGGTCTGAATATTTTCTGAATGCGCTGTATACACAATCCATGTCTCAATTGTCGTCCCCTTCATCTACATTGATTTGAAGTGGATTTAACAAGTGACATTCATAAGGGACCATAGCTTTCACCAGGTCAGTCTGTCATGGAAAGAGCAGGTGTTCCTAATGTTTTGTACACTCAGTGTATTGTCTTCCTTGCCCCCCCCCCTTTATGGTGTTGGCTTTGGGTGGGAGAGATGGGAGTCTTTATCTCATGAGGGGTTGAGTTTAACCTTTCTTTCGCTCTCTCTCTCCCTCTGTCCGTCCAGGGCGGGCTCTGATGAGATTGACAGACAGGAAGCTGGAGCGAATGGGCATCATGCAGGAGGGCCAACGGCAGTACATCCTCCAGCAGGTCCTGCAGCTCCGCGTCCGAGAGGAGGTCCGCACCCTGCAGCTACTCACGCAAGGTACAGCTCTCACCAGGGCAGCGTCTCAAATGGCACCCTATTCCCTATATAGTGCACTACTTTTGACCAACAGTAGGAATATAACGAATAGGATGCCATTTGGGATGCACCTCATAACACCTCTGTCATTGGCCATGATAGAGCCTGTGTGACTAGCTTTACAATGATAGCCTATGAAATTATAGGCCATTTCACTCACCCGATTTGCGTGGTCGTGCAGCTTTAGATTCAATCAGTTTTAAATTGTTCTCTCAGCACTCTTTATGTGGCCAAAGCCAGCTACCTGCACCTATAAACACTACAACCAATTTACAGTATGTGTGTATTTCTGGGCCCTACTCTCTACAGTCTGTCTCCCCATCTCAGATCGTCCAATCACAACACTGACCCCTTACACACTGACATCCAGTCATTCTTAGCGATTTGTCTCTCCTCCGCATCACTCATCACCCACATCACCACCGGCAACTGAAATCAGCATCATCCCCATCAACATGTCTCTGGCTCTCAACGCAGATCGCTTTTGCCTCGGGCGAAATCCAAATACTGGGAAACTGTTCTCGTCTCGAATTCCGGGAAAACAGTTGGAGTTGTGTTGTTTCTCTTTGATGCTCCTTTCTTGTTGCCACTGGTTTCTCTCTCTCTCGCCACTGGTTGAGGGAGAGAGAGCGAGATGATACGCTACTGCTGGGGGAGAGGGGCCTCTTGTGTCCCTAGAAAGGCTGAACTTGTGCTACTAGAACTACTGCTGTGAGAATTAGAACAGTGAGGGAAGAAAGGAGAGAGAGAAATGGGGAGTGGTGTGGAGAGGAGGAAGTGTGAAGGGAAGGAGTGAGACAAAGGAGAATTTTGCTTTACTGCGGAAAGGACTGGGTGTGGGTCATTAGTGGGGGAAGCGAACACTGAAGGAAGATGATAGAGGGAGAGAGCCTTGAACAGAGGAGAGCTAGTGTGCTTTAGACACCTTTGGAATAAAGGTGTGGGAAGGCAGGACCTAACGGTCAGGGAAGTTGAGGAAAATGACAAAAGTGACAAAAGGCAGCATGAGAGAGGAGTTTTAGTGAAGGTGAGATGAGGAGAGCGGTGGTGTAATTACTGCAGTGTACCCAGGCAGAATTAGCCAGACGGACAGTGATTAACCTTTAAGGCGCAGTGGGCCATGGGAGGAAAATAATTAGATTCCCATCTCCTCTCTCTCCTCTCATTGTCTCCACGCCAGAGGGAGGATTCTGAAGGATTCTCTACTTTTTATCAACAAAAAAGGAGAGTTGTCCTTTCGCTAAACAGTAATACTCAAGTTAGGTAGAGGTTTTTTAGACTGAGGAGGACAGATAAAGTGGCATTGTTTGCCAAAACTGAGCCATTCCATTACATATACTTTCATAACATGGTTTGTTCACATTCAAGTACAGTGCCTTCAGAAAGTATTCATACCCCTTGACTTATTCCACATTTTGTTGTTACAGCCTGAATTCAAAATGGATGAAATATATATTTTTGTCTATACACAACACCCCATAATGACAAAGTTAGAAATGTTTGCACATTTTTGGCAGTGATTACAGCTGTGAGTCTTAATGGGTAAGTCTCAGAGCTTTGCACACCTGGATTGTACAATATTTTCCCATTTTTATTTTCACAATTCTTCAAGCTCTGTCAAATTGGTTGTAGATCATTGATAGACAACACTTTTCAAGTCTTGCCTTAGATTTTCAAGCAGATTTAAGTGAAAGCTGTAACTAAGCCATTCAGGAACATTCATTGTCTTCTTGGTAGGCAACGCCAGTATAGATTTGGCCTTGTGTTTTAGGTTATTGTCCTGCTGAAAGGTGAATTAATCTCCCAGTGTCTGTTGGAAAGCAGACTGAACCAGGTTTTCCTCTAGGATTTTGCCTGTGCTTAGCGCCATTCTGTTTATTTTTTTCTCTGAAAAACTCCCCAGTCCTCAACGATTACATGCATTCCCATAACATGATGCAGCCCCCACTATGCTTGAAAATATGGAGAGTGGTACTCCGTAATGTGTTGTATTGGATTTGCCGCAAACAACACTTTGTATTCAGGACAAAAAGTGAATTGCTTTGCCACATTTTTTGCAGTATTATTTTAGTGCCTTGTTGCAAACTGGATGTATGTTTTAGAATATTTGTATTCTGTATAGGCTTCCTTCTTTTCACTCAGTCAATTAGGTTAGTATTGTGGAGTAACTACAATGTTGGTCCATCCTCGGTTTTCTCCTATCACAGCCATTAAACACTAACTGTTTTAAAATCACCATTGGCCTCGTGTTGAAATCCCTGAGTGGTTTCTTTCCTCTCAGACAACTGAGTTAGGAAGGACGCCTTTCTTTGTAGTGACTGGGTGTATTGATACACCATCCAAAGTGTAATTTTAATAACTTCACCATGGTCAAAGGCATATTCAATGTCTACTTTAATTTTATTTTTTTACCAATTTACTAATAGGTGCCCTTCTTTGCGAGGCATTGGAAAACCTCCCTGGTCTTTGTGGTTGAAATTCACTGCTCGACTGAGGGACCTTACAGATAATTGTATGTCTGGGGTACAGAGATCAGGTAGTCATTCAAAAAAATCATGTTAAACACCTTTATTGCACACAGAGTGAGTCCATGCAACTTATTATGTGACTTGTTAAGCACATTTTTACTCCTGAACTTATTTGGGCTTGCCATAACAAAGGGGTTGAATACTTCTTGACTCAAGACATTTCAGCTTTTCATTTTTAATTAATGTGTAAAAATTTCTAAAAACATCATTCCACTTTGATATTATGGGGTATTGTGTGTAGACCAGTGACACAAAATCTCAATTCAATCCATTTTAAATTCAGGCTGTAACACAACAAAATGTGGAAAAAGTCAAGGTGTGAATACTTTCTGAAGGCACTGTATATGGATGTTCAAAGTGGATCCAAGCCTGATGTCTTTGCTATCGATCTCATAAAAGTAGTTGTGCACAAATTCCAACTACATCAGTTAAAGGAAAAATCCTTTAATTTACAGTGTTAAATAATACAAATATGTGAACAATTATTTTTTGTGAACAAATGTTTCATTTTGGCATTATAATAAGGTTGGTAGCAACATGGAAAATCGTGGAAATCTGTTGCAGCTCAAGTCGACTACAAAATCCACAATGCAACGCTCTCTAGAGTATCACAGTATGAGTCATAATACCTGTAAAACCTAGAGGTCAAACAGGGAAATGGTTCCAATCGTTTTTCCACCATTCATTTTTCCCATAGGGGATTTTGGAAACACTTAAAATAAGGGCTGTGTTTTGTGTAGGCTGACCCTGGTGTTATGTTTTGATAACCATGTCAATCTCTCTAGGACAAGGTGAATTATCAATATATTCGCCTGTATTTACCCCCCCCCCCCCCAAAAAAAAACGGTCTTATGCAAGTTTTTAAATTGACACAATACCTCTTAACAAAGGTATCAGCTAGAGATAACGTGCAGGGATTTGTAGTTTTGCATGATGTCTACTTTGATGCTAATTAGCATGTTTGAATCAGACTAAATAGAGCCAAATATATTGATATGTCACCTTGTCCTAGAGAGATTGAAATGGTTATCAATATGTCATGCCAGGATAAGCCTACACAAAACACAGCCATTATTTAAAGTGTTTCTAAAATCCCCTATGGGAAAAATGTATGGTGAAAAAACGATTAGAACCATTTCCCTGTTTGAACGCTATCTTTTACGGGTATTGTGACACCTCCACTGTGGGCTCTATGGGCTGGCTGACTAGCTTCTCCCACTTTTTTTGATGCTGTTGAATTTTCTGATTTCTAATAGCAATTGTACTTTCAAGAATGAATCGGTGTCCAAATGTCTTTTTAAAAAGGGTTGGACGCTAGAGATGTAGAATTTTGTGATTTGAATATAAATATTCAACCTAGCAGAAGAGCGTATTTAGATTGCATTTATTAGACTTATAGTGTATGCCACCTTGACTTTCTACTTTTCTTCTGCATCCATGGAATAAGAGTCAGATACTTAGTTAAGACAGTGTACTAATGGTGAAAATAAATGTTCTCGCTAGTTGCTTGGTAACGAATTATAGCTTGTTGTTAACCTTCTTGACAAGCAACCATAAAGGAAAAACGAAATCAATTTAGTACTAAAGGGTACAAGGTTAATGGAAAACTTGAGTAACTCTAATGTTAATGTTTTTATTAGAGCTGTTTTATTATTATTATTATTATTATTATTTTTTATTTTTTTTTACAATAGGCTGTACTGAATCTCCAAATTGTCTGCGCTCCATAGACCGGAAAGTTAACGGTTGGTTGTTCAAAAAGATTGTCCCCTCTGTATTGAATTTCATGGCCATAAACGATGCATAATGTTTTCTGATAGTAACTCTTTATTAGAGGCAAACCTCATTTAACATACCATTGAATGCATTACTCTTAAACTTGAACTAGCACAGCACAAAGAATTTGATACCAAGTTATCCGTCAAGTGTATTGGACTACTCTGTGGAGATGGATATAGCAGGATATACTTCAGTTAGTATGTTAGAAGAACAATAAAATCAGTAGCAATAATAACAACTAAATTCACTTCTTAAAATATTGTATTTGCTATAGGTTCATTAGTTAACACTGTCTCTGCACTCACTACATTCTTAAGCAAGAGTGTCTTCTTTCTCTAATGAAGTGTCTTTGCCCCAAGGCCTTCAGTGAAAAGAGTATCTTTGCACTGTAGTCTAAAGTGCAGTTTCCTTGCTCCAGGCTAAAGGAATTAACTCTCCCTGATCTATGGCCTCAAATAGGAATGTCTTTGCTTGGTGATCTTTAGTGAATAGTGTTGCTTGGGGATCTGTATTGAATGTATTCTTACCTCTGGAGTCTTTAGTGTATAGAGTCTTTGGCAGGTAGTGTCTTTCCTTGGGGTATTTAGTGAATAGAATGTCTTTACTCTGGAGTAGGAAGCTGAGCTGAGTGGTCTCATTTTCTGAGCTCTCTGCTCGGCAGGCTCCAGACCTCTGTGGAGTCACTAGCCCCGAAAAACTCCTCAGTCTCCCCCTCCTTTGCTCTCCCCCAAAATAGACTATCTGCACCGGAACGTCGGCAAGATATGTTTAAGGTGAAGAAAATGGGAAATGCCTTTTAGATGTAATTCTTACCTATAAGACCGAAGCTGAGCGGTATGATATCACTATTTAAGTCCTCAGTTCGGGTACTCCCTATTTTAAACGTGAAACACAATGTGAATGCCTTAGGTGGCACTACATATTAGGTACCAATCGGGGCTCATATTCGAAAGGTTAGGAGTCATTATGTAGCAAAGTAACATGGCCACACTGTTCGTGAAATTGCCTCGGAGCCCTCGCTCATTAGTCGCTAACGTCTGAAAGCTCAGCTACCCACGGTGAGAGACAATGTAGCTACACAGCCCACAAGCTAATAAATGTTATGAAATACAGGGAATAATTATTTCTGTCTTTGTGAAGGCACAGACTCCATTTACTCCATTTATTTGCACTGCATTGAGAGCGGCCTCGGTAATCAGTCGCCTCGCAGTTGGTATTGAGTGGGAAATGTAGCCCAGGTGTTTTTATACGAGCCTGGAACAAAACACTGCCATTTGAAAATAATAGCTCTACCTTTGATAACCTCCGGCGACAAGTCCCCTCAATATGGAGTGAAGGCTTCCTGTTTAGGTTACCAATAAGAGTACTGTTCTCTCTCACAAATCCCTCAGACCGGAATGCGAGTGTGTGTGGTGGCCATTTTTTCTTTCTCCTTTTGTTTCCCTGCCTACTTGCATAGAGGAAGTTGAAGAACGTCAAGGTTAGCCGCTGAAGCACGTCATCTGGTTTTATCCAGGGAGAAACAGGGAATACAAGAATACAACAAAACACTTCTAACCTGCCTCACTGTCTCTCAAGGATTTCAGAGCTGTAGGGCAGTGAAGCATGAACAACATGTGCAGATCTGTTAATGAAGCTGAAGGAGAAAGGGCAACACTGTAGAATTCAAAAGATGGTATACCCAGAGCAGAGAGGGCATGCAGGTAGAATAGCCAGAGGCTGTAGTCCTACGTGAGGCTCTCTGCATTATCACCTTCGACCTGTGAACCTGGTAGAAGCACAGAGATAGCACGGAGAAGCACAGATTCTGATCTCTTAGCTGATGCTATAGACTCTAGAGGCAAAGTCTTTATTAGTTTCATCATGTCCTACAATGGACCTTTGCAGAGAGCATGGACATTGACTTTATACAAAAAAAAGTTTATTGTGAGCTTAATAGACTGTTATTATAGATTCTCTTTTCAAACTGTTACTCTGCAAGTCTCTGCACTGAACTTTGCAACAACAATGACCCGGCAGGTCGATTTTAAAGCCGCAAAAAGCTCAATCGTTTAAATGTCTTTAATCCTCTTACCGTGAGGGTTTGTTTCACTGCGTGGAGCCGCATTCATCAATATACGGAGCAACGAAGAGCATTTAAAAAGGCATCTTCCTGCCCTAGCTGGTTCCACTCAGTCTGCAGACAGCCATCCCCGACCACCACCGTCCACTCAGGAGTCCAGACGCCTGACCGCCTAGGCAGTCAGGCACATGAAGTCAGCTTCCGAGCGTTCACTCATGATCTAGCCAACCTGGATCAATAGCCAAGCAGGACGCTTTACTGTTAACACCGCCAGCCATTACATATCCCTGGGCTCTGGCTGCTGGGTCCATATATGGAGGGTTGCTATAGGACACTATTATAGAGTGATGAGGATGAGTTTCACGGACCCTTAGTGTTCAGAAGTAATTTAGCCATTCATTGTAGTCATTGCGATCTGTGGAGTTGCTATTTTCTCGGGTTTTCTCATGTCAATTAACTTGTGACATTCCTGGATTACTATTTATATTAATAAAGTCTGATTTAATCAACAAATACAATAGTCAGTTGAAAAAAGGTTAAGGGTACAAGACTGTGTTGGCAAAGTCACTACATATCCCATTGAGCCAAGCGGGGAGAGGCTGCCCGTTGAAAACCTTCGCCTCCGTCGTCTTATGACAGATATCTCGAACCAGTCATGACTATTCAACAAAACAATAAAACAAGATATAATTTAAGTTTCTTTCCAACTAATTTCTTAGTTACATGATTGTATAACTAGCAAAGGAGTTTTGAAGTTGAGGGTGCAGTATTTATGAAGTTTGGCAATGAGGACAAACTAGCATAGTTCAGCTAGCCGGGGAAAACGAGCTCAGGCTAATTCAGGTGGTGAAAAGTTTGATTAAACTAATAAATCAGATGACTTATATTTAAGGAGAGCAACTCGATATACAATTCTGAAATCAGCTGTAACTGTCAATAGTAAAACAAAGCTTAAAACAATGTTTGAGGGAACCCTGAATACAGAATATTCATGGTGAATTCGCTTCCGGATACGTGAGACTCCTCCTCACCACTCTATACAGTATAGAGGTTTTGATGGGTTTATGTTTTGCCATGGTGACCTTAATGTAGTGGATTGTGTGTCATCAATCATTGTCATTTGGAGCGTAGCCTGTTTTTCTTGTACTGGTCTTGCTTATTTGGAGGTATTTTCATTTGATGTCTTGTTTTAATTGAGTGTCTAGTTATTTCGCTAGAGTGAGTGACTCTCGCTCTTATATTTTAGCACCTTTTTTAGTAGCTGGTCAATCTTAATCTCAAGGTGTTTGTCTCTATTTGGTCTTTCAGTTAAGATCGATAAAGGTTAACTTATAGGCATGGAACAGATGGGATGTGTTAGCCCATGTTGCCATAGATACATATGAAAGACACGGAGAGCGAGAGAGCAAGGGCATTTTGAGGGAAAGTATGTGTATCAAGGGGTGCGTAAAGGAAATGATGTGTATATAATGCTGGATCATCATTTGTGTGCTCAGGATTTATGATACCGCACATAGCGGTAGCCGCGGCGCTACACCTGATGATCCATTATTATTGTAACATCTTTCACGTTGAGGGCAAATATGATTGTCAGTAATTAATGATATTTTTAGCCAGTAGTTCTCAAAGTAGCGCTCGAACCAAAACGTGTCGCCGAAAATGTCTCTCTCGCGTGTGTCACTGAGCGGTTGGGCCCGCCCTGCAACCTCATTGGATGGCACTCGAATTGCTTGGGGGCTGGCCCACATGGGCCAAGCTTGCAGTACTCAAAATGGCGCCATACAGGCTAAACAATTTTAAAGAGACTTTGAGGAAGATTTGCATACTTTTTAGCCAGTAGTTCTCAAAGTAGTGCTCAAGTCAAAACGTGTCCTCAAAAGGGGCGAGTGCAACTCAATATTAGGAAGGTGTCCTTAATGTTTTGTACACTCAGTGTATGTTTGCTGCAGAGGGTCAAGTGAGCCATGAGAAAACGAGTTTTGATCAGGAATGGAAATAAAAGTGCTGAAAACAAATTGGCTCCCTATTTAAAAAGAAGATGGAGAACAAGCTATGAAGGAAAAATACTGGAGTTTTGGTGCAGGTACAGCAAAATGGCGCTTAAATAATATTGCGATATTTACAAAATGATACAATGCGATATATTGTCTAAAATAAAATCAAAAATTTGGCCCCCTCACTAAAAGCTAGTACATCAAGACTCACAAGGTTCTTGTATGCCATCATCAGTATCGCATTCCGTGCCTTCAGATTGTATTCACACCCCTTGACTTTTTCCACATTTTGTTGTGTTACAGCCTGAATTTAAAATTGATTAAATTTAGACGTCACGGGCCTACACACAATACCCAAATAATGTCAGTGGAATTATGTTTTTAGAAATGTTTACAAATTAATTAAAAATGTAAAGTGTCTTGAGTCAATAAGTATTCAACCCCTTTTGTTATGGCAAAATAAGTACAAATGTGCTTAACAAGTCACTTAAGTAGCATGGACTCACTCTGTGTGCAATAATAGGGTTTAACAAGATTTTTGAATGACTACCTTATCTCTGTACCCCACACATCTGTAAAGTCCCTCAGTTGATCAGTGAAGGCCAAATGTACACTGGAGTTGCTTACCAAGACGACATTGAATGTTCTTGAGTGGCTTAGTTACCGTTCTGACTTAAATCGGCTTGAAAATAAATGGCAAAACTTGAAAATGGCTGTCCAGCAATGATCAACAAACAGTTTGACAGAACTTGAAGAATTTTAAAAAGAATAATGTGCAAATATTGTACAATCCAGATGTGCAAAGCTCTTAGACTTATTTATTTAGGGATGTGAATACTTTCTCTATTTCATTTTCAATAAGAAAAACGTTTTCACTGTCATTATGGGTTATTGTGTGTAGATGGTGACAAGACAATATTTAATCAATTTGAAATGCAGGCTGTAACACAACAAAATGTAGGATAAGTCAATGTGTATGAATACTTTTTAAAGGCACGTGGGTAACAGCCAAAATAAAGGAAACACCAACATAAAGTGTCTTAATAGAGCGTTGGGCCACCACGAGCCAGAACAGCTTCAATACAACTTGGCATAGATTCTACAATGTCTTGAACTCTATTGGATGGATGCAATGATGTACAGTGCATTCGGAAAGTATTCAGAGCTCTTGACACACAATACCTACACACAATACCCCATAATGACAAAGCGAAAACATATTTTTTAATGATTATTTATCAAAATAAAAGATACCTTATTTACATAAGTATTCAGATATCCAGGTACTGGGTAGTAGTCAGAAATGCATTGATCCCAACTTAGTTTCAACATAGGGCACACTTGATTATAAAATACTGGTAGGCTAACAGGTATTACCGTTTTTGATAAGATTTGGCCTCTTTTGGTTTTGAATAGTAGCTGAGAAATGCCTTTTATCTTTATAACTGAGACTAAATGAATTCACAGGAGCTTCAGATAGCTTCTAACTTTAATTTGTATGACTTTATCAATATTTACAGGCAAGGGTTGCCAAGAGGGTGAAATATAAATGAGGCTTTTATTTGTAAGTCGCATATTATAATTCTCTCGATCCATTATTCCTCTCTGCATCTATCTTGTTTGCCTGTGTGTGTGTGTGTGTGTGTGTGTGTGTGTGCATGCATGCCTGGGTTCATTTGTTTGCTTGCTCGTTTCATACGACATCCCTGACTATACCTCTAATGCTACTTAATATTTCAGTTTGTGTGTCAAGTATCGTCATTGTCTATGTGCATCATCAAGCATCCGGATCAGCGCGTGCACGCATCACTGTGCACGTCGTCGGAGCCACCGCAGGCTTAACTTGCCCTCTATTAAAGATTTACGCTCTTCACAGGGAATTATTAAACCCCAGGGCCCCACTTCGTGACTCTCGGTTTGTAGCGTTGTGCCGAGATTAAAGGAGGTTCATTGAAAGGTCTTTTAACCATTCTGGATGATTGATCTCGCGCCGGCCCTTTTGATACGCTAAGAATACCAGTCTGCTCTCTGTCTCTTGGCCCTAGTTTTCTCTCTTTCTCGCGCACTCTCTCTAACCCTCTTCAGCCCCCTTTGGCCCCGCTCGTCCAGCCGCCATGTTTGAGGGACACTCCTGTAATTACACCCTTTGATTATCCTCCAAACTGAACTCCTCAACCTGGGAGAGGGAGAGATTGCTGATGGTACAGACCTGGGCTGCCTCAGTGCCTCTGCCAGGCAGCACCACAGTAAAGAAGAGGTGTGCCCAGTCCACGCTGAGATGTTTCCCCACTGAGATATTCTCTCAACATGCATGGGATTTTACTAGAAGAAATGTGTTTTGGTTTTTACTACCGGTCTTCAAGTCTTTTATTGGGCGGGGATGGTTGAAGATGGGCTGCAAAGTTAGTTGAGAGGGGTTAGCCTAGCCTAACCTAGCACCTGGTTGTAGTGGTACCAGTATACAGATGGTAACATGCTGTAGATTCATCATTATGACGTGACATTGATGGGTTAGACATTTCCACTCATATAATCTAGCTGTAAACATTTGAAACATTTTCTTCTGTTTTATGACCTGTCATCATGGTTGTGATTTGTTGCCATGGCATGGCAGCCATTTTGTAATCCACGTTGTCCGATGAATGAGCATTATTTGTTTGTCTTAAGATCATGGGGGTCACACTTAAGGCCCGCACAGACTGTACCATTTTAGCCGTCTTATGCCACAATTTTGCCATCCCAGACAAAATGTCCACGTTGTGGGCAAATTCTTAGGTCGTAAACGATTGTCGGATGTCTTGGCTCGTTCAGTGTGACAGGGTCTAGGTCTGCCGATTTTAAGCACCGCTACGTGCGGTCAGTGTCAGAAATGTTTTGCCTTTATCGTGTTGTGTGGCTGGTGTTATGAGCCAATCCCGGTGACTGACCAATAGGAACATGGCCAGCACTGAGTATGCACATAATAATACGATTATTGTGAATAGTCAGATTTAATATAATAGCTTGATTTAAACGTTTACATGCTTTGCAAGAAGAATGATTTCTCTAATAATAGCCTACATGACACATCTGAAATCAGGCTACCTGACGGATTTGATAAATGCACAAAATCGCCAATCAAAATAGATGTTCTACCACAGCGGCCATGTTCTTTTTGGGAAGCCTATTTGATTCTGAGTTTGGACATATAAAGTTTGTATGTGTAAACTATTTCTAAGATGCATACTTTTTAGTTTTTCCAAACTAAAAAGGAGCTGGCACATGCGCAGATCAAATACTCTGCTGCAGTTGACGTAGCCTTTGTCGGCTGACGTAGCCCCGCAAGCAAATCGCAGAATGTGACAAAACTGAAGCAAATCGTACAATCTGGCCAGCTTGATATCAAGATTTTAATTTGGTAACATTGCACAGTGTGACATGTAATAATCGTAAAAGACTGAATCTGACGTACAGTGTGGGAAGGCCTTAAGGAGCCTTGTTGTGATTTGTAGTACTACTGTAGGCCTTTGTGTGGCTAACTGGGTTTCATATGTCATGGGATTTCCACAATGAGTCAGGCTAGTTTGTATCTAATGACTTGACATATGAGGTGCATTCTATAGTTCTGTACAGACACGATCATTGTGGCCTTACCCTTTTAAGAACACTTGCTGAACTCCCCTCTCCTCTGTGTCCCTTCCATTGAGCAGTTTCACCACTGCATACACTGCAGGATTTCCAGAACAATGCCTAGTTTGTGTCTGTGTGCGTGCACATAGATCGATGCACATAGATCGATATTGTGATGGGTCTCTAGGAATTACTGTTCTAATTTTCTTTCCATTGACTTGGAGAAATCTGTGCAGATTGCTAACATATATGGTTGTCACTCGGTCTCAATATATTCCACTCGGTCTAGAATGCTGTGAGTGGGGAGAAATTGGCGGCTTGTTGAACATCAAAGCCATTGATCTGATGCATAAATCCTTTACATCTATACAAGTGACTGCCAACATAATGGAAACACTTTGGGAAATTAGGGATACAAAGTACACTGCTCAAAAAACACTTAAATAAAACATCCTAGATCTGAATGAATGAAATAATCTTATTAAATACTTTTTTCTTTACATAGTTGAATGTGCTGACAACAAAATCACACACAAATGATCAATGGAAATCAAATTTATCAACCCATGGAGGTCTGGATTTGGAGTCACCCTCAAAATTAAAGTGGAAAACAACACTACAGGCTGATCCAACTTTGATGTAATGTCCTTTAAAACAAGTCAAAATGAGGCTCAGTAGTGTGTGTGGCCTCCACGTGCCTGTATGACCTCCCTACAACGCCTGGGCATGCTCCTGATGAGGTGGTGGATGATCTCTTGAGGGATCTCCTCCCAGACCTGGACTAAAGCATCCGCCAACTCCTGGACAGTCTGTTATGCAACGTGGCGTTGGTGGATGGAGCGAGACATGATGTCCCAGATGTGCTCAATTGGATTCAGGTCTGGGGAACAGGCGGGCCAGTCCATAGCATCAATGCCTTCCTCTATCAGGAACTGCTGACACACTCCAGCCACATGAGGTCTAGCATTGTCTTGCATTAGGAGGAACCCAGGGCCAACCGCACCAGCATATGGTCTCACAAGGGGTCTGAGGATCTCATCTCGGTATCTAATGGCAGTCAGGCTACCTCTGGCGAGCACATGGAGGGCTGTGCGGCCCCCCAAAGAAATGCCACCCCACACCATGACTGACCCACCGCCAAACCGGTCATGCTGGAGGATGTTGCAGGCAGCAGAACGTTCTCCACAGCGTCTCCAGACTCTGTCACGTCTGTCACATGTGCTCAGTGTGAACCACTTTCATCTGTGAAGAGCACAGGGTGCCAGTGGCGAATTTGCCAATCTTGGTGTTCTCTGGCAAATGCCAAACGTCCTGCACGGTGTTGGGCTGTAAGCACAACCCCCACCTGTGGACGTCGGGCACTCATACCACCCTCATGTAGTCTGTTTCTGACCGTTTGAGCAGACACATGCACATTTGTGGCCTGCTGGAGGTCATTTTGCAGGGCTCTGGCAGTGCTCCTCCTGCTCCTCCTTGCACAAAGGCGGAGGTAGCGGTCCTGCTGCTGGGTTGTTGCCCTCTTACGGCCTCCTCCACGTCTCCTGATGTACTGGCCTGTCTCCTGGTAGCGCCTCCATGCTCTGGACACTACGCTGACAGACACAGCAAACCTTCTTGCCACAGCTTGCATTGATGTGCCATCCTGGATGAGCTGCACTACCTGAGCCACTTGTGTGGGTTGTAGACTCCGTCTCATGCAACCACTAGAGTGAAAGCACCGCCAGCATTCAAAAGTGACCAAAACATCAGCCAGGAAGCATAGGAACTTAGAAGTGGTCTGTGGTCACCACCTGCAGAACCACTTCTTTATTGGGGGTGTCTTGCTAATTGCCTATAATTTCCACCTGTTGTCTATTCCATTTGCACAACAGCATGTGAAATGTATTGTCAATCAGTGTTGCTTCCTAAGTGGACAGTTTGATTTCACAGAAGTGTGATTGACTTGGAGTTACATTGTGTTGTTTAAGTGTTCCCTTTTATTTTTTTGAGCAGTGTATATTGAAAGCATGTGCTTCCACACAGGTGTGGTTCCCTGAGTTAATTAGGCAATTAACATCCCATCATGCTTAGGGTCATGTATAAAAATGCTGGGCAGGCCATTATTTTGGCTACCATGTCTATGCCCCCATAGGATGACAATGCCCCCATCCACAGGGCACGAGTGGTCACTGAATGGTTTGATGAGCATGAAAATGATGTAAACCATATGCCATGGCCGTCTCAGTCACCAGATCTCAACCCAATTGAATACATGGGAGATTCTGGAGTGGTGTGTGAGACAGTGTTTTCCATCAACAAAACACAAAATGTATGACATTTCTCGTGGAAGAATGGTGTCGCATCCCTCCAATAGAGTTCCAGACACTTGTAGAATCTATGCCTAGGTGCATTTAAGCTTTTCTGGCTCATGGTGGCCCGATGCCCTATTAAGAAACTTTTATACTGGGTTTCCTTTATTTTGGCAGTTACCTGTAGGTGAGAGGCCTCACAAGGCTCAGAGGTGTATAGGCTTGGGCAATATCCCCATTTTCATATCGTCATCCCGGGATTTACCGGCATAGCACACAATGGGGCGCTAAAAAAGCAACAAAAACCCGTTGGGCCTCCATTACAGAATGCTAACACAATTAGCACAAACTAACAGTGAGATC
The DNA here is from genome assembly GCF_020615455.1 of Coregonus clupeaformis. Lineage (NCBI taxonomy): Eukaryota > Metazoa > Chordata > Actinopteri > Salmoniformes > Salmonidae > Coregonus > Coregonus clupeaformis. The sequence goes on from NC_059199.1 coordinate 24,658,905, forward strand.
ACATGGACACTAATTAGCTAAATGCTAACGAGCGAAAACGAACATAAACTAATTGAAAAACCGGCAAATCCAGCTCATAAAGTTATACAAGCATACATAGCTAGTATTTTCACTGAGTGTGGACATTTATGTAGTTCCCTGTAGCTCAGTTGGTAGAGCATCACGCTTACAACGCCAGGGTTGTGGGTTCGTTTCCCACGGGGGGCCAGTATGAAAAATGTATGCACTCACTAACTGTAAGTCGCTCTGGATAAGAGCGTCTGCTAAATTACTCAAATGTCAATGTAATTTACAAGCGAAAGTGAATGAGAGAAATTATGCAAATGAATTACATGCTTTTCTGAAGGAAGAGCAGCATGCTTACAAGGAGCAGAGGGGAGAAGAAGAGGAGAAACAAAACGTGAGTAGGAAGCACAGGGAAAAAATTTCAGATGTACAGAACTCATCCAGAGCTCTTTGACTTCTGTCAAAGCCATTATAAGATATCTGATGGCAAACGTTTAGTAGTGAATTGTATAGAAGTGTAACTTCATCACCTCATGTGACTGGCTCAACTGTTCTGGGGAACTACGGTAAGCGTCATCATATGACAGGTAAAATGAACGCAATCTGCTTTATGTCCTAATGTATTGCACAAGTTGACTGCAGGTATTAACTTAAAAAGTAGCTACAAATGTTCACATTTATTAAAAAACCATCCTGTGGCTTTTTCCAAATACCCCTATATATATATATATATATATATATATATATATATATATATATATATATATATATATATATATATATATATATATATATATATATATATATATATACTACGGTATACCGTCCAAGCCTTGAGGTGTCCAACCCCACACTGTTTGAAGGAGGAATATATAGTGGAAAGTCCAGCTGCCCAGACGTCATGAAGGTGTGTGTGTGTGTCATTCCCTAACTAACATTTCCACACACTGTCCCTCTTTTAATGTGCCTCCATCTAATCATACAGTCACCCGTGAAAACAGTACTGGTGCTGTAACTTAATTACGGTGGCTGGGCTGAGTGAGTGTACCAACCAGAGTGAGAGAGACCTTTACAGTGTGGTCTGGAGTCCATTCAGGGGCTGCGGCACAGCGGATGGCGTTTTCAGCTCGCCTTGCCGTCCGTTCGGTCTCATCCGCACCACAGCTCTTTTTAATTAAACTACTTTGTAGTGTAGTTTGCTGTGATTACGGGAGAAAACACAGCCGGCGTTCGTTGACAACCTTGGACAAATCAAACTCGCCCTCATCCGAGCTGATCAAAGGGCCACCGCGGGCTCATCACAACACCGCCACGGCCCGCTGCCATTAGGAACACAGAGACCGAATCAATTCCATTAAGGCCTTCACCTGCATGTCACCTCTGTATTTACACCCTGCCCGGCTGCCCACCGTAAGTCGTACCCAGTTCAGTTTTGGTTACACTTTCATTTGAATTCCTCTTTAGCCATTTGTGTTCTCTCTAATAGTTCAATTTATTGTAATTTGTACCGCTCCAGGCAATGAGTCATAAAAAAGGCATTTGAATGTAAAGTAAATGTACAACAAGCCCTCCCCCCCTCCTCTCTCCATCTCTCTCTTTCCCTTCTCCTCCTCTACCCCATCTCCTCCTCTACCCCAATCATCCATCCTATTGGCTCAGGAGTGTTTGGCTCGTAGAAAATGAGGAATGATTACATGGCACACTTTTTAGTGTCCCTACTATAAAGCTGGCGCAGAGAAACCATAACTGGGTGGAATGAGTCGGGTTGGCCAACGTGCCAGCCGTTTTCTTTGGCACGACCGCCAGGTACAATGGACACTCGGGGCGTATATGACACACACTTACCACACAGATATTTATGGGGGAGATATTATTTCTCATTAAGCACACATTAAATAATAATCAAGACATTTTAAGAAATGTTTCTCATCGGTGTGCTTCAGTCCAGGGCTCAAGTTCAAGTTTCAATTATTTGCAATTAGGTAGCCATTAGTCAACAGTAACTATTCTCAGAAACCTGCGGTTTCTCTTCCCAAGTCGTGTTTGTCTGTTAACAAGTTGTACCCAGTTAAGTTTTGGTTCTGTTTTCCTCCACCATTCTTGGATCAGATTGATAGAGTAGGACAATATAAGAATGGTGGAGGAAACCTCCCACAGATAGAGCTGAGTCTGTGGTACCAAGCCCAGAGAACCAACTTCAGTGACGGCTACTATAGCTAAACTCGTATCAAGGGTATCTAATGCCTAGGTGTAAGTCCAGCACCTGTTCTGCTCAGATCAGAGAGTTGGTATTCAATGTGCTGTACACTCTCTGGCTCTCGCACAGGGACTAGATGTTCTAGGGGAGTATGTTTCCCTGTTGTAATAATCTATGTTTCGGTAATTAACTAATGCGAGTCAGGAAGAGTGGAGCGGAATAAGTTATTTGATCATTAAAATAGTGAGTGTATTGTTGTTCAAACTTTAAATCGGTGTCATTAGGCACCAAACTGAAGAAAACTGACTGAAACGGGTAGGGACTAACTGAACTTGTCCAATAGGAAACGCTAGTTTTCCGTTTAAAAAACGTTTTGGTATGGCATGCCGTAATAATGAGTACGACCCTGATCTTATAACTGCAATTGAGGGAGTAAATTGGCCTCTCACAATCACAACAATGTTAATAGACTATCATGGAAATGTCCGATAATTACTTCAAAGCTCATCATAATTAACTGCTGTATTACACAACGCATTCTTGAACTGCCTCTATTAGAGCCAGAAAGTCTATACTGAGTAGTGTATCTCTCTATAGGAGCACACAGTGGAAGTAGCCAGCTCCTTCCTTATCTGTTATGTATGAAATAGACAAAATTTTATGAGTTGAGCTGCATTACATTCTGGCCTCCACAGAGATGTATTAACAAGACGTCTCCTATCAGCTCACAGTAATACAGTATATTGCCAATTTAAGTTTTGAGTCGGTCGACATATGAACTTTTGAAATGTTCTGGATCTGGACCGAGAGAAGGGGGATTCCTTCAGCTCCTCCACACCAGCTGCATACTTTTACTCGGAGTAGCAACGGACGTACGCACCCTCACTTATTCATCACCTCCAGATTTGCAGGGATTTTTCATCTTCCAAAAAGAACATGAGACTTCAGTTTTTCCTCCTGCTGCCGCATTCCACAGCGAAACTCTATTCCCTCAATTTCTCTCTCGCGCTGTCATTCTCTCTCTCTGTCTCTCTCTCTCGATCTCTCTCTCTCGACGACTACTGTACTTTTGAACTTTTTTCCTCTTAATCCCATTGCCTAAAATGGGCCTGCGCTGTCTGAAGCCAAGCCAGTCCAGGAGAAACTGTGTGGTGTCTGCGGAAGAGAGAATTTGAGTACTGCTGTTCGCCCTCGCTCTCTCCAGCCAAGTGGAAATTAACGGAGGAAGAGACAGGCAGAGGAAGAGAGGGGGAGAGAGTGTGAGGAGTAAAATATTAAGGCTATAACAGTACCAGCACACACTCCACCCCGAACCAGATTAATCCAGTTTGCTTTATATCCAACAATTGCAGTCTCTCTCTCGCTCTCTTCAATTTAAGGGGCTTTATTGGCATGGGAAACATGTTTACATTGCCAAAGCAAGTTAAATAGATGATAAACAAAAGTGAATTAAACAATCAAAAAATTAACAGTAAACATTACACTCACAAAAGTTCAAAAAGAGTAAAGACATTTCAAGTGTCATGCCTATATACAGTGAGGGAAAACAGTATTTGATCCCCTGCTGATTTTGTACGTTTGCCCACTGACAAAGAAATGATCAGTCTATAATTTTAATGGTAGGTTTATTTGAACAGTGAGAGACAGAATAACAACAAAAAAATCCAGAAAAACGCATGTCAAAAATGTTATACATTGATTTGCATTTTAATGAGGGAAATAAATACTTTTTTCCCTCACTGTACAGTGTTGTAATGATGTGTAAATAGTACAAAAAGGAAAATAAATCAACATAAATATAGGTTGTATTTACAATGGTGTTTGTTCTTCCCTGGTGTCCCTTTCCTTGTGGCAACAGATCACAAATATTGCTGCTGTGATGGCACACTGTGGTATTTCACCCAACAGATATGGGAGTTTATCCAAATTGGATTTGTTTTCAAATTCTTTGTGGGTCTGTGTAGTCTGCGGGAAGTATGTGTCTCTAATATGGTCATACATTTGGCAGGAAGTTAGGAAGTGCAGCTCAGTTCCCATCTCTCTCTCTCTCTCTCTCTCTCTCTCTGCGCACACGCTTAATTCCCTGCACTCATTTGGAATGCCATTATAGTTGTGAATGTGTATCCATGTGTGTGCAAGACCATAATTTTGCTATCCCAGCATTGCCGAGACGCACCTCATATGTTGTATTATTCTAGATCATATCTTGAGCTTAATGCACAGACATTGAGAGTGAAATGCATGACTTGTTTTCCTGGTGGCGTTCAGATAGACGAGAGGGAGACGGGAAGATGGAGAAAGAGGCAGAGCGGAAGGAGAGAGACACAGACAAAGATTGAGGCAGAGAACGAGAGAAGTGGATGAGCGAGGGCGACAGACTCTGGGGAAATACCCGAGCAATATCCCGACCAGCCGGGCTCTGCCACCCTGCCCCACACAATTACAATATATCTGACAAAGATATTGAGCGCAGATCCCTTGCCATTTCTGTTGATGCGCTGGCCGTCAAGAGGCAGGGTTTTATATAAAAGTACAAAAAATTGCATTAATACTGTCTTATTGAAAAGAAGGCCCGGCCAGCCGAGGAGAATAACAATGAGTCTTTCTTTCTCCAGAGTCCTCTCCTCCTCAGATAGCAGGTGGAGGTTAGGCCGGACCATGTTGTTCAGTTAGGCTTATTACTCATTGTGCAAAAATAGAAATTGAGATTTCTAGGGGGCTGCTACCTTGACATTAGGTAGAATAGAATAAATATAAAATAAATGTGTATATACTGCAAGAAAAGCAAGGGGTTGACTGAAGCACTAGTCACTCCCTATCCTCTCAGGCTGTGCTATTGGGAAGGCGACCTTTCCCGTCACACCACCTCAGACGAGCACTTCGGTGACATTCGCAGAGGGCCCGGTCTACGTAGAGCTGTCCGTATTAGAAGAGACAGGCTTAAGGCAGGAGACAAGGCAACCTGTCTATGTCAGTACGACTCTGTCCTCAGCCACTCCTCCTAGCAAGGCACAGTCAGTAGACAATGGCCAGGCAGTCAGCTACTGCACAGCTATGTCTAAGGGACACTGTCTTCCCCTTGGCTTTTTACTGAAGACAGTGAAATTCTGTTTGTCAGAATTTGGGAGGTACACAGGACTGGTCAAAGGATATATACATTTAAGAGGTTTCTGTACTAGCTTTTTTTTTTTTTAAAGGTGTATTTGTTATAAAAATAAAAATAGTTTTTTAGACAATAGACAGACAAAAGACAACTTTAACATTTCATAGACATGGATCCACTAAACTAGACATGACGTTGGCTGGGACTTAATGCCCAACCTTCAACATAAAGAAAAAAGACTAATAAAGACCAAACAATACCAATTCAGACGTACATAAAATTACAACAAACATTAATGACATCATACTTGCTCAAACCTACATGTTCCCACAATATCCATACCCATCTTGTTTGTTCTCATAATACTTTTTTTTTCTTCAATTGTTTCATCCATTGGATATTTCTAGGGCTTGTGATACGTTATGCCATATGGCTTCAAATCTGTAGCCCACATTTTTTTCTTTATTGAAATAATAATGCATTTGATTCATCCACTGTCTTAATGATGGAGGATCATTTGATTTCCAATTTTTAAGGAGAAGTTTTTAAAATGATTAAGAAGCTGATTAAACAGCATGATCATTACACAGGTGCACCTTGTGCAGGGGACAATAAAAAGCCACTAAAATGTGCAGTTTTGTCACAGAACATGTTTTGAGGGAGCGTGCAATTGTCATGCTGACTGCAGGAATGTCCACCAGAGCTGTTGCCAGAGAATTTAATGTTAATTTCTTTACCATAAGCCGCCACCAACGTCGTTTTAGAGAATTTGGCAGTACGTCCAACCGGTCTCACACCCGCAGACCACGTGTAACCACGCCAGCCCAGGACCTCCACATCCGGCTTCTTCACCTGTGGATCGTCTGAGACCAGCCACCCAGACAGCTGATGAAACTGGGTTTGTACAACCTAAGAATTTCTGCATAAACTATGATAATCCGTTTCAGGGAAGCTCGTCGTCCTTACCAGGGTCTTGACCTGACCGCAGTTCGGCGTCGTAACCGATTTCAGTCGGCAAATGCTCACCTTCAATGGCAACTGGCACGCTGGAGAAGTGTACTCTTCACGGCTTAATCCCGGTTTCAACTGTACCATCGTGGGGGGGCGAGCAGTTTACTGACGTCAACGTTGTGAACAGAGTGCCCATGGTGGAGTTATGGTATGGGTAGGCATTAGCTACGGACAATGAACACAATTGCATTTTATCGATGGCAATATGAATGCACAGAGAGACTGTGACGGGATCCTGAGGCCCATTGTCATGCCATTCATCCGCATGATAATGCATGGCCCCAAATCAAATCAATTTTTTGGTCACATGCATCTATTATTGCAGGTGTAGCGAATGCTTGTGTTCCTGGCTCGAACAGTGCAGTAGTGTCTAACAGTAAAATAATGAAATTAAGAAATATCAGGATGAGCAATGGCATTGACTAAAATACAGGATATACATATGAAATGAGTAAAGTAGTATGGGATGTGACTCACTTTAATGTATGACTGTTAATTATCGAATCACCTAACTACAGTGGGGAAAAGTATTTAGTCAGCCACCAATTGTGCAAGTTCTCCCACTTAAAAAGATGAGAGGCCTGTAATTTTCTTCATAGGTACACGTCAACTATGACAGACAAAATTAGAAAAATAAATCCAGAAAATCACATTGTAGGATTTTTAATGAATTTATTTGCAAATGATGGTGGAAAATAAGTATTTGGTCAATAACAAAAGTTTCTCAATACTTTGTTATATACCCTTTGTTGGCAATGACACAGGTCAAACGTTTTCTGTAAGTCTTCACAAGGTTTTCACACACTGTTGCTGATATTTTGGCCCATTCCTCCATGCAGATCTCCTCTAGAGCAGTGATGTTTTGGGGCTGTCGCTGGGCAACATGGACTTTCAACTCCCTCCAAAGATTTTCTATGGGGTTGAGATCTGGAGACTGGCTAGGCCACTCCAGGACCTTGAAATGCTTCTTACGAAGCCACTCCTTCGTTGCCCGGGCGGTGTGTTTGGGATCATTGTCATGCTGAAAGACCCAGCCACGTTTCATCTTCAATGCCCTTGCTGATGAAAGGAGGTTTTCACTCAAAATCTCACGATACATGGCCCCATTCATTCTTTCCTTTACACAGATCAGTCGTCCTGGTCCCTTTGCAGAAAAACAGCTCCAAAGCATGATGTTTCCACCCCCATGCTTCACAGTAGGTATGGTGTTCTTTGGATGCAACTCAGCATTCTTTGTCCTCCAAACACGACGAGTTGAGTTTTTACCAAAAAGTTCTATTTTGGTTTCATCTGACCATATGACATTCTCCCAATCCTCTTCTGGATCATCCAAATGCACTCTAGCAAACTTCAGACAGGCCTGGACATGTACTGGCTTAAGCAGGGGGACACGTCTGGCACTGCAGGATTTGAGTCCCTGGCGGTGTAGTGTGTTACTGATGGTAGGCTTTGTTACTTTGGTCCCAGCTCTCTGCAGGTCATTCACTAGGTCCCCCCGTGTGGTTCTGGGATTTTTGCTCACCGTTCTTGTGATCATTTTGACCCCACTGGGTGAGATCTTGCGTGGAGCCCCAGATCGAGGGAGATTATCAGTGGTCTTGTATGTCTTCCATTTCCTAATAATTGCTCCTACAGTTGATTTCTTCAAACCAAGCTGCTTACCTATTGCAGATTCAGTCTTCCCAGCCTGGTGCAGGTCTACAATTTTGTTTCTGGTGTCCTTTGACAGCTCTTTGGTCTTGGCCATAGTGGAGTTTGGAGTGTGACTGTTTGAGGTTGTGGACAGGTGTCTTTTATACTGATAACAACGTCAAACAGGTGCCATTAATACAGGTAACGAGTGGAGGACAGAGGAGCCTCTTAAAGAAGAAGTTACAGGTCTGTGAGAGCCAGAAATCTTGCTTGTTTGTAGGTGACCAAATACTTATTTTCCACCATAATTTGCAAATAAATTCATTAAAAATCCTACAATTTTCTGGTACCTATGATGAAAATTACAGGCCTCTCTCATCTTTTTAAGTGGGAGAACTTGCACAATTGGTGGCTGACTAAATACTTTTTTTCCCCACTGTATATTTAATTGTCACTCAATTAAATGAATCATGTAACAATGAACTCATTAGGAATTTGGGGCACCACGGAAGAAGTTGTTTAACGAGTTACCATCTCCCGAATTAAACTCTTAGATATGAATGTTATATATATCGATAAGTCACTTATTAAATAATGAACTCTTATCAGTCTCATTCTGAACGTCGCATAATCCTTGAACCTGCAAGAACCCTAACCTTATTGATGAATCAGCAATACACAAATTGGCTTAATTATTTATTTGCTAACTAACTAAATAATAACGCAATATAAACACACAGGTTATTGATTACTTACATAATACAATGAAAACAGATCCCTAGTGGAATGGGCTAACATTAGCATGAATGCTTGGGTAGTGGAGGGGTCAGAATGGAAGGGAGAGACAGAGATTCAAACTATCGTAGTTACTTTGAAAACTACGCTCACAGTAATCATAATACTTATGCACCCTAATAATCGCTCATTCGGATTAGAAATGCAACATGTATTTACGTGTTGCTTTCCTCGATAGTTGAGTTGATGATGTAGGACTCTGGTTTGCCCACCAGAGATCTCAATGTCCTTGGTAGAGTTTCTGGGAGGCAGGTAGCTTAGTGGTAAGAGCGTTGTGCCAGTAACTGAAAGGTCGCTGGTTCTAATCCCCGAGCCAACTAGGTGAAAAATCTGTCGATGTGCCCTTGAGCAAGGCACTTAACCCTACTTGCTCCTGTAAGTCGCTCTGGATAAGAGCGTCTGCTAAATGACTAAAATGTAAATGTAAATGTTTCTGGTCGTTGTTGCGGTTAGAATGTATACTTCAGATGTACACGGCCATAGCTATTGGACTTTATAGTACTCCCAGAAGACATTCATTATTGAGTCATTGTTTGTTTTAAGCTTAAGACATGACTCTGCCGTTGTGCTGTAGAATTTGTGAATTTTGCCTCTTGTATGATAAATTCTGTACATTAATTTATACTGGATTAAGCATACATTTTTGTTAACTGTAATTCTGTTATGTACCAACACTCCCTCCTGTGCCAATATCAGTTCTCTTTAGGTCTTGGTTCCAATAAGGTCTATTTTTTTATGTTGTACCTTTTGCAGAGGATATTGCGGCAAGATGTGGTTCGGCTTATCGATATAGCCCTACATGGAATCAGTGAATGCAGGATTGTACCAATCCTGTTTTAATTATGTATATTACATGTGATATGTACCCATTTTCAAAGTATTTTTCTGTCCATTCTCACATTTGCCCCCTTTCATTAACACTTTTGAACATAAAAAAAAAAATACTGTTGCTTTGAAGTCAACCCAACACTTTGAAAACGACCCTTACTCTGGCCTTAATGCATTTACCATGGGCTAATGCATTTACCATGGGCTACTGTCATATTCTGTCAAATTGTAGATTGGTCTTTTAGGTTATATGTTACTACTGATAGATACAATACTGTAAATGTAGAATACTGCTATGGTATACTTCTACTACACTTTACAATTGGTGACCCGGGGGGATGGATACCTGCATCTAAATCTTATTTGGTCTTATTGGGGTCAAGGGGATCATCAAGTCCAGGGCAGAGATCTCTCTCTCTCTCTCACACACACACACACACGAGACTAAAGCGCTGACTCCACTGCCACCAGTGTGGAGGGTCCAACACTTGGACTACATAGACCTAGATTTTAGAAAATAATATGTAGCCTCATAATGCATAACGAGCCTTATAACGCTATATGCACAGTGACCACTTTCGAGAACTCATTAAACTAATATACTGAACTAAAATATAAACGCTACGTGTAACAGTTTCAAAGATTTTACTGAGTTACAGTTCATATAAGGAAATTAGTCAATTGAAATAAATTCATTAGGCCCTAATCTATGGATTTCACATGACTGGGAATACAGATATGCATCTGTTGGTCACAGATACCTTTAAAAAAAAGGTAGTGGATCAGAAAACCAGTCAGTATCTGATGTGACAACCATTTACCTCATGCAGTGCGACACATCTCCTTCACAAATAATTGATCAGGTTGTTGATTGTGGCCTGCGGAATGTTGTCCACTCCTCTTTAATGGCTGTTCGAAGTTTCTGGATCTGGCGGGAACTGGAATATGCTGTCGTACACATCGATCCAGAGCATCCCAAACATGCTCAATGGGTGACATGTCTGGTAAATATGCAGGCCATGGAAGAACTGGGACATTTTCAGCTTCCAGGAATTGTGTACAAATCCTTGCGACATGGGGACATGCTTTATCATGCTGAAAAATGAGGTGATTGCGGCGGATGAATGGCACGACAATGGGCCTCCAGGATCTCGTCACGGTATCTCTGTGCATTCAAATTGCCATTGATAAAATGCAATTGTGTTCGTTGTCCGTAGTTTATGCCTGCCCATACCATAACCCCACCGCCACCATGGGGCACTCTGTTCACAACGTTGACATCAGCAAACCACTCGTCCACACAACGCCATACACATGGTCTGCGGTTGTGAGGCCGGTTGGAGGTACTGCCAAATTCTCTAAAACGGCTTATGTAGAGAAATGAACATTACATTTTCTGGCAACATCTCTGGTGGACATTCCTGCAGTCAGCATGCCAATTGAACGCTCCTTCAAAACTTGAGACATGTGGCATTGTGTTGTGTGACAAAACTGCACATTTTAGAGTGGCCTTTTATTGTCCCCAGTACAAGGTGCACCTTGATATGCCACACCTGTCAGGTCGCTGGATTATCTTGGCGAAGGAGAAATGCTAACTAACAGGGATGTGAATACATTTGTGCACACATTTTGAGAGAAATTAGCATTTTGTGTTTATGGACAATTTCGGAAATATTTGATTTCAGCTCATGACACATGGGACCAACATGTTGCTTTTATTTTTGTTCAGTTTACATGATACCGATGTAGGATCTTAATTTGACCAGTTTCTCACAGCAGGAAAATAATCCTTCAGCAACAGGAAAAGTGAATTATTGGATTATAACTAATGGACATTTTTGTAGGGGAAATCAAGTCTGCCTTTTTAAACCTTGAATACACAAAAAGTTTGCATTTCCACAACATGTGGATCAAATTAAGATCCTACATCTGTAAATGCTTTAGCACACTGTGCAAAACTAATATACAATCTAGGTATAGACATATTATATAGGCAGAATTCATTATAGATACGTGTAGATATTGTATTAATTCACAGAATATGTTTACGAGTACGATACATTTAAAAATTATTGGTTTAGATATAATTAGGTTAAATGGAATCGACGCGAGAGAGACTGTACATATTTAATTGGATTACATCTAGTGTACGTACTTATTTTAGATTATAATATGCATACAGATACAGTAAATACTGAACTAATTGATAGGTCCTTCCTCTCTCACACACACACACACACACACACACACACACACACACACACACACACACACACACACACACACACACACACACACACACACAGCAGCTGGATATGGAGGGGAATCATCATGGAGCTCCGAGGGTAGAGAGAATGTGAGTGTGTTACAGATTTGTAAAAGGCCTACATCAGGGAACTGTTTGATCCACAGTGCTCCCTTTGCCCTACAGAAACTCAATTAAAAGTGTTTGTGTGTGTGTGAAGGAACATCACGTTATAAACACCATTCTGACATGGCTTAAATTATGAATACGTTTTGCTTTGGGTGGTTGATGGGGACGTACCCCCTGCACCCCCACCTTGTGTGTGTGCGCGCGTTAGGGCTGCACAATTAATCTAATTCACATTGAAATCGCAATATTGACATACTTTTGTGTGTATATATAGTGTATGTGGACACCCATTCGAATTAGCAGATTCGCCTATTTCAGCCACACTGTTGCTGACAGGTGTATAAAATTGAGCACACAGCCATGCTATCTCCATAGACAAACATTGGCAGTAGAATGGCCTTACTAAAGACATCTGACTTTCAACGTGGCATCGTCATAGGATGGTGCCTTTGATACTGTGAACCATCAGATCCTCCTCTCCACCCTCTCCGAGTTGGGCATCTCCGGCGCGGCTCACTCTTGGATTGCGTCCTACCTGACCGGTCGCTCCTACATAGACTTAGATAGACATGGCATCATTGTACCTTTCCAACAAGTGAGTTCATAAAATTTCTGCCCTGCTAGAGCTGCCCCGGTCAACTGTAAGTGCTGTTATTGTGAAGTGGAAACGTCTAGGAGCAACAATGGCTCAGATTCGAAGTGGTAGGCCACACAAGCCCACAGAACGGCAACGCCGAGTGTTGAAGCGCGTAAAATGTGTCTGTCCTCGGTTGCAACACTCACTAACGTGTTCCAAACTGCCTCTGGAAGCAACATCAGCACAAGCACTGTTCGTCGGGAGCTTCATGAAGTGGGTTTCCATGGCCGAGCAGCCGCACACAAGCCTAAGATCACCATGCGCAATGCCAAGCGTTGGCTGGAGTGGTGTGAAGCTCGCCACCATTGGTCTCTGGAGCAGTAGAAACGCGTTCTCTGGAGTGATGAATCACGCTTCACCATCTGGCAGTACGACGGACAAATCTGGGTTTGGAGGATGCCAGGAGAACGCTACCTGCCCGAATGCATAGTGCCAACTGTAAAGTTTGGTGGAGGAGGAATAATGGTCTGGGGCTGTTTTTCATGGTTTGGGCTAGGCCCCTTAGTTCCAGTGAAGGGAAATCTTAACGCTACAGCATACAATGACATTATAGACTATTCTGTGCTTCCAACTTTGGCAACAGTTTGGGGAAGGCCCTTTCCTGTTTCAACATGAAAATGCCCCCGTGCACAAAGCGAGGTCCATACAGAAATGGTTTGTCGAGATCGGTGTAGAAGAACTTGACTGGCCCTGACCTCAACCCCATCGAACACCTTTGGAATGAATTTGAACGCCGACTGCGATCCAGGCCTAATCGCCCAACATCTGTGCCCGACCTCACTAATGCTCTTGTGGCTGGATGGAAGCAAGTCCCCACAGCAATGATCCAACATCTAGTGGAAAGCCTTCCTAGAAGAGTGGAGGCGGTTATAGCATTGAAGTGGGGACCAACTCCATATTAATGCCCATGATTTTGGAATGAGATAATCGACAAGCAGGTGTCCATATACTTTTGTGTGTGTATGTATGTGTGTTTGGTGTATATCTCCATAGCGCAATATTTTTAAACGCCACTCATCCGCGTGTAACATAATTTTTTTTGTAGTTTACTTCTATTGTCGTCTCACTTTCCTCTTGTGGCTGTTTTCCACACGCACAAAGCCACGCCCCCTGTCACTCAAGCAGCGCTGTTCCTCCGCCCCGCTGTTTTCAGACCCCTTGACTTTTTCCAAAAAAGTAAGTATTCAGACCCTTTGCTATGATACTCGAAATTGAACTCCAGTGCATCCTGTTTCCATTAATCATCCTTGATGTTTCTACAACTTAATTGGAGTCCACCTGTGGTAAATTCAATTGATTGGACATGATTTGGAAAGGCACACACCTGTCTAAATAAGGTCCCACAGTTGACAGTGCATGTCAGAGCAAAAAACAAGCCAAGAGGTCGAAGGAATTGTCTGTAGAGCGCCGAGACAGGATTGTGTCGAGGCACAGATCTGGGGAAGAGAACCAAAACCATTTCTACGGCATTGAAGGTCCACAAGAACACAGTGGCCTCAATCATTCTTAAATGGAAGAAGTTTGGAACCACCAAGACTCTTCATAGAGCTGGCCGCCTGGCTTAACCGAGCAATCGGGGAGAAGGACCTTGGTCAGGGAGGTGACCAAGAACCCAATGGTCACTCTGACAGAGCTCCAGAGTTCCTCTGTGGAGATGGGAGAACCTTCCAGAAGGACAACCATCTCTGCAGCACTCCACCAATCAGGCATTTATGGTAGTGGCACCAGACAGAAGCCACTCCTCAGTAAAAGGCACATGACAGCCGGCTTGGAGTTTTCCAAAAGTTACCTAAAGGACTTTCAGACCATGCGAAACAAGATTCTCTGGTCTGATGAAACCAAGATTGAACTCTTTGGCCTGAATGCCAAGCGTTACGTCTGGAGGAAACCTGGCACCATCCCTATGGTGAAGCATGGTTGTGGCAGCATCATGCTGTTTTTCAGCGGCAGGGACTGGGAGACTAGTCAAGATTGAGGAAAAGATGAACGGAGCAAAGTACAGAGATCCTTGATGAAAACCTGCTCAGGACCTCAGACTGGGGTGAAGGTTCACCTTCCAACAGGACAACAATTCTAAGCACACAGCCAAGACAACGCAGGAGTGGCTTCAGGACAAGTCTCTGAATGTCCTTGAGTGGCCCAGCCAGAGCCCGGGCTTGAACCTGATCAAACATCTCTGGAGAGACTGCCAAAGGTTCTGAATACTTAAGTAAATGTGATATTTCAGCGTTTTATTTCTTATACATTTGCAAAAAAAATCAAGACCTGTTTTTGCTTCGTCGTTATGGGTTATTGTGTGTATATTGATGAGGGGAGAAAAACAATAATCCATTTTAGAATAAGGCTGTAACGTAACAGAATACTTTCCGAATGCACTGTATTATAAGTTTATATGCTGTTCTGTTAGGTCAAATGCAGTCAACAGATTATTCCAAACAAGAACAATGCTGCTTTCCACTTTGCTTCTTAATATACAGTACCTTCAGAAAGTATTCATACCCCTTGACTTTGCCACACTTTGTTGTGTTACAGCCTGAATTTAAAATAGATGAAATTTGAGATTTTGTGTCACTGGCATACACACAATACCGCACAATGTCAAAGTGGAATCATGTTTTTAGAAATGTTTACAAATTTGATTTTTTTTCCCATATCGTGCAGCCCTAGTGTGGGTGCATGTGTTAATGCATGCGTACACGTGTGTATGGTGTAAGGGGGTGTTGGCTGGGCCTCCTCAGCCCCACCCAGCACAGCGTTTGTAGAAGTGAAGTCCTTTTAACCTCCATTAGCCTCCTCCAGTAGAGAGGGATTAGCAGAATACTAATGCCATATTCTCAGGTCTCCACTGACTAGCCCAGCCAGGTCACCCGTGATACAAGTCAGTATTCGACGTCCATCCATGTCTGAGGACGTCGGCATATGACGTGGAAACCGGCCATTAGGGGCAACAGTGAGCGCCTTTACCTTCAAATAGGTTTCCGTTTTGCTAGGGTGTTGTGGACGGGGATGGCGGATGGGCGTAAGCATCTGCCTCTCAGTCTCGCTTCAGAAGTAGACGTTTCATTCATATTTCTCAAACGTCAAATTTCTAAGTGTTTAATGTTAAGTCTAGTCTTTAACTCATCTTAAAGGTTAGGCATTAACTCTGAATGGTTAAGGGTTTGGGATAGGCTTGTTTTTGAGAATTTCTTTAGCCTATCCCAAACCCTTAACCCTTACCTTTAACCATTCGGAGTTAATACCTAACCTTGAAAATCGAGAGTTAATGCCTAAACTTAACCTTAAACACTTAGAAATGTGACGTTTGCAACAACTTCGAAATGTCACGTTAGAGAAACATAGATGAACGTCTAATTCTGACGTGAGACTGAGAGCTAGTTGGAATAGCCTCCTCCTCTCCACAGAACTGCTGACGGGACTTGCAGAGAAATATGATTTGGGGGGGACTAGGTGTTTATGGAATGCTAAGCACCTCTGCGTTAATATATTATATGCAAACTATTAATGATAGGAATACGTTAAAGGTATTTGGCAGGGTTTAATAGTTGCGTTGTGAATAGAGAGGAGTTTTTAGGCTTGTGGTGGCTGTTGAAGTGTTGGCATTGTTTGACCTTGAAGAATTAAGGTCTTGGACTCGCACATACTTTATTTGTTTGAAATGCCATGTATTTATAATGGAACATGGCTTATATCAATGGTCAAGCCTGGCAACGTGTACTTTCTGCATTTCTTATAGGGGAGCATGTAATAGTTCAAGATCAAGTGCCACCAATGCTACACTGTAGTGAAAACAGTACTGGTGGTTGGTATTGTGAGTCAGAAAGCCTCAGTCTTCATTTCTGTAAAATAGCCACAGTTAGGGAGAGAGTGTTGTTGTGCTAGGCCATAGAGACAGAGGTAACATCGAGGACACAGACAGATTTCTGTCAGTCTTCTATCACCACTCAACCTCTCCTCCAGTCTCATCAGTCCGTTCCTTTTCTCCTTCCCCACATCATTCTCTTCTCCTCTCTTCTCCATCAGTCTTTCTCCTGCCATCGTCTCTCTCTCTCTCGCTCTCGCTCTCGCTCTCCTCTACACAGCAACAGTGTCTGACAGACTGATAGCAGATCTCTGGGTTGTCAGTACTGCTAGCCAGATGTCAGTGGGGTTATATTTCTATCATACAGGGCGATGTTCCAGGGAGGCATTTCCGGGACTTTTGTCTTTCTGTGGAACTGCAATGAAAGTGGACAGAGTTACGATGAGAGTCGTACAAGGAACCAGTAGTTTACCATAATCTGATATGAAGCTATAGCACAGAGCTGACATACTGCTTTTAAAATAAATAAACATGCGCATGCGCGCACACACACAGTGAAAGGGAACACTTAAACACACTCACACACAGACTTCTCTGGATCCAGAGTGACTGCAGTTAACTAGTTTATATGTTAGAAAACTGCTTTATGATTCCCAGGGGACTCTTTGCATAATCTATAGGGGACTATATACCCTGTTCAAATGGGTAGTTATTTAAGCCTGCTAGCCTGTGTTACGCCTGACTGCATATCACTGGCAACATAAATTGCAACTCTTCATCGCCCCTATTGTTGGCAACTTCCCAATGTACTGTGTGTGTGCAGTACTGTATATGTTTGCAGTAATATTTATCACCCTGGCACCTTGGCCATTTTTATGGACTTATTCCACATACAATGTCATTGGTCTGGAGGGAGAGGCTTGTCACTGGATAAATAAATGCACTTTACTCTGATAGCCCAATGACTCATGTGGCAACCCCACACAGAGCACCATGTATCGTTCTCCAGAGGGGAGCCATAATCAAAATCTAATTGTTTACAGCGAAACAGGAGAAAAACAGCAGACTGGAATCAGGAGTCAGTCTCAGGGGTTTGAATGTTGAACGGGTTAGGATCTGCGTACAGGGAAAGTAACACCAAATCTACATCGTGTTGGAACTACGAACCACATCCTGGCATCTGTTGCCTGTGAAGAAAAAAAACATAATTTACTATGTGTGTGTGCTCTGTAATAGCTTACAGGTGATGTACAGTAAACTAGAGTTGGTCTGTTGTTTCCAAAGAACAGGCATAACGTAGGAAGGTCGTAGTTTGCGCTTTTCTGCCTCCTCCGACTGCTGACATGCCATGTAAACCAAAACCCACGGTTAGCCCCGGTACCATTTTAATTTAACGACACCCTGTCTGTATTCTTTTGATTGTTTATATGCAATGTAACTGTAAACAAATGTTTGGCGTCATCAAAAGTCCAAACCGGTCGTATAAAAACCACAGTTTACCCTGTCTGCATTCCTCTTGACTGATGACATGACGTACAGCCCTCATTTCCTCTCAATCTCTCTCCCTCTGTCCCTCTCTCTCACACTGCGCTCACACTTTCCCTAATTTTCACTCTCCTCCCCTCCATCTTTTTCTCACTCTTTCCCTCTCTCTCTCCCTCGGAGCAGTCAGTGTGTGTGTATGTGTGTGTGTGTGGCTGCATTACAATGATGTAAACCGCTCCGTTTTATCATTCCAGCTCCCAAATTGCCCTGAAGTGGCTCATTGTGTAATTGTAGGTTGGGGCAAAGAGGGGAAGGAGTCGTAAGGAGTCAAGTCGCTCCCGCCGACACCGTGGCCTCATCGTCCTTGGTGGCGAAGAAAAAAAAAAAACGCTCCCCTCGGGTCTTAAACGCTCCTTAAGCGCCTCATCTAGGCCGCCGCCTCAATCACGGGCACACCTTGATTAAGATCTCCAGGAGCCAGGCAGCAATTACCCACCAGCGTAGGTTGGTGGTGTCTTGCAGGGGAGGGAGGGTGAGTGGGTGGGTAGCGATGGAAAGATGGGGAGAGATGAAGAGAGAAAGAGAACTGTCAGGACCAGGAATTGTTCCGCCGCCGCCATCACTTTGCTGTCAACTGTCAGCCATCGCTGACAAAGACAATCCAGACAAAGGATCTTCACATGTATCCTATCCCCCCCTCTCGTCTCTTCTTTCTTCCCTCCTCTTGCTTTGATGCCATTGTCACCCGCCTTCCCTCCCCCCACTTTCTTCAAATTAGCGTCTGCATTTACCTATCAATCAGTAGACTTTAGGCTGGAGTGTGGAAGCAGATAGAGAGAGGTATAAACTGTCATTCTCATTAGAGGCCTCAGCCCTCCTCCCAGACGCGCGCAAACAAACAACCACCCTACTGACAAACTGACTTAGTCACTTGTGTTTTCAGGTGAAGGTTTTGTTGTTGTCTGATGTTATTTTGGGTGATTTCCAGAGCCAATTGGTTTTCTGCTTCAGCGGTGCGAGGTGTGAGGCGGTGCACTACCTACAGTACCTGCTCTCCACTGATCCATGACGGCAAACTCATTTTCTCTTCCTCTTAATTTTTTGTTTTTGTTTCCCAGCGATCAGGGTAGACTGAGTACATTTAATAATACATTGCATTTGTAGAGCGCTTTTACATCCACAGGTACACCTCCAATTGACTCAAATGATGTCAATTAGCCTATCAGAAGCTTCTAAAGCATGACATCATTTTCTGGAATTTCCAAGCTGTTTTAAGGCACAGTCAACTTAGTGTATGTAAACTTCTGACCCACTGGAATTGTTATACAGTGAATTATAAATGAAATAATCTGTCTGTAAACAATTGTTGGAAAAATTACTTGTGTCATGCACAAAGTAGATGCCCTAACCGACTTGCCAAAACTATAGTTTGTTAAGTGGTTCAAAAACGAGTTTTAATGACTCCAACCTAAGTGTATGTAAACTTCCAACTTCAACTGTACAGGTGTTAGTGCAAGGCTGAATGTCAGAAGGGTAACATGGACTTCCTAATTGGTCAGGAAAGGTGATAGTGAGCCAATGTGAGATGGGAATGTATTTAGTCTTCCAGTCCTAGTTGGTATCCTGTACGGTCAGTTCCACCCAGGAGCTTAAAATCAAATGTATATTGAGTTAACGACTAATTCTTGTTCCTGAGAAATCCTGGTGTATTTTTTTAATTAGCACTACTTGAGGGAAAAAGTTACAGATCGTAATTAACACTTAATTTACTTAACACTTTTAAATATTTCACTGAATGCCAAATCTCAGAAAGTTATCGACTCTACTGAAGGCACTGTCAAAGGAAGTGCTGTTGTACTTCAAGAATGTTTCTTTCTCTCTCAATGAACCATTTTTACATAACATTTTCATTAGTCCATTTGGCAGATGCTTTTATCCAGAGCGACTTACAGTAAGTGCGTCATCTTAAGGTAGGTAGTTGAGACAACCACATATAAAAGTAATATATCCTCAATAAAGCAGCTATCAGAAAAGTCAGTGCTAGTAAGAAGAGACAAGTGCAAGAAAGGCACGGGTATCACATTTGCAGCTATAAATGCATAATCATTAGATTACACACTAATTGTCAGCCCGTTGTACAATGCTCTGTATTTGCATATAGGCTAGACGCTAGGCACTGCATCTTCATTCTACTGTAGTTGTTAAACCGCTGTATTTTGGAGAGTTTGTTTGTTTATTTCTTTGTTTTGGGGTTTTGAATTAGGTTACAGTTTTTGTGCTCTATTGAAAATTCTACCCCTAATAGAATTGTGGGGGAAGCAATAAGCCCCATTTCCTGTAGAATGAGTGATTATCATAGGTGCTTAAGTAGAAAATTGATTTGCAATTGTCTCCCTGCTTCACTGCCTTCTTTCAAGGCTCTCAACATAGTCAGAGGGGGGATGGGGGGTGGAGAAGGAGATGTAAAGAGAAAGGTGTGTAATTGCAGATCACAAGGGTAGCTGCTTGTGTCCTCTTCTCGTACCCTCCTCCCTCCCTCACTCTTGTTTTTTAAAAATCTCTCGCTCACGTTTACTCCCTCTCTCTTGCGCTCTTTCACCCACCCCTTTTTCTTCTCCTCCCTCACATTTATTCTCTCTTGCTGTATTCCATCTGTCTTCTCTCTCTCCCTCCCCCCACACATTCTTAACAGTCCTTTATTTCTACCCATAGCCCATGCTCTCATCCATAGCTGACGTGGCTTAAGTTTGACATTTCACCATCATCACCTAGCAGGAGGAGCAAAAGCAAAGGTGTGCGCGCTGCTTGGTTGGGTAGGTGGGTGCGGCCTATCCTCTCCCTCCTTAGTCAAACACAGGCATCTCTCAGTCACACTGGGCCCTGATTGGCCGGGGGTGGAGGGGGAGGAGCCGCTGCTGTCCGCTAGCAGGATAGATGTCTCAGGCTGTGATTAGTCAGTGGGTGTAGGCGGTGAGAACAGGTGATACATTGATCTGGAATGCGTGAGAACGAACGACACCGCCGATTAGTCATCATTTGAGCGCAAACTGTTTTTTTTCTCTCTCTCTCACTTCTCCATCAGACCATTCTTGATTATTCCCCAGAAATGTGTATTGAGCCAATGCTGAGGCTCATACATTTGAAGTCAATCCGTTCTACTCACTCACTAATATACTGTAAGATCGACAATTGATATGATTGTTGATATTTGTCGAGTGATTCCCTGTCTTATCCAATAGACCTACAGTGGATGAGATGTGTTCCACCCCGTACTGTCCACAGGTATTTGTGTAGTTGGAGGAGTGCTACTGTATATAAATACAATCTATTATTACATATAGCAGTATCTTGTAGTAGTATAAGCCTAATACTGTAGTAGTATATATTCCATTCGCCCCTCAATAGACTCATCACCAACTGTGTGTCATATGACTGCCTTGCTTGCAGCTACCATACTGTCATCAGGCTCCTTCTGTGTTCTTAGTGGCGCTTGGCTTGATCCAGCGACATTATGTACCCACAGGTAAATATATTATTTTATACCAGAGCTACTGTACTGTAACAGCGTAGCGCCACACATCACTGAACAGCTCCATAGAGTTCTACAGCAGAAAGGCCACATTGACTTGAGGGCATACTGGGACACGCTGCGGTGGTGGATGGGTAATGACGATGGCCTCGCTAGGTGACACTTACTCCCCCGGGGTCTCTCCCCTCCCCGGCACGATATGAAAATTAATATTTATCATACGGTAGCCCGCAGATGCCCCTGCCGATATCCACCGGGACCTACACATAGCTGACACTTGTATAATATCCCATTTTACCACAGGTTAATATATATACAGTTCTAAGGCAGTTAAGGTGAGGTGCCATCTTGCTCAAGGGTACAGGGATAGCGGTGGTAACGTTAGCAGCTGTGGGAATCGAACTTGCGTAAGTCTTCGGTGGTCACGTGTCTGGCTCCCACAGCTGTTGTTTCTATAGTTCACCTGTGTGTTGTGACAGAGCTGCACGGCCCTGTAATGTGCCCTTTGAACCCTCCGTCATTGGGGCCCGTCTTTAACACTAATTATTATGTCATAGACAGCCGTAATAGCTTACTACGTCTGTATGTGCCAAATGATATGTCACCGCCGTGATTGCGGCAGACTGCTTGCAGCAGTTTGTAAGGTAATCGTTAGCTATGTAGCTAACAAACTAGCTAACCAAGAGTGCGGTGTGTCTTCGCTGTGTCAAGTCACTCGTCATAACATGGCATCTGGTTGTTATTAGGGCCAAGAGTTTTTCCTGGTCAGGTCACAGGGCCCTAGTGAGTATGATGACTTACAACATCTGTTACGTCACGCTTGCGACAGCCCAAACTAAAGGCAGCCTTATAATGCAGTGTTCAGCTTTAAGGTTTGCTGCACTATGTTCCTACTTTCAGTAAGGAAATTAGAGATTTGTCAGTGTGCAGTCAATGCATAGTTTTCATTTAGGTAACATTAGAGACAAAAAAAAATGCCCAAGAATCTAGTAATGAAGTCCAGCCCACTTCTCCTTCTTTCTTCCTGCCTCTCTAACACAAACAGGCCTCCTGTAGCTCAGTTGGTAGAGCATGGCGCTTGCAACGCCAGGGTTGTGGGTTCGATTCCCACGGGGGGCCAGTATGAAAAGTGTATGCACTCACTAACTGTAAGTCGCTCTGGATAAGAGCGTCTGCTAAATGACTAAAATGTAAGAAAATAACTGTTGTAATCAACCCAAAATGAGTTAATTCAACTTACACCCACACGCCAAAGCACCAAGTCTCTCACGCGGTACTAATTGTTTGTCGAATTGATTTCTTATTTAATTACGAGACAGCGGAATTAGTTTATACATGAAACGCAGCTCCACTCGGGAAATAAGAGCGCTTCAGAAAGTCTTTCAGGACTGGAGGCCTCCAAATTAGATTTTTGTTGATTGGTGATATGATTGCGTGGGAGGATTGGATGTTCTCCTCTGCCCACTCGTATTACCGCCCAGTCTTGGGAGGGTTCAGTCACTTGTTTAGCTCACTTGTTCCACTTAGACTAAATGTACAGAAAAATCTGTATTTTAGGAACTGGTTTGTCCTGTTGCCTGGTGATGCAAGCACCCCACTGGATTTTGCTACTGCTACTTCAACAGAGAAAATCAATTGTAAGAAAGTAGATAATGACATTTATAAATGGTAGTGGAACCATGGTAGATAATGAATGCATTATCCTGGTTAGATTAAATTAAATAAACTTCTGCTTTTTTATCCTGTGAGACTAGTGTCCAAGGAATACGGCAGTATATACAGTGGGGAAAAAAAGTATTTAGTCAGCCACCAATCGTGCAATTTCTCCCACTTAAAAAGATGAGAGAGGCCTGTAATTTTCATCATAGGTACACGTCAACTATGACAGACAAATTGAGAAAGAAAAATCCAGAAAATCACATTGTAGGATTTTTTATGAATTTATTTGCAAATTATGGTGGAAAATAAGTATTTGGTCACCTACAAACAAGTAAGATTTCTGGCTCTCACAGACCTGTAACTTCTTCTTTAAGAGGCTCCTCTGTCCTCCACTCGTTATCTGTATTAATGGCACCTGTTTGAACTTGTTATCAGTATAAAAGTCACCTGTCCACAACCTCAAACAGTCACATTCCAAACTCCACTATGGCCAAGACCAAAGAGCTGTCAAAGGACACCAGAAACAAAATTGTAGACCTGCACCAGGCTGGGAAGACTGAATCTGCAATAGGTAAGCAGCTTGGTTTGAAGAAATCAACTGTGGGAGCAATTATTAGGAAATGGAAGACAGACAAGACCACTGATAATCTCGATCTGGGGCTCCACGCAAGATCTCACCCCATGGGGTCAAAATGATCACAAGAACGGTGAGCAAAAATCCCAGAACCACACGGGGGGGCCTAGTGAATGACCTGCAGAGAGCTGGGACCAAAGTAACAAAGCCTACCATCAGTAACACACTACGCCGCCAGGGACTCAAATCCTGCAGTGCCAGACGTGTCCCCCTACTTAAGCCAGTACATGTCCAGGCCCGTCTGAAGTTTGCTAGAGTGCATTTGGATGATCCAGAAGAGGATTGGGAGAATGTCATATGGTCAGATGAAACCAAAATAGAACTTTTTGGTAAAAACTCAACTCGTCGTGTTTGGAGGACAAAGAATGCTGAGTTGCATCCAAAGAACACCATACCTACTGTGAAGCATGGGGGTGGAAACATCATGCTTTGGGGCTGTTTTTCTGCAAAGGGACCAGGACGACTGATCCGTGTAAAGGAAAGAATGAATGGGGCCATGTATCGTGAGATTTTGAGTGAAAACCTCCTTCCATCAGCAAGGGCATTGAAGATGAAACGTGGCTGGGTCTTTCAGCATGACAATGATCCCAAACACACCGCCCAGGCAACGAAGGAGTGGCTTCGTAAGAAGCATTTCAAGGTCCTGGAGTGGCCTAGCCAGTCTCCAGATCTCAACCCCATAGAAAATCTTTGGAGGGAGTTGAAAGTCCGTGTTGCCCAGCGACAGCCCCAAAACATCACTGCTCTAGAGGAGATCTGCATGGAGGAATGGGCCAAAATACCAGCAACAGTGTGTGAAAACCTTGTGAAGACTTACAGAAAACATTTGACCTGTGTCATTGCCAACAAAGTATTGAGAAACTTTTGTTATTGACCAAATACATATTTTCCACCATAATTTGCAAATCAATTCATTAAAAATCCTACAATGTGATTTTCTGGAAAAAAAATTCTCATTTTGTCTGTCATAGTTGACGTGTACCTATGATGAAAATTACAGGCCTCTCTCATCTTTTTAAGTGGGAGAACTTGCACAATTGGTGGCTGACTAAATACTTTTTTTCCCCACTGTACACTACCGTTCAAAAGTTTGGGGTCACTTAGAAATGTCATTTTTTAACCATTAAAATAACAACAAATTGAACAGAAATACAGTGTAGACATTGTTAATGTTGTAAATGGCTATTGTAGCTGGAAACTGCATTTTATTTTTTATTTTTATGGAATATCTACGTAGGCGTACAGAGGCCCATTATCAGCAACCATCAGTCCTGTGTTCCAATGGCACGTTGTGTTTGCTTATCCAAGTTTATCATTTTAAAAGGCTAATTGATCATTAGAAAACCCTTTTGCAATTATGTTAGCACAGCTGAAAACTGTTGTGCTGATTAAAGAAGCAATAAAACTGGGCTTCTCGAGACTAGTTTTGAGTATCTGGAGCATCAGCAATTGTGGGTTCGATTACAGGCTCAAAATGGCCAGAAACAAATAACTTTCTTCTGAAACTCGTCAGTCTATTCTTGTTCTGAGAAATGAAGGCTATTCCATGCGAGAAATTACCAAGAAACAGAAGATCAAGTACAACGCTGTGTACTACTCCCTTCA
Source organism: Coregonus clupeaformis (assembly GCF_020615455.1). Lineage (NCBI taxonomy): Eukaryota > Metazoa > Chordata > Actinopteri > Salmoniformes > Salmonidae > Coregonus > Coregonus clupeaformis. The sequence continues at coordinate 24,684,202 of NC_059199.1, forward strand.
CAGAATAGCGCAAACTAGCTCTAACCAGAATAGAAAGAGGAGTGGGAGGCCCCGGTGCACAACTGAGCAAGAGGACAAATAAATTAGTGTCTAGTTTGAGAAACAGGCGCCTCACAGGTCCTCAACTGGCAGCTTCATTAAATAGTACCCGCAAAACACCAGTCTCAACGTCAACAGTGAAGAGGCGACTCCGTGATGCTGATCTTCTAGGCAGATTTGCAAAGAAAAAGCCATATCTCAGACTGGCCAATAAATATAAAAGATTAAGATGGGCAAAAGAACACAGACACTGGACAGAGGAAGATTGGAAAAAAGTGTTTTGGACAGACAAATCGAAGTTTGAGGTGTTCGGATCACAAAGAAGAACATTTGTGAGACGCAGACCAAATGAAAAGATGCTGGAGGAGTGCTTGATGCCATCGTGTCAAGCATGGTGGAGGCAATGTGCTGGTCTGGGGGTGCTTTGGTGGTGGTAAAGTGGGAGATTTGTACAGAGTAAAAGGGATCTTGAAGAAGGAAGGCTATCACTCCATTTTGCAACGCCATGCCATACCCTGTGGACGGCGGTTGATTGGAGCCAATTTCCTCCTACAACAGGACAATGACCCAAAGCACAGCTCCAAACTATGCAATAACTATTTAGGGAAGAAGCAGTCCGCTGGTATTCTGTCTATAATGGAGTGGCCAGCACAGTCACCGGATCTCAACCCTATTGAGCTGTTGTGACCGTATGGTACAGTGAGGGGAAAAAAGTATTTGATCCCCTGCTGATTTTGTACGTTTGCCCACTGACAAAGAAATGATCAGTCTATAATTTTAATGGTAGGTTTATTTGAACAGTGAGAGACAGAATAACAACCAAAAAATCCAGAAAAACGCATGTCAAAAATGTTATAAATTGATTTGCATTTTAATGAGGGAAATAAGTATTTGACCCCCTCTCAATCAGAAAGATTTCTGGATCCCAGCTGTCTTTTATACAGGTAACGAGCTGAGATTAGGAGCACACTCTTAAAGGGAGTGCTCCTAATCTCAGTTTGTTACCTGTATAAAAGACACCTGTCCACAGAAGCAATCAATCAATCAGATTCCAAACTCTCCACCATGGCCAAGACCAAAGAGCTCTCCAAGGATGTCAGGGACAAGATTGTAGACCTACACAAGGCTGGAATGGGCTACAAGACCATCGGCAAGCAGCTTGGTGAGAAGGTGACAACGGTTGGTGTGATTATTCGCAAATGGAAGAAACACAAAAGAACTGTCAATCTCCCTCGGCCTGGGGCTCCATGCAAGATCTAACCTCGTGGAGTTGCAATGATCATGAGAACGGTGAGGAATCAGCCCAGAACTACACGGGAGGATCTTGTCAATGATCTCAAGGCAGCTGGGACCATAGTCACCAAGAAAACAATTGGTAACACACTACGTCGTGAAGGACTGAGATTCTGCAGCGCCCGCAATGTCCCCCTGCTCAAGAAAGCACATATACAGGGCCGTCTGAAGTTTGTCAATGAACATCTGAATGATTCAGAGGAGAACTGGGTGAAAGTGTTGTGGTCAGCTGAGACCAAAATCAAGCTCTTTGGCATCAACTCAACTCGCCGTGTTTGGAGGAGGAAGAATGCTGCCTATGACCCCAAGAACACCATCCCCACCGTCAAACATGGAGGTGGAAACATTATGCTTTGGGGGTGTTTTTCTGCTAAGGGGACAACTTCACCGCATTAAAGGGATGATGGATGTGGCCATGTACCGTCAAATCTTGGGTGAGAACCTCCTTCCCTCAACCGGGGCATTGAAAATGGGTCGTGGATGGGTATTCCAGCATGACAATGACCCAAAACACACGGCCAAGGCAATAAAGGAGTGGCTCAAGAAGAAGCACATTAAGTTCCTGGAGTGGCCTAGCCAGTCTCCAGACCTTAATCCCATAGAAAATCTGTGGAGGGAGCTGAAGGTTCGAGTTGCCAAACGTCAGCCTCGAAACCTTAATGACTTGGAGAAGATCTGCAAAGAGGAGTGGGACAAAATCCCTCCTGAGATGTGTGCAAACCTGGTGGCCAACTACAAGAAACGTCTGACCTCTGTGATTGTCAACAAGGGTTTTGCCACCAAGTACTAAGTCCTGTTTTGCAGAGGGGTCAAATACTTATTTCCCTCATTAAAATGCAAATCAATTTATAACATTTTTGACATGCATTTTTCTGGATTGTTGTTGTTGTTATTCTGTCTCTCACTGTTCAAATAAACCTACCATTAAAATTATAGACTGATCATGTCTTTGTCAGTGGGCAAACGTACAAAATCAGCAGGGGATCAAATACTTTTTTCCCTCACTGTATGTAAGAAGTGCCCATCAAGCCAATCCAATTTGTGGGAGGTGCTTCAGGAAGCATGGGGTGAAATCTCTTCAGATTACCTCAACAAATTGACAACTAGAATGCCAAAGGTCTGCAAGGCTGTAATTGATGCAAATTGAGAATTCTTTGACGAAAGCAAAGTTTGAAGGACACAATTATTATTTCCATTAAAAATCATTATTTCTAACCTTGTCAATTACATTTTAGTCATTTAGCAGACGCTCTTAACCAGAGCGACTTAGTGAGTGCATAAATATTTTCATACTGGCCCCCCGTGGGAAACGAACCCACAACCCTGGCGTTGCAAGCGCCATGCTCTACCAACTGAGCTACAGGGGACTACATTTCCTATGCATTTTGCTATATTTCCTGCTCAAACTCATTTTATGTATGTTTTCATGGAAAACAAGGACATTTCTAAGTGACCCCAAACTTTTGAAAGATAGTGTATGTTTTTGAATTCTAGCTAACTAAATAAACACAGTGAAAGATTATAACCTGTGTAGAGAGAAAAAATAATTCCACAATACCTTCAATGGCTGTGAGCTCCCAAGTGGCGCAGCAGTCTAAGGCACTGCATCTCAGTGCTAGAGGCGTCACTACAGACCCTGGTTCGATTCCAGGCTGTATCACAATCCGGCCGTGATTGGGAGTCCCGTAAGGTTTGGCCGGGGTAGGCCGTCATTGTAAATAAGAATTTGTTCTTAACTGACTTGCCTAGTTAAATAAAAATAACAAATAAAAATACCTCACACAACCCATGAGCCAAGACTACCGCCTTGCGAGAGACAACATTGAGTACATTCTGCCATTGAGTTGGCCGAATGGGAGACAAAAAAGATCCTGTTACCACGGTGACACGCGGTTATGAGGACTTGATTATGCGATGAGGTCATCATTACTCACACAAAGGTTGTTGTGGAGATCAAATTGCTGAGGCCTTAACGTTGTCATTCCTTCCTGGACTCACTTCCTCGTCTTCCCCAACGAACTCCGTCCCTTCTGTCGAGTCATCATTTCTATAGAAAATGAAATTGGCTTCAGAGGCGAAAGACTGACTGATGGTCCCCTTAACCTTAGCTATTGAAACACTTCCCCCTTTCTTAAAATTGGACGATATAAGATCATGTCTTATACTGAAGCGTTTTGAAGGACTCTTATTACGTTGACTTTGAATTGAGTTGTCAACGTCGAATGTGTTGACTTCGAAGAGCCCTTGTTTGGGTGAGGAAGCTAAAGGATTCAAGGGGTCTTTTCAAGACTGTGCTCCAAGAATAAGTGGCGGTCTGGCAGACATCCCAAGGACAGTGAATGGAAAGAATGTGAAAGCTACACTGAACAAATATAAGCGCAACATGTAACAATTTCAAAGGTTTTACTGAGTTACAGTTCATATAAGGATATCAGTCAATTGAAATACATTCATTAGGCCCTAATCTATGGATTTCACATGACTGAGAATGAGGATATGCATCTGATGGTCACAGATACCTTAAAAAAAAAATTGGGACGTGGATCAGAAATCCAGTCAGTATCTGATGTGACCACCATTTGCCTCATGCAGCAGCGACACATCTCCTTCGCGTAGAGTTGATCAGGCTGTTGATTGTGGCCTGTGGAATGTTGTCCCACTCCTCTTAAATGGCTGTGTGAAGTTGCTGAATATTGGCGGGAACTGGAACACGCTGTCGTACACATCGATCCAGAGCATCCCAAACATGCTCAATGGGTGACATGTCTGGTGAGTATGCAAGCCATGGAAGAACTGGGACATTTTCAGCTTCCAGGAATTGTTAAGATACTTGCGACATGGGGCCGTGTATTTATCATGCTGAAACAGGAGTTGATGGCGGCGGATGTATGGCACAACAATGGGCCTCAGGATCTCGTCACGGTAACTCTTTGCATTCAAATTGCCATCGATAAAATGCTATTGTGTTTGTTGTCCACAGCTTATGCCTGCCCATACCATAACCCCACCGCCACCATGGGGCATGCTGTTTAAAACATTGACATCAGCAAACCGCTTGCCCACACAACGCCATACCAGGACTTATCCGTGAAGAGCACACGACGTCGAACTGCAGTCAGGTCAAGACCCTGGTGAGGACGACGACCACGCAGATGAGCTTCCCTAAGACTGTTTCTGACAGTTTATGCAGAAATTCTTTGGTTGTGCAAACCTACAGTTTCATCAGCTATCTGGGTGGCTGATTTCAGACGATCCCGCAGGTGAAGAAGCTGGATGTGGAGGTCCTGGGCTGGCGTGGTTACACGTGGTCTGCGATTGTGACGCAGGGGCTGCTTATGGTAGAGAAACTAACATTCAATTCTCTGGCAACAGCTCTGGTGGACATTCCTGAAGTCAGCATGCCAATTGCACGCTCCCTGTTACGTTTATATTTTTGTTCAGTGTATATCCTAGATTTAAAAGACAATGAATGTAGCTTTGGAAGCTGCAGTGCGTGGTAAACCTAATTGATGTAGCACAAGACGCTATGATGGATTTCACCACATCACATTGCTCTGTCATTCCTTGGATGGAACTACAGTAGATGACATTGAGGTGCTGTAGGGAGCGAGCAGAAAGTCTCATGCCTGGAACAGACTGGGAAAGCTATTCTATTCTCTAGGAGCACAATGCGGGATGGCTCGATCCAGCTAAATAAATTATCACGGGGCTATTTTTAAGCCGAAGTGTAGAAGCAGTAATCCTCCGAGCAGGAGCCGCGAAGAGCCTACCGAGAGCCACATCAGGGAATAGCACTCTCTTCTTCATCTTTCTCCCATCTCGCTCCCTCCCTCACTCTACCCTCGTCGCTCTCTCTCCTTCCTTTTCTCTCGACTCCCACCCCACCCCGCCTTGCCACCCCTTATTCTCTTTTCTCGCTTTATCTGTTTCGTTCCCCGCTTCCTTCTCTCTACCTCTTTCTGCTTTACCCTTCTTTTCATATGTAAAACGGTTTTTCTACTGTGGCAGGGTATTTTGCTTATTGCCCAGACTTTGGGGACTCTGGCGTTCTATTCTATTGTAATAAACAATAACAGTCTTTGAAATAGACAGGGAGGAGAAACATGTAAGAGACACCTTAAACGTAACACAGAGCAGGAGTATAGCGACATTAGAGCATATTGGGCCATGCATTACCATACAATCATATCGTACGCATATTGGCCCTCCTGTAAGAGCTAGAAGCCTGTGGCTTTATGTAACAGCTTTCCTCCTATGGGAGACATTACATAGCCACACTTAGAAAAGTTAGATACTCAAAGTAAGCCCCTACATATTTGGCAGCTTTAGTTGTGTGATTTGGTATGGGTGACGGGACGCTCCCGTGATGGTGTTTAATAGCACATAATAGGCTGTTGTTAATCATGGGCGCGGGGTTAGGTTCTACAAGGTTAATGAGGCCGTAGCAGAGCTCTTGAGTATGTCCCATTCCTCAGGTATTTATCAGTGTCAGGTGAAACCTGTGCTGTGCTGCGCGCTGGACTTTGGCTAGGCTGCAGCCCCCATACCACTCTCTCTCTGCGTCCCTAACTAGCAGAAGGAACCAGGAGTGGTGCCAAAACTGCAGTATAATACCTGAGCCCCAAAGTAAAAGCAATTATTCAGCAAACTGCAACGTCTGAGCTACAGACGATGCTGTAGCAACAAGCTGTACCAGACCTAGCTAGTCTCGGTAACCTAGAACCGAGCATTTCACAAACTACTTGATAACGATACAATTTATGTTACGTAGTCTGTCCATGAGAGATTCCTGTAGAAATTAAATTGTATTTGTCACATGCTTCGTAAACAACATGTGTAGACTAACAGTGAAATGCTTACTTATGGGTCCTTTTCCAACAATGCAAAGTTAAAGATAAAATAGAAATGGTGACATCAGGAATAAATACACAGTGAATAACAATAACAATTAAAAATAACATGGCTATATACAGGGAGTACCAGCACTGAGTCTGTGCAGCGGTACGAGATAATCGAGGTAGCTACAGTGCCTTCAGAAAGTATTCACACCCCGTTGACTTAAAGCCTGGACAATACCCCATAATGTCAAAGTGGAATTATGTTTTTCAACATTTTAAATGTCTTGAGTCAATAAGTATTCAACCCATTTTGTTATGGCAAGCCTAAATAAGTTCAGTAAAGATTTGCTTAACAAGTCACACTAAGTTGCATGGACTCACTCTGTGTGCAATAATAGTGTTTAACATGCTTTTTGAATGAATACCTCTGTACCCCACACATACAATTATCTGTAAGGTCCCTCACTCGAGCAGTGAATGTCAAACACAGATTCAACCACAAAGACCAAGGAGGTTTTCCAATGCCTCACAAAGAAGGGCATCTAAAGCAGACATTGAATATCCCTTTGAGCATGGTGAAGTTATTAATTGCACTTTAGATGGTGTATCAATACACCCAGTCACTACAAAGATACAGGCATCCTTTCTAACTCAGTTGCCAGAGAGAAAGGAAAGCAGCAGTGTGTGGGTGTGTTGGGGTGTGAGTGTGTGGGTAGAGACCAGTGTGTGTGCATAGTCAGTGAAAGAGTTAGTTGAAATAAGGTGTCAGTGCAGGTAGATGGTGTATCAATACAGCCAGTCACTACAAAGATACAGGCATCCTTTCTAACTCAGTTGCCAGAGAGAAAGGAAAGCAGCAGTGTGTGGGTGTGTTGGGGTGTGAGTGTGTGGGTAGAGACCAGTGTGTGTGCATAGTCAGTGAAAGAGTTAGTTGAAAAAAGGGGTCAGTGCAGGTAGTCCGGGTAGCCATTTGATTAGCTGTTTAGCAGTTAGCTAATGCTAATACAGCTAATGCTTGGGCTACAACTGGTATTATAGCTGTAACCAATGCTTGAGATATAGCGAATACACTACTAGCTACAACCAATAGGCTACATTACCTGGAACCAATGCTGGAGCTACAACCAATATCTTTGCATTCACCAATGGTGGAGCTACAATAACCATGTAATAACTCTGGAGCTTAATGCAATAACACTGTTACCGCCCTGAAAGTGGAGGATAATGAAGCCGTCGCCACCATCATCAAACCTCTCCGGACCACCTACAGGGATGCTCATGCCACATTTACAGTACAGTACTTTCAGCACTTCTGCACGCAAATGTTCTTTTTTTTTTTTTTGGCATCACTGACTGAAATCCCTAGAGGAGAAGTTAGTTCTGTGCTAAAGAAGAGAACCAGAGAACAGAGTGCTGGTAATGAGTTAAGTAGGGTCACCTGGTGAGTACCATTACATGTAATAAATAAATTAGAGCATGGAGGCATCATGGCATCGTACTATATTAATTTACAGTTAACTTCCAAAATAAAGGAAACACCAATATAAAAGTGTTTTAATAGGCCGTTGGGCCACCACGAGCCAGAACCACTTTTATGCACTTTGGCATATTCTACAAGTGTCTGGAACTCTATTGGAGGAATGCGACACCATTCTTCCACAAGAAATTCCGTAATTTAGTGTTTTGTTGATGCTGTTGGAAAATGCTGTCTCAGGCGCCGCTCCAGAATCTCCCATAAGTGTTCAATTGGGTTGATCTGGTGACTGAGATGGCCATGGCATATGGTTTACATAGTTTTCATGCTCATTTTTTTTTACATTTTAGTCATTTAGCAGACGCTCTTATCCAGAGCGACTTACAGTTAGTGAGTGCATACATTTTCATACTGGCCCCCCGTGGGAAACGAACCCGCAACCCTGGCGTTGCAAGCGCCATGCTCTACCAACTGAGCTACAGGGGATTCATCAAACCATTCAGTGACAACTTGTGCCCTGTGGATGGAGGCATTGTCATGCTATGGGGGCATAGCCATGGTAGCCAATATACCTGACCCTAAGCATGACGGGATGTTAATTGCTTAATTAACTCCGGAACCATGGAAGTACCTGCTTTCAATATACTATACTTGTTATCCCTCATTTACTCAAATGTTTCTACTATTTTGGCAGTTACTTGTATTTTTATATCCCACTTTCCCGCCACACACACACACACACACACTTCCCTTACCCAAACCCCCAATCAGCCCCAGATTCCCCCAAACTTCATCCTTTTCCTCATCCTAATAACAAACATTGACAGTATGAGTACTGGTGGGGATTTGCAGTTGCAGGAATAAATATTACGAACAAAAACTTGTGTGACAAAAGTCATAAAGACAGAACGACTCCCTCCACATTTAAATAAATGATTTACTTAACCTCCCTGGGTTATGCTGATGAGCAGAGTTTCTTTCTGTTTTCGAGAGAAACTTCTGTCTTTTGTTTATGTTGTGAAATCAGGGCAGAAGAAAATAAGGAAACTCACAAACAGCCCGAGTACAGGATGACCTATTTTGAAGGCACACTGTGGAACAAGGCTTTGCTAAACCCTATCTGTGAGCCACAGTCTCCAAACAATATTGTGTGTGTTACAGCAAACAGTCAAGGATTTAAGCTCACAGCCAAAGTGACGTAACCAAACCCAAGGGCCCTCTGTTTCCCTGGAACAACTGCTGCTGCAGGAATGAGTCTATGGACCAACCACATGGTAGGCCAGATACTATAAATACATGTACTGATAATTTGCTTGCTTAGAGCACATCAGAAGAAGGGCATTCAGTTCCAGGCCTGATTAGACAATCTCATTGACCAAGTAAACGTAAGGTTCGTCACCGAAGACGGCATAAAACCCGAACAGAGGGAAAAGAGCCAGTCGAAAAACCAGATCACATACCCGAAAATGGATGCCATCCAATCACAAACCAGACCACATCCCCAAGAACTCGACACGCTCCAATCACAAACCCCGTCCCTTTCTTACCCCCCAAGAAAAGCTTGACTATAGCCCAGATCAGGCACTTCAAAGTGGGCTTGACGGTTAGCTGGGTACTGTGTGACACTCCAGGCGTACACTTTCTCACCCAGAGTTCCACAGAAGCAGCACATTGATGGATGGGGGAGTTAGACAGACAAAACACAGACAGGGAGAGAGAGAACAAAAGATGGTAGATACAGACCCTCAGAGGTGTGCTCTGATTAAATAATGAGAGGTGAGGCCTGATTATTAATGCATAGAGATAGATAGATAAAAATGGAGAAATGGAGAGAGAGACCAATAGCAAGGGAGCCACCACAGGCTGAAGACTGGGAAGGGAGAAAGGGAGCGAGAGAGACCCCGGTGTAGAGAGACAGAGAAGACAGTTTTTACTGTGTGTGTAAATTACAGTGCAGTACACACTACATAATAATCATCATCATCATCATCATCAACATATTCAGCCTTTGTTTGGGAAGTAAACGGCATGAGTGGGCCTTGTAATTGGTTTGTTTAATAACTGGTGAAAGATGGGCATGGTGCATTGCTCTTTTTCTCTGTCGCACACACACATTTACTTGCACACACACATTTACTTGCGCATACACTCATTCACACGCACACAAACCTGCTACACACACATTCACTGCACTGGCACACTGACTCGTGCAGGAACACACACACACATTCACTCTCGCACACAAACTAGGCTACACACTCATGGTTGTATTCATACCCTGTCATGTTTAATTTGGGTTTGGTAGATTGTAGTAATCAGAGAAAATAATAGAACTCAAAGTAATTCTGAGTTCACTGGGTATTCTGAGGGCTCTTAAGAGACACGGTAGACAGATGATGCATTTTACTTGCTTTTATTCAGCATTTAATATTCTAGCTCCTAACCAACTACAGTGAGCTCCAAAAGTATTGGGACAGTGACAGATTTGGCATTGTTTTGGTTCTGTATTCCAGCACTTTGGATTTGAAATGATACAATGACTATGGGGTTAAAGTGAAGACTGTCAGCTTTATTTTTATTCATATCGGATGAACCATTCAGAAATGACACAACTTTTGACTACTTTAATACACAAGTGAATTTGTCCCAGTACTTTTGGTCCCCTAAAATGGGGGGACTATGAACAAAAAGTGCTGTAATTTCTGAACGCTTCACCCGATATGGATGACAATACCCTCAAATGAAAGCTGACAGTCTGTACTCTAACCTCATAGTCATTGTATCATTTCAAATCCAAAGTGCTGTAATACAGAGCCAAAACAACAAAAATGGACACTGTCCCAATACTTTTGGAGTTCAATGTAAATAAGGCAGTTTGAAGGTTATTTTTTCAACGTGTGGGGCTCTAAATGCTCAAGGAGTACACAGTGGGGGGAAAAATGTGTTTTATATTGTCTGTGAATCTGGGATTTCTAATTGATTTTATTTTTATATGATTATTATCCTTAATTTGACCAGGGAAGTCACATTGAGATTGACATCTCAATGGCGATTAGGCCTGGCTCGCAGTCGGCGTTCCAATTCATCCGAAAGGTGGGGTTGAGGTCAGGGCTCTGTGCAGGCCACTGAAGTTCTTCCACACCGATCTCGACAAGCCATTTCTGTATGGACCTCGCTTTGTGCACGGGGTCATTGTCATGCTGAAACAGGAAAGAGCCTTCCCGAAACTGTAGCGTTAAGATTTCCCTTCACTGGAACTAAGAGGCCTAGCCCTACCCATGAAAAATAGCCCCAGACCATTATTCCTACTCCACCAATCTTTATAGTTGACACTGCATTTGGGCAGGTAGCATTCTCCTGGCATCCTCCAAACCCAGATTCGTCCGTCGGACTGCCAGATGGTGACGCGTGATTCATCACTCCAGAGAACGTCTTTCCACTGCTCCAGAGTCCAATGGCGGCGAGCTTTACACCACTCCAGCCGACGCTTGGCATTGCGCATGGTGATCTTAGGCTTGTGTGCGGCTGCCTGGCAAAGAAAACCCATTTCATTAAGTTCCCGACAAACAGTTTTTGTGCTGACGTTGCTTTCAGAGGCAGTTTGGATACTCTGTAGTGAGTGTTGCGTCCGAGGACAGATGATTTTTACGCGCAACGCGTTAAGCACTCGCCGGTCCCATTCTGTGAGCTTGTGTGGCATACCACTTTGCGGCTGAGCCGTTGTTGCTCCTAGACGTTTCCACTTCACAATAACAGCACTTACAGTTGACCGGGGCAGCTCTAGCAGGGCAGAAATTTGACGAACTCAATTGTTGGAAACGTGGCATCCTATGACTGTGCCACGTTGAAAGACACTGAGCTCTTCAGTAAGGCCATTCTACTTCCAATGTTGGGCTATGGAGATTGCATGGCTGTGTGCTCGATTTTATACACCTGTCAGCAACGGGTGTGGCTGAAATAGCCGAATCCACTCATTTGAAGGGGTATCCACATACTTTTGTATATACAGTGCATTCGGAAAGTATTCAGGCCCCTTGACTTTTTCCACATTTTGTTACGTTACAGCCTTATTCTAAAATTGATTAAATTGTTTTTTTCCCTCATCAATCTACACATAACACCCCATAATGAAAAATCGAAAACAGGTTTTTAGAAATTTTTGCAAATGTATTAAAAATAAAAAACAAATACTATGAGACTCGAAATTGAGCTGTGAGGATGTTTTATCAGCGGCAGGGAAGACTAGTCAGAATCGAGGGAAAGATGAACTGAGCGAAGTACAGAGAGATCCTTGATGAAAATCTGCTCCAGAGCGCTCAGGACCTCAGACTGGGCCAAAGGTTCACCTTCCAACAGGACAATGACCCTAAGCACACGGCCAAGACAATGCAGGAGTGGCTTCGGGACAAGTCTCTGAATGTCCTTGTGTGGCCCAGCCAGAGCCCGGACTTGAACCCGATCGAACATCGCTGGAGAGACCTGAAAATAGCTGTGCAGCAATGCTCCCCATCCAACCTGACAGAGCTTGAGAGGATCTGCAGAGAAGAATGGGAGAAGCTCCCCAAATACAGGTGTGCCAAGCTTGTAGCGTCATACACAAGAAGGTGCTTCAACAAAGTACTGAGTAAAGGGTCTGAATAGTTATGTAAATTTGATATTTCAGTGTGTTATTTTTTATAAATTAGCACAAAAAAAACTTGACCTGTTTTTGCTTGTCATTATGGGGTCTTGTGTGTAGATTGATGAGGGGGAAAAAATTATTTAATCCATTTTAGAATAAGGCTGTAACATAACAAAATGTAGAAAAAGTCAAGGTGTCTGAATACTTTCCGAATGCACTATATTATAAGTTTGCATGCTGTTCTGTTAGGTCAAATGCAGTCAACAGATTATTCCAAACAAGAACAATTCTGCTTTCCACTTTGCAGGAAACAGGATATACCTGAGCTCAATTTCAAGTCTCATAGCAAAGGGTCTGAATACTTATATGAATGTAATATTTCAATGTTTTATTATTAATAAATGTGCAACAGTTAGATTGCACAATAAAAGCCCCACTCGTGGTCTTGTTTTGACAGTATGGAGCACAATACCATGGAGGAGTTTAGAAGGTAGGAACTCGGTCAAACTCATATTCCATAGACTGGGATCCGCACTATGCAGCTGTTTTTAAGAGCACATTTTTCACTGGCTGTCCACTGGTCGCAAAAACAATAATAGGCAGCTTAAACTTCTTCAATTTAACGATTATTGGGTTAAAATACATTTGTGACTAGCCGTCCACAACAACCACAGTCCTTAAGGCGCAAACTTGCTAAATGAGAGGGCAGCAGTGTGATTTGCATCAATGCGCTATGTCAATAATAAGTGAAATCCGTATCGCCCGTAGGCTACGGCCTTACCTCCAAGTGTTGATTCAAGTTAGATCATCTTTGGATGCCGACAGCAGTCACACCATTGGAAGACATAGCTTGGACTACAAAAGCCTATTCCATCTCTCTTCCTGCGATCCATCAAACACTTCCCCCTCAAGAGGTTGAGAAAATGTGCCAAGGGCCCTTGGATCCTCAATTCTACAGCTGTACCATGGAGAGCATCTTGACTGGCTGCATCACGGCTTGGTATGGCAACAGCACCGCCCTCGACCGCAAAGCGCTACAGGGGGTGGGGCAGACAGCCCAGAGCATCGGCTCTCGGACAACCGGTTCCAAAACAGCTTCTACCCACAAGCCATAAGACTGCTAAATAGTCAATTAATGGTACCTGAACTATCTGCACTGACTCTACGCATTCTCACTAGACTATATATACACACCATATACACACTCACACACACTTCATTGACACTCCCCCACAAAACCCACACACATTCACATACACTACATACGCACACGTACACACACTCATCATTTGCTACCGCTACTCTGTTCTTTATTTTACTCTTATTATTATCTATCTTGATGCCTAGTCACTTTACCCTGCCTTCATGTACATATCTACCTCAAATACCTCATACCTCTGCACATTGATCTGGTACTGGTACTCCCTGTATACAGCTTCATTCAGCTTGTATTTTATTTATCATGTTACAATTATAATTGTTTTACTCTGCATCGTTGGGAAGGGCTCATAAGCAAGCGTTTCACGGTAGTCTACACCAGTTGTATTCGGCGCATGTGACAAATAACATTTTATTTATAGTGGTCTCTGACTTGGTCAGACTTCCTCAGGCGGAACAATTTAGAAATAATAATCAACTTTTTCTAAAGTATCTGTAATCTGATTTACAATATTCTTGTTGGTAACATAACAGATTACAGTTAGTTTTTTTTGTAATCCGTTACTCCCTAACCCTGCATGTAAACAACTACACACTTGTGGTATTTATTTAGAGATCTGTGGTGTGTGGTATGTTCTGAAATGTTATGTTGAGTATGATGAGTTTGATACACAGCCACAAAGCCTATATGTGGTAAATATAGCATAAGCTCTTGCTTTCATATCCTTGCTTTCATTTCATTTCAATAAAAAAATGTGCGTATTAATAACAGTGTAACAGTCTTTCAGAGAGGGTTCAGACTCATCAGAGAGACTTGGCATGTGTCACCCGTGCCATGTCACATGTCGTAGCCGAGCTTTAAATGTCAGTTATCTTCTCTCTCTCCTGATCCGCCTGACGTGTGTGTGTGTGTGTGTGTGTGTGTGTGTGTGTGTGTGTGTGTGTGTGTGTGTATGCTTTTTCACACACACACACACACACAGCTCTCCACCTCCCTTTGTGTGCCTGGGAGCGCAATGCTGCTCCACTGGATTGATTCTCTCCTGCCATTTTATAATTATGTCTCCCCTCTTTTTTTCTTCTCTCTTTATCTCCTTTCTCCTCTATTTTGTTAATTCCCTCCCCCTGATCCATTTTTATACCTCCCTGTGCCCGACGCTTGTTATCACACTCCTTTTTTTCTTTTTTCTGTTTGATCTCTACTTCTTCATTTCCTCCTCTCGTACTTAATTTCTCTGTTAATTTTTGCTCCCATTTTTGCTTCCTTTTTGTCTGTTTATCTATTTCTCACTTCCGCCCTCTCTCAATCATCTCTTTTTCTTCTCCTCTCTCTCTCTCTCTCTCTCTCTCTCTCTCTCTCTCGCTCTCTCGCTCTCGCTCTCTCTCGCTCTGCAGCCTCTCTGGAGTGTTCTCCGTAGCCCGGGCGTTCCAGGACACCAGCCGCCAACAGGACCCTGTCTCCCTCCGACCCTTGGCCTCCTACACCTGACCCCTGACCTCCTCCCAACACCAATCAGAGCCGTCCTGACCCCAACCTCAAACCTAACTCCAATCTAAATCCTAACCTTGATTTTTAACCCCATGCTTAATCCCAAAATCGCAAACCTTCAAACAAGTCAAGTCATTGGCCTGTCCAGTGACTTATCACAGACATTATATCACTTTCTTGCCTTTAACCAACTGTTTCCACTAGATTTGTCCCTATCTCATCCCAACTCTCATACCCTTTCTGAAGTACCACAACCCAACAACTGCTGTCCCAGGACTCCATTCTGAGAACTAGCATCAAAAGCTGGACAATTTATCCATCCTCATCTGACGATCCCACTACAAGGACTGTGGAGAACAAACACGTCAAAGATGGCGTCCACTTCCAAAAACCTTCTCACTGTATCGTAAATCCTTCAGCGTAGCACTAATGTCCGTCCTATGTGAATAGTAACCCCACGATACATCACTGAGCAGGTGTGTAACATTCTATTGACTTCTAATGGTGACTTTACAGACATTAGGTACACCAGCCTTTCACTCTTACCCGCCCTCTTCTTTCTCTCTCTGTCCTCATTGACTATATCGCCACAGCAGCGAGAGGGTGCTACATTTTGCACTTCTGCGCATTCCCTCCCTCTCTCTGTCCCTCTTTTTCTGACTGTTGTCTGCATTGATTCTGTGCCCTGTCAGAGTTTGGGCTTGCCTGGTGAAAATTACATCTGTTGTCCTATCTGTCTGTCCTCGCACCTCTCCCTCGTTCACTTTGTGGGTTGCTTTCTCAGCGCAGTCAGCAGGCCTTCACTGTGAATACGTCCAGGTGTGGCATGAAGTGGGAGAACCTGGCAACCCAAAAGGTACTAAATGTGATAGTGAAAAGACCTGGCAACCCATGAAGGATTAAGTGTGATAGTGAAATGACTGGCAACGTAAATGGAACACGGTATGGTAGAGAGAGGACCTGGCTACCCAAAAGGGCTTTTGAACCAGGGAAAATGAAATGACTTATAACCTACATGAGACAATTGGTTGGTTGAGAAATGGTTGAGAGAGAACAAGGCAAGTGCTTCTCTACTGATGAAGAAGAAGAATATCACACGGAAGACCCCCCCCACACACACACACTCTTCTATGTCCTCATCTCACTGTTTAAAACAATTTTTAGATGTGACATATATTGAAAAAATTTTATAGAAAGGAAAATGTACTGTGGGCAAAAAACGAATCATCCAACGTCTGTCAAGTCTATCAGAGAGAGACGTGGTATTTTTCTCTCGATCCCTGTTTTATGAGAAACTAACTCTTTGCTGTAACTGTTAATGTGAAATGGCATTCACTGGTGATATGAAGGCATTTTACCTGTCATGCCAACAAACCAGTTATTGCTTGGGCCATCGTCGCCTATATGTGTGTTTTCAAACCCTGTAGCCAGTAATTAACTTTAACTAAAGCCAGTATGCTGGAGTGATTCCTATTACCTATGTATCTCTACCAGTGTAGCATTACCTATTGTCACCATCACAACAACTTCCTCCCTGTGAATATAAATAAATGGGGATCCAAAAAATCTAAATGGCCGCCAAGAAACTAAAGGGGGGAATTCCAGCCCTGGAGAGCCATTGATTTAGCTGAATTTAATTGCAACATTGGGTCTTGTGTGTTATGAGCGTCCATTGTTTGGTTTGGAGCTTGCCTTATGCTGTCTAGTGGGTGGTTGGCCCAGTAGTAGCAGATTAGTATTGATTAAACCTTCAGGACTGTGTTGCCCTCCAGGCCTGGAATAGCCCATCCCTGACATTGGAGAGGTAAGGAATGCTGATACTTAGTCACATGGGATGAAGTCATTCATAGCAAAACACAAGTGGCTATTTCATGCTTCGGTGGAGCTCTGGTGTCAGTGTCTCTCTTGGCCAGTGGGGGCTGCCTGCCCTGCCTGGCTGCTTCCAGTTGGGAAGGCTTGCGCTCTGATTTCACATCATCTGGATGTCAATAGCCAAACTGGGAGGAGGAGCAGTCTACAGTGTTAACCCAAGGCAGTGTTGTTGAATCCAGTATTGTTGAGAACAGTATTGAATTCAGTGTTTGGGTTAGGAAAAACCCTCCTGGAACTGTAACGTGGCAGGATGGAGCAGTCCCACTATAACTTGTTTTAGGGAAGGAAGTAGGATGACTTTGTATGCCGTAGCCAACCATGTGACTTTCAGCGCATTTCGAAACTGGGTCATGTTCATTAGGGAATACCGTAAACAAAATGTTTTGCAACGGAAAACAAAAACGATTGTTTCTTATTGGACAAGTCCAGGTAGTCCTTCCCTGTTTGTCTGTTTTCTCCTGTTTGGTGCCTAATGAACACGACCCTGCCAGCTCTGCCAAGGTGCCCGAGGACTTGCCTGAACTGGCTCTTTCCACAATCTCCTGATTTTATTTTTTTAGGCATTTGGCATTTATTCATTGGCACTTCACTAGTGCACTGTTACACAAAAGAACACTTCTACTGAGCCTCACTTTCTTATTGCACAAGACAAACCTTAGTACACCACCCACACATACATGCAAATAGAAGCAGAGATACAAGGAATTATGTGACTACACATAGTCAGACATTACATTCACAGGTGTATATGCGTCTATCACATTCTCACTTATCATTATTCACGATTCAGTACTACCCGTAATCATGGTAGCATCCACATTAATGTAGAAGTGTTTAAAAACATATTCTATTCTTATTTACAATAAAAGTAACTCAAAAAATGACACACTACATTATTTACTGTTCATTTCTATTTGGCACAAAATAATCGGAAACACAACTACAACAAACAGTAAATGCATCCAACAAGTTTGTAGTCACAAGCTTGATGTTATCATTGCATGCTAGAAATATGGGACCAAATACTAAACTTT
Organism: Coregonus clupeaformis; assembly: GCF_020615455.1. Classification (NCBI taxonomy): domain Eukaryota; kingdom Metazoa; phylum Chordata; class Actinopteri; order Salmoniformes; family Salmonidae; genus Coregonus; species Coregonus clupeaformis. Next base: position 24,702,020 of record NC_059199.1, read on the forward strand.
TGACTACTTTAATACACATTTTAAGTGAATTTGTCCCAGTACCTTTGGTCCCCTAAAATGAGGGGACTATGAACAAAAAGTGCTGTACTTTCTAAACGGTTCACCTGATATGGATGAAAATACCCTCAGATTAAAGCTGACAGTCTGCACTTTCACCTCATAGTCATTGTATCATCATCACAAGTTCTGGAATACAGAGCCAAAACAACAAAATGGTCACTGTCCCAATACTTTTGGCGCTCACTGTATATGGAAAGATCTAGGCAATGGGGATAATGGTAATGGTCTAATTGTTTGTTTTAGTTTTTTTTACAATATAGCAGAGATTCAGAGAATGAAGTTGGGTTACTCCTAAGTCATCATCTTCGACATTGTGACCTTCCATGATTTTGCTTTGGTGTGGATTGAGGCCTATACATTCGTATCAGTTGTGTTCCTCCATTGTATTCACATTTCCTTATTTCTATTGTGGATAGTTTCTGTGAACCAATGGAAAGGCTACAAAACAATGAGCAAACCAGCCTTTGTATTGAATACATGGACTTGGATGATACCGATGAATTAATCCTGCACACAATGTTATTTTTTTCTTTCTTTTTTTCAGGAATAATGTTTGACTTGATGTGTATGAAATTGTTTGATCAAATATGCATAAAAGGAGAGTAATTGCCAATAATTCTGCACTTTTGTGTAGTTTTTCTTCCAATTTTGATAATGATTTAGTATCTGCGAAGAAAATGTATTGATCTAATGGGATTTTTAAAAGACGGACTGTTTTGTCTGCTTGGTTGCATTAATCTTTTTGCAGGCAGTCGTGTTCTTTTTTAATCTATTTGCAATTTTGACGGTAGGCTATAATATAGTTTTTATGAATGTATTTGTTTTGAGAAAGCATTGTTCCAAAAAATGCTTGTATATGATTTGAGAAAAACGAATGTATGATTTTCTGCAATTTTTACAGCATATTTTTTTTACTTTCTGGTGTTTTTTGTATCAAACAGGCATGCAGACCGAGTCTTCAGCCCCCATATGTTCCCCCCATCTACATATAGGGTGCCTAATCATGGATATCAATGACATTTTGGTAACACTTTACTTGACACCCAGCGTCATAACACGTCATATGTCATAACAGCTGACAACTTGTCATAACCTTTTTATAAGGTCATAACACTCATAACACATATATTTAGACCTGTTGTGACAGATATTGCATTATTTTATCGCTGGTTATGACCCCTACATAAGAGTCACCGGAGGCTGTTGAGGGGAGGACAGCTCATAATAATGTCTGGAACAGAGCGAATGGAATGGCAGCAAACGCATGGAAACAATTTTTTTGATGTATTTGATACCATTCCACTAATCCTGCGCCAGCCATTACCACGAGCCCGTCCTCCCCAATTAAGGTGCCATCAACCTCCTGTGATAAGAGTGTAAAACCCCACAAAACCTACCACGGTAGTTATTTTATGGCAGGTTATGACACCTACATAAGTGTCAAAATGCACAAAACCTACCAGACAAGGGAAAACATTCCATTACACCATAGCCTACGTGTCAACAGTATGTTTATGTTATATATATATATTTTTTATTGACCATATTAAATTATCATCTTAATTGTGCACACAATTGCGCAGGACAAGACACCCTCTTTGACTTAGGACAGATATAAGGCATGTACATGATAGGCCTATCTGGCTTATATGATTATGATGTTATACAAGTTATGTTAGCTGTTATGACATGGTTATGTGGTATGACACTGGGTGTCAAGTAAAGTGTTACCAAATATTAATATAATGAATAAATAAACATATTGGGTTTGTAGTCTTATTAGTATTTTAAGTATACTTGCTCATTGTATATTGAGTAATGTTGTACTGTATATGTAGTGTACATTATTGAGCATGCCCCACTGCATATTTTTAAACACCGTATTGTATTATGTGTAGCCTAACATACAGCAGGTATGGACTGAATACCTTCCCACACTGCTGAATAAAGCGTGAAGACACAGATCCTGAAGATAGATGATGTATCAGTGGTACTGTGTGATACGATACTATACTATAGAATGTAAACCATCTCTCCTGGTTAACACGCTCCAGCCTCCCCACTCCCTCTGGATCCAGTAGGAGTATAAATCACAGTTGGAAATGACTGAGAGCAGCTCTGCTACACACACACACACACACGGAGAAAGAAAGCAGCTACACACAAGCCGGTAGTGAAAGCAGCGCCGTGGAGCAGCGCGCCGGTGTCGATGCTAAAACTCACTTACCCTGGGACATGTGGCGGAAAGGAACGGGGGAGGAGTGAGAGATGAAAAGAGAGAGGGGTGACAGTAAATCACTAGGGCCCACAAGAAATGCAGGAGACGCTCTCAGCACTTTTAGGTTTGGATGAAATCTGCCCTGTTTTGTCTTTCTCACATTTCTCTCTATTTTCCTGTCTCTTTCTAGCTCTCTCAAGCAATCCTATTCTATCCATCACTTCTGCTGTCCCTCTACACATCTGAGTCTGTCCATCTTTCTCTCTGGCTTATCTTTTGTATCTCTCTGTCTCCCTCTTCTCTCAATTCTTCCCTTTGACTCTCTTGATCCCTGTTCTCTCGTTACTGTAGCTTATTTTTCCCCTCCAAGCTCTTGTCTGCTCTCTCCTCACTCTCTCTTTGCATCCCCGCTCTCTGTCAGGTATGTTGAACACACACAGGCTGTCATATGAATTAAACATGTTGGACACTGTCGCTCAGCCCCTTTGGTGTGTCAAGCTGAACATTCGAACACAGGGGTGATCTGGCCACAGCGGAGAGCGAGAAAGTGAGCGGCATGTATGTTTGAGGAGTGTGTATCTGTGTCCGTGTGTGTGTTGGAGGAAGTCTGCAGTTGTTCTTCCCCTGTTTTCTCTCTGTGAGACACACTATATCTGATTCAGCAGGGAGGGCAGCATCTGTTTCTGTTTTATTGTTAGAGAACCGAGGAGTAAGCACAAGCAGCACACTACTTTATTAACATATGGTTTTCCCCTTTGACTAAGCAGCACGGAGTGGAATGTTCTCTCTCGCTCTTTGTCATCTCTTATCTCGCTGAACTTCGCAGTACATAATGTTTGTTTTTGCTGTCTCTTTCTTGTTGTTCTCACTCAATTCTCCCCTCTCCCTGTTATTTTTTTAGTATTGAAATGTGAGGGCTCTCATGTTCCCGCTCTTTCTTTCTCTCGCTCTCATTCTCTCTCTCTTGCACTATCCTCTTCCTCCCTCTCTCCAGTATGAGGCTTTGGGTGTAAATGAGTTGAACACTATCTATCCTGTCCATGGCTGCTAGTCTGTCTCTCCCATCCTCACTCCAGGTGGTGTGTCAGATGACCCACTTCAGCAGCCAAGGGTTACGCCTCTTCCCCTTATCAGTTATTACAGCAGGATCTAGATCAAATTTGCACCCATCCACTCATGCGCGCACACACACACACTTCACCTGGTTGAGCTCACTCTAAGCTACTTCTCATGCGTTTATCTCCTCCACTTCTCTGCACGGCCTATGTGAGCACTCCAGAGGAACCACAACAGTGCTCATGAATCATTACTGACTGTCGGGCCTCTCTCTCTCTCTAGTCTCGCTCTCCCCTTATCACTCTGACTCACTGCTCTGTGCCTGTGGAATTACCGGTAACTTTTCTGATAGGAAGCCCTAGACTGACTTGTTGGATTCCGCACTGATGGATTCCGACAGAGTGCGGCACTTGTTCGTTGTCCGCGGCAGCGGGAAAGGTGTTTCCGGCTTCCAGTTGAAGGGGGCGTTCTGAAAGCCGAACGGTCAATGGGTGTAGCAGTAAAGCCCGGCGACATTTCCCTTTCCCAGCGTCCTGCCACTGCTCGACATCAAGGGGAGAGTCGGGGTAATTACCGCCGCGTTTATGTGTCAGGGAGAGTCAATTATGTCACTGACGGGGGAGGGAGAAACAAAATGGAGAGAGCAGCACTGTGAAGCTGTTTCTTCCCAGAGGCTGTGTTTGTGTTCATGTGATCCCGAGAGCAGGTGTGTGAATGTTTGTACCTGGCGCCACTGTGTTAATGTGCTGGAGCTCCACAGGTTGCCAGAAACAATAATGCCCCCCTCCCCCCGCCACCTTCAATAGCTAGTGGAACAGGCCGAAGTCGGCACAGTGGGGAACTGGAACCTGGGGCCCTCCAGCCAGCAGGCGCCACTGAGAACGAAGGGGTGCTGTGAGCGTACTCATTAAAAAGTCTGGCGCTCGGCCCTAATGATATCCGCCGGCGCTTTCTCTCCCTCCATACCTCCCCCCCTCCCTCAGTGAAGAGTCCTAGGCCCGTCTGGTCTCGAAGTCTGTCACTGCCTCCTAATGAGGAGCAGAGCTCGGCACGACCGCCCCGGCTCTTTGTGGCACAAAATGGCCTCTCACTTTCCCTCACACGTCCCACTGCTGTGTCGAGTTCAGGGAACTAGGTGACTGGCAGAATTACTTACACCACAATGATGGGTAAAGGGGAAGTTGGGAGATGAGATGATGTAACGTGTAGCCTTTGGTGTGAAATCCTCAATCCTCTCTCATTTAATTACTGTGGGAAAGTACAGGATCCAGATGGGCCAAAACATGGAGCTTTGATGGTGCCTTTCATCCACTATGTATGAGTCAATATTCATTCAAACTGTGTTTTGAGTCCCATTTTTCACGTGGATGAGTGTTATTTGATATCAGTGTATTTCCACATAAATCATTTAGCTTCGGTGTCCTCTTCCCCCAATGTTTAATTGGCCCAGGAAACTCATGTTAATTATTTGTCCTTCCAGGATCTAGGCCAATAGAGGACACCAACAAAACTTCCCCTTGGCACTAAGCAACTGGGGAATATGAAACCATAATTGTCGCGTTGCGCAACATGTCGGTTGGGTTTTGGTAATTTTGTACAATTGGGCAAGCTTGCTTTTCCATTAACCGTTGTGCAACCTTCCCAGTTCACCAATGATCAAAACATTGTGCAGTCAGGTTTTTCCAGTCATATTAGTGGTCTGATATGATGATGTCATATACAGGAAATGGTGTGAATCATCGCTTTCTCTTATACTGTAGTTTACTGAAAAGGGTGTGGAGAGTGTAGGAGTGTCCTACCACAGGGATCAGGTTAGTTACTAACACTTTTGTTTCTCACAGCCTCTGAACAATGGAGAGGGCACAGCTTACTCTCTCTACACCTCAGAAAACTCAGAGGACGTGCTAAATCGCAGACATTTCAACAATGACTTTTGTCAATGTTATGTCAATGATCTGTTGTTGCCCTCTTGGGATGGGTAGTTTGTGACTATTGTGTGTATCTATCAAATCAGCCAATTCTCCTAGTTCTTAAATTATCTCCGCATTTAAATTGTCACGAATTAAGGATTACATCACCTCCCCCCAGCACAATTTAATTGTGACCTCTCCCCGGTTTAAGACATTACATTGAATAAGAGGATTGATATATTGATCAAACTGGACCCATGGGATAAGGATTATGTTTTGGCTGTCGCCAGTGACTGCTCCACCGCTCCAACATGTGAGGGCTTGGGCACGTGCCCATCGACTGTGTATCTGTGTGGAGGGAGGAGAGGGGAGGGTGGGGGTTAGTTGGGGGTGTGGGGCTCAGCCTGGCAGGCCAGCTGGCAGAGAAGGCAGCCTCTGGCTAGGCTGAGCGCCGTGGGCATCCAGCTTGGCACAGGCGCGCACTGCGACAGCTGGGACCAGGATGCCAACCAGGACAGCGGCACAGCTCTCCGCCATGCCAACTCAGAGAATCAGTGGCGAAGAGAGGCAGTGAAAGTCGACGGGAGCCAATAGTATGGCGGCAGAAGTTAAGTTGGGGTCAATGAGAGCCAATAGGAGAGCAGGAAAGGGGAAGCAAGTGTTAATGAGGGCCAATAGCAGAAGAGCAGAGGTACAGGTACAGTAGAAACTGTGGTTTCCCTCTGTTTGACTGTCCAATGACTATGGCAGAAAGTGTTTCAAAAATATAATTTACTAAGAAAGGATCCAACACACTGTACCTCTCCACCACATTAATTCTGTAGATCCCCACCTATTATTATAACATGCGATTCCTCCACACCCCCTCCTTATCAATAGAATGTATTGCATTCCACAAGTTAGGGGCAAAAATGCCACAAGTTAGGGGCAAATCCTAACTTCCACTTAAATCAAATTACACTTACAGATGCAGGATCTTCATTTGATCACTTTTGTTGCTGAGAATTTTCATGCACTGCAGGAAATTCAAACTTGTAGTGTATTCAAGGTTTAAAAAGGCTTCTAACGTTTGTAATTTCCACTTTAAAATTGCTGACTTGATTTGCCTTAATGAAAAATGCATCAACCCCTACAGAAAATGTAAATTAATTATAATCCACATAACAATTCACATTTCCTGTTAATGCAGGATTATTTTCCTGCTGTAGCAAACTGGCTCAAATTAAGATCCTACATCTGTAGTAATTAATTGATGTCAATGGGCGACTTAAAATAAAATTCTACTTAAGTCAAAGTATGGATTTGCCCCATACTGCACTGAGATCAGTTTTACGCAATCTCTTTTATTGGCCTGTCCTGGATATGAGCAAATCTATGCATGGTAAGTGGATATCTACACTGTCACTGAGATATGTGTCTCATAAAGTGGGTTGAATATCCAACCCAGCTAGCCAAGCACACTGAAATATGCATTCACTCTGATGTGCTTTGACAGCTCCAACTGCCTCAATATTAAACCCCTTTTGAATATGGAATAAAACGGCTAGGTCAGATAAACATCACAGTCAGCTCCCAGTGTGTACTTCCCTCCCTCTCTATTAAGCTGCAACGGTATTCAAGCATACATACACTCACTGGTCAGTTTATTAGGTACAGGGCATTCGGGAAAGTATTCAGACCCCTTGACTTTTTCCACGTTTTGTTACGTTACAGCCTTATTCTAAAAATGGATTACATTATTTTCTACACCCAATACCCCGTAATGACAAAGCAAAAACAGGTTTTTAGAACGTTTTGCTAATTTATAAAAAAAAATAAAAAACATACCTTATTTACATAAGTATTCAGACCCTTTGCTATGAGACTCAAAGTTGTGCTCAGGTGCATCCTGTTTCCATTGATCATCCTTGAGATGTTTCTACAACTTGATTGGAGTCCACCTGTGGTAAATTCAATTGATTGGACATGATTTGGAAAGGCACACACCTGTCCCACAGTTGACAGTGCATGTCAGAGCAAAAACCAAGCCATAAGGTCAAAGGAATTGTCCGTAAAGCTACAAAACAGGATTGTGTCGAGGCACAGATCTGGGGAAGGGTACAAAAAATGTCTGCAGCATTGAAGGTCCCCAGAACACAGTGGCCTCCATCATTCTTAAATGGAAGAAGTTTGGAACCACCAAGACTCTTCCTAGAGCTGGCCGCCTGGCCAAACTGAGCAATCGTGGGAGAAGGGCATTGGAGGTGACCAAGAACCCGATGGTCACTCTGACAGAGCTCCAGAGTTCCTCTGTGGAGATGGGAGAACCTTCCAGAAGGACAAACATTACATTTACGTCATTTAGCAGACGCTCTTATCCAGAGCGACTTACAGTTAGTGCATACATTATTCTTTTTTATTTTCATACTGGCCCCCCGTGGGAATCGAACCCACAACCCTGGCGTTGCAAACACCATGCTCTACCAACTGAGCTACCTCCCTGCCGGCCATTCCCTCCCCTACCCTGGGCCAATTGTGCGCCGCCCCATTGGTCTCCCGGTTGCGGCCGGCTACAGCAGAGCCTGGATTCGAACCAGGATCTCTAGTGGCACAGCTAGCACTGCGATGCAGTGCCTTAGACCACTGCACCACTCAGCACTCCACCAATCAGGCATTTATGGTTGAGTGGCCAGATGGAAGACACTCCTCAATAAAAGGCACATGACAGCACACTTGCAGTTTGCCAAAAGGCACCTAAAGGACACTCAGACCATGAGAGACAAGATTCTCTGGTCTGATGAAACCAAGATTGAACTTTTTGGCCTGAATGCCAAGCGTCACGTCTGGAGGAAACCTGGCACCATCCCTAAGGTGAAGAATGGTGGTGGCAGCATCATGCTGTGGGGATGTTTTTCAGCGGCAGGGACTGGGAGACTAGTCAGGATCGAGGGAAAGATGAACGGAGCAAAGTACAGAGAGATCCTTGATGAAAACCTGCTCAGGACCTCGGACTGGGTTGAAGGTTCACCTTCCAAGAGGACAATGACCCTAAGCACACAGCCACGACAATGCAGGAGTGGCTTCGAGACAAGTCTGAATGTCCTTGAGTGGCCCAGCCAGAGCCCGGACTTGAACCCGATCGAACATCTCATTGCCAGCAGCATACCACCCTGCATCCCACTGCTGGCTTGCCTCTAAAGTTAAGCAGGGTTGGTCCCTGGATGAGAGACCAGATGCCGCTGGAAGTGATGTTGGAGGGCCAGTAGGAGGCTCTCTTTCCTGTGGTCTAAAAAACATATATCCCAATACCCCAGGGCAGTGATTGTGTACATTGTAGGGTGCCGTCTTTCGGATGGGACGTTAAACGGGTGACATGACTCTCTGTGGTCACTAAAGATCCCATGGGACTTATCGTAAGAGTAGTAGTGTCCTGGATAAATTCCCAATCTGGCCCCTCATACCATCATGACCACCTAATCATCCCAGCTTCCAATTGGCTCATTCATCCCCCTTCCTCTCCCCTGTAACTATTCCCCAGGTCCCTGCTGTAAATGAGAATGTGTTCTCAGTCAACTTACCTGGTAAAATAAGGGTGAAATAAATACAATAAAAATCTCTGGAGAGACCTAAAAATAGCTGTGCAGCGACGCTCCCCATCAAACCTGACAGAGCTTGAGAGGATCTGCAGAGAAGAGAAACTCCCCAAATACAGGTGTGTCAAGCTTGTAGAGTCATACCCAAGAAGACTCGAGGCTGTAATCACTGCCAAAGGTGCTTCAACAAAGTACTGAGTGAAGGGTCTGATTACTTATGTAAATGTGATATTTCTGGGGGGATTTGTAAGAAATTTGCAAAAATGTCAAAAAACCTGTTTTCGCTTTGTCATTATGGGGTATTGTGTGTAGATTGATGAGGGGAAAGAAAACAATGTAATCCATTTTAGAATAAGGCTGTAACAAAATGTGGAATAAGTGAAGGGGTCTGAAGACTTTCCTAATGCACTGTACACCCTGTTCACAAAAATGGATTGCTTCTACAGACACGTGGCCGTGGCTAGTTCTATAAAGCAGGCAGACGGGTATCGAGGCATTCAGTTGCTGTTCAGTTGAATGTTAGAATGGGCAAAACAAGTGACCTAAGCGACTTTGAGCGTGGTATGATCGTCGGTGCCAGGCGCGCCGGCTCCAGTATCTCAGAAACGTCCGCCCTCCTGGGTTTTTCATGCACTACAGTGTCAAGGGTTTACTGAGAATGATGCAACAAACAAAAAACATCCAGTCAGCGGCAGTCTTGTGGGCGAAAACAGCTCATTGATGAGAGAGGTCAAAGGAGAATGGCAAGAATCGTGCAAGCTAACAGGCAGGCCACGAACAGACAAATAATGGCGCAGTACAACAGTTCTGTGCAGAACGGCATCTCGGAACACACAACTTGTTGATCCTTGTCACGGATGGGCTATTGCAGCAGACGACCACACCGGGTTCCACTCCTATCAGCTAAAAACAAGAAGCGGCTGCAGTTGGCACGCGACCACCAACACTGGACAATTGAGGAGTGGAAAAACATCACCTGAAACATGACAGCAAGTTCAGTTTACTTGAGTGGCCTGTGCAGTCCTGTGCAGACCTCAACCCAATAGAGCATATTTGGTATAAGATGGAATGGGCTGTTCGCAGCATGAATGTACCACTGTCCAATCTGCAGCAACTGTGTGATGCCATCACATCAGCATGGACCAACATCCCGGTGGAATGTTTCTGACACCTTGTAGAATGCCCCAAAGAATTCAGGCTGTTCTGGAGGCAATGGCATGTCCAACCCGGTGCTAGATGGGTGTATCTAATATACTGGCCGGTGAGTGTAGATATGGCATGGCATTCACACACACACACTCGCATAAAATCTCCATTCACACTTCAGCAGACATAAAACACATGCCACAGACATACATGCACATAATACATACACACGCACACCTCTATCTGTGAATTCATTACAGATCTCTCCTAATAAGCCTTTTCAATCCGGCGGACCCGGTGCTTATGATCTGGCCCACAGCAGGGGCCCCAGACACTCAAAGCCTCTTTATCTACCCGCTGTGTGATGATGCATTGAGAAGGGAGCGGGAATTCAAGGAGAGGCGGGTGCGTCAGGTGGGCGTGTCAGCCTCCTGTCATAATTGCCCATGCCTTCCCCCTTCCCCTCCTAACTACCAGGGATGGCAGCACTTTGTAAGGCCTCACCGTGATTAATTGCCTGCGTAACATTGCTGGAGCGGTCTAGTTCTTGCATGTGGGTCAGGTTGTACTGTGTGTTTTGACAAATCTTGATATGCCCAAAATTAAAGCAATTTATATAAGTGATTTATACTGAACAAAAATATAAACGCAACCTGTAAAGTGTTGGTCCCAGGTTTCATGAGCTGAAATAAAATATCCCAGAAATGTTCCATAGTCACAAAAAGCTTACAGTGAGGGAAAAAAGTATTTGATCCCCAGCTGATTTTGTATGTTTGCTCACTGATAAAGACATGATCAGTCTATAATTTTAATGGTAGGTTTATTTGAACAGTGAGAGACAGAATAACAACAACAAAATCCAGAAAAACGCATGTCAAAAAATTGATACATTGATTTGCATTCTAATGAGGGAAATAAGTATTTGACCCTTCTGCAAAACATGACTTAGTACTTGGTGGCAAAACCCTTGTTGGCAATCAGAGGTCAGATGTTTCTTGTAGTTGGCTACCAGGTTTGCACACATCTCAGGAGGGATTTTGTTCCACTCCTCTTTGCAGATCTTCTCCAAGTCATTAAGGTTTCGAGGCTGACGTTTGGCAACTCGAACCTTCAGCTCCCTCCACAAATGTTCTATGGGATTAAGGTCTGGAGACTGGCTAGGCCACTCCAGGACCTTAATGTGCTTCTTCTTGAGCCACTCCTTTGTTGCCTTGGCTGTGTGTTTTGGGTCATTGTCATGCTGGAATACCCATCCACGACCCATTTTCAATGCCCTGGCTGAGGGAAGGAGGTTCTCACCCAAGATTTGACGGTACATGGCCCCGTCCATCGTCCCTTTGATGCGGTGAAGTTGTCCTGTCCCCTTAGGAGAAAAACACCCCCAAAGCATAATGTTTCCACCTCCATGTTTGACGGTGGGGATGGTGTTCTTGGGGTCATAGGCAGTATTCCTCCTCCTCCAAACACGGCGAGTTGAGTTGATGCCAAAGAGCTCCATTTTGGTCTCATCTGACCACAACACTTTCACCCAGTTCTCGTCTGAATCATGTTCATTGGCAAACTTCAGACGGGCCTGTATATGTGCTTTCTTGAGCAGGGGGACCTTGCGGGCGCTGCAGAATTTCAGTCCTTCACGGCGTAGTGTGTTACCAATTGTTTTCTTGGTGACTATGGTCCCAGCTGCCTTGAGATCATTAACAAGATCCTCCCGTGTAGTTCTGGGCTGATTCCTCACCGTTTTCTCATGATCATTGCAACTCCACGAGGTGAGATCTTGCATGGAGCCCCAGGCCGAGGGAGATTGACAGTTATTTTGTGTTTCTTCCATTTGCGAATAATCGCACCAACTGTTGTCACCTTCTCACCAAGCTGCTTGGCGATGGTCTTGTAGCCCATTCCAGCCTTGTGTAGGTCTACAATCTTGTCCCTGACATCCTTGGAGAGAGCTCTTTGGTCTTGGCCATGGTGGATAGTTTGGAATCTGATTGATTGCTTCTGTGGACAGGTGTCTTTTATACAGGTAACAAGCTGAGATTAGGAGCACTTCCTTTAAGAGTGTGCTCCTAATCTCAGCTCGTTACCTGTATAAAAGACACCTGGGAGCCAGAAATCTTTCTGATTGAGAGGGGGTCAAATACTTATTTCCCTCATTAAAATGCAAATCAATTTAAAACATGCGTTTTTCTGGATTTTTGTTGTTGTTATTCTGTCTCTCACTGTTCAAATAAACCTACCATTAAAATTATAGACTGATCATTTCTTTGTCAGTGGGCAAACGTACAAAATCAGCAGGGGATCAAATACTTTTTTCCCTCACTGTATTTCTCTCAAATTTTGTGCCCAAATTTGTTTACATCCCTATTAGTGAGCATTTCTCCTTTGCCAAGATCCAAAATCCATCCACCTGACAGGTGTGGCATATCAATAAGCTAATTTAACAGCATGATCATTACACAGGTGCACCTTGTACAATAAAATGCGGCACTAAAATGTGCAGTTTTGTCACACAACACAATGCACACAACGCCACAGATGTCTTAAGTTTTGAGGGAGTGTGCAATTGGCATGCTGACTGCAGGAATGTCCACGAGAGCTGTTGCCAGAGAATTGAATGTTCATTTCCCTACCATAAGCCGCCTCCAACGTCGTTTTAGAGAATTTGGCAGTACGTCCAACCGGCCTCACAACCGCAGACCACATGTAACTATGCCAGCCCAGGACCTCCACATCTGGCTTCTTCACCTGCGGGATCGTCTGAGACCAGCCACCCGGACAGCTGATGAAACTGTGGGTTTGCACAACCGAAGAATTTCTGAACAAACTGTCAGAAACTGTCTCAGAGAAGCTCATTTGCCTGCTCGTCGTCCTCACCAGGGTCTTGACCTGACTGTTGTTCGGCGTTGTAACCGACTTCAGTGGGAAAAGGCTCACCATCGATGGCCACTGGCACGCTGGAGAAGTGTGCTCTTCACGGATGAATCCAGGCTTCAACTGTACCAGACAGATGGCAGAAAGCGTGTCTGGCGTCGTGTAGGTGAGCGGTTTGCTGATGTCAACATTGTGAACAGAGTGCCTCATGGTGGCAGTGGGGTTATGGTATGGGCAGGCATAAGCTGCGGACATCAAACACAATTGAATTTTATCAATGACAATTTTAATGCACAGAGATACCGTGACAAGATCCTGAGGCCCATTGTCGTGCCATTCATCCGCCGCCATCACCTTCTGTTTCTGCATGATAATGCACGGCCCCATGTCGCAAGGATCTGTACACAATTCCAGGAAGCTGAAAATGTCCCAGTTCTTCCATGGCCTGCATACTCACCAGACATGTCACCCATTGAGCATGTGTGGGATGCTCTGGATCGACTTGTATGATAGCGTGTTCCAGTTCCCGCCAATATCTAGCAACTTCGCACAGTCATTGAAGAGGAGTGGGACAACATTCCACAGGTCACAATCAACAGCCTGATCAACTCTATGCGATGGAGATGTCGCGCTGCATGAGGCAAATGGTGGTCACACCAGATACTGACTGGTTTTCTGATCCACGCCCCTACCTTATAAAAAAGTTAACTGTGACCAACAGATGCATATCTGTATTCCCAGTCATGTGAAATCCATAGATTAGGGCCTAATCTATTTATTTCAATTGACTGTTTTTGTTAGCAGTGCTTTGAATATATTAACAGTTTAATGCTAGTTTCCACTATGTGCAACAGTATCAACCAGGTGGTCTGTGCATTCAAGCCCACATTATCCCTCTGAGCTAAACCCAAGGCATTATCTCTTGGCACCAACACAAGCCTTCAGGTCTCAGTCATGGTTACTCATCACGCGAGTCTAGTTCACTGAACCACCTCTGCTACACATGATAAATCCACCTACCCCAATCCACTCCCTAGAAATAGTAGAATTTCATGCATAGTCTACTAGCAGATACATATACAGCCCAGACTGTCTTGGGACACACTAACCCTAATTTCTCACAGTTCACCTGGAGACTCTATTTTACCTTATGCTGTTTTACAGTATGATCTCTCTCTCTGAAGAGAAAGAATTTGTTCCACATTTTATACTCGTGAGTCCTCTAGGTTTATAGTTCTAGTACAGTGAATGGAATGTCTGATAGTGATACTCTCCAAGCTGAGAGAGAGAAATTTCAGCTGGCCTGAATTGGCACATTTAAATACAGTAGACAGCCATGAAGTAATCTTAAAAACAGATGAGAGGGAGAGAGAAATGGAGCAAGACAGAGACATATGGAGAGAAACAGAGTGCAGAGACAGAGAACGAGAGAAACAAACATAGAGAGAACCCCTTTCCAAGAGCCGGTCCTGACATGGTCTTGACACTTCAACTATACTGATCAAAAATATAAACGCAACATGCAACAATTTTAAATATTTTGCTGAGTTATATACCTATATTACTACAACCTCCAAGGCCCACTGGTTCTCTCATGTCTCTCCATTCTTTGCGCGGGTAGCCTCCTCTGTTTGCACCCAAGCCCGTCCTGTCCAGTGCCGGTTGAGGCCTGACTTACAGGAGATAAATCTTTGTCTTCTGTGTGCCATGTGCGCCATTGGAGCGATGCTCTGCTTCCCTCTCACCATCTGGGCTGTTGACACAAGGCGAAGCCAAAAGTTCAGGCTTAGAAATTCCCCAATTTCCAGGGTATCGTGAGGATCTAGGAGAGGTGATTTATGACAAAGACCTCCCTCTAATAGAGGGGTGGAAGAAACAGCAGGTGGTGGGGATGCTTCTTTGGACACTGCTCATTTTAGGGCCTTTTCATGAGAGAGTAGTAGCGTGAGAGAGAGAGAGTTCGGGTCTCTCCTGTGGTCTTTTTTTTGTGTAAATACTGTGTTAGTTTAATGACACACATCTGCAGCTGTGTTACTAATGATGGACAGCCTGACTGGTCTTCGTCAATGAAAGGGTTTTTGTGTGTGTGCGTGCGTGTGTGCGTGCATGCACATCCACGCATGTGTGTTTGGTTATGCGTGTGTGTGTGTGCTTTCATGTGAGAGACTTAGGGGTATAAATGTGTTAATGTTCTGATGACGTGTGTACTATGTGTAGGGGATGATCTGTTTGTTTGAGAGATCCTATACACTACCGTTCAAAACTTTGGGGTCACTTAGAAATGTCCTTGTTTTCGAAATAACATCAAATTGATCAGAAATACAGTGTAGACATTGTTAATGTTGTAATTTGTTTTATGGAATATCTACATAGGCGTACAGAGGCCCATTATCAGCAACCACCAGTCCTGTGTTCCAATGGCACGTTGTGTTTGCTAATCCAAGTTTATCATTTTAAAACGCTAATTGATCATTAGAAAACCCTTTTGCAATTATGTTAGCACAGCTGAAAACTGTTGTGCTGATTAAAGAAGCAATAAAACTGGCCTTCTTGAGACTACTTGAGTATCTGGAGCATCAGCAATTGTGGGTTCGATTACAGGCTCAAAATGGCCAGAAACAAATAACTTTCTTCTGAAACTCGTCAGTCTATTCTTGTTCTGAGAAATGAAGGCTATTCCATGCGAGAAATTGCCAAGAAACTGAAGATCTCGTACAACGCTGTGTACTACTCCCTTCACAGAACAGCGCAAACTGGCTCTAACCAAAATAGAAAGAGGAGTGGGAGGCCCCGGTGCACAACTGAGCAAGAGGACAAATACATTAGAGTGTCTAGTTTGAGAAACAGACGCCTCACAGGTCCTCAACTGGCAGCTTCATTAAATAGTACCCGCAAAACACCAGTCTCAACGTCAACAGTGAAGAGGCGACTCCGGGATGCTGACCTTCTAGGCAGAGTTGCAAAGAAAAAGCCATATCTCAGACTGGCCAATAAAAATAAAATATTAAGATGGGCAAAAGAACACAGACACTGGAAAGAGGAAGATTGGAAAAAAAGTGTTATGTACAGACAAATCGAAATTTGAGGTGTTCGGATCACAAGGAAAAACATTTGTGAGACGCAGACCAAATGAAAAGATGCTGGAGGAGGGCTTGATGCCATCTGTCAAGCATGTTGGAGGCAATGTGATGGTCGGGGGTGCTTTGGTAGTGGTAAAGTGGGAGATGTGTACAGGGTAAAAGGGATCTTGAAGAAGGAAGGCTATCACTCCATTTTGCAACGCCATGCCATACCCTGTGGACGGCGGTTGATTTCCTCCTACAACAGGACAATGACCCAAAGCACAACTCCAAACTATGCAATAACTATTTAGGGAAGAAGCAGTCAGCTGGTATTCTGTCTATAATGGAGTGGCCAGCACAGTCACCGGATCTCAACCCTATTGAGCTGTTGTGGGAAAAGCTTGACCGTATGGTACGTAAGAAGTGCCCATCAAGCCAATCCAACTTGTAGGAGGTGCTTCAGGAAGCATGGGGTGAAATCTTTTCAGATGACTTCAACAAATTGAAAATTAGAATGCCAAAGGTCTGCAAGACTGTAATTGCTGCAAATGGAGGATTCTTTGACGAAAGCAAAGTTTGAAGGACACAATTACTATTTCAATTAAAAATCATTATTTCTAACCTTGTCAATGACTACATTTCCTATTCATTTTGCTATATTTCCTATTCATACTCATTTCATGTATGTTTTCATGGAAAACAAGGACATTTCTAAGTGACACCAAACTTTTGAACGGTAGTGTACGTTAGTGGGGTACAATAACAAACAGATTCAACGTGGCCCACTTGGCATAAGCACGAGTTATATAAACCTAATGGTTTCCACATATTGTGTTTGGTGTACATATCACCAGTCATAATGTAAAGAACACAAACACTGAAGTCCATTCAGTCTGTCATCCAAGCTCACTACATTAGCAAACTTAAGCATGACATGCCAGCAACAAACGCTGACACTACACATCCAAGTATATCTGACCAAATTATGAAAGACAAGCATTGTAATTTTGAATTCCATAAAGTGAGTGTGGAAGAGGTGAGAAAATGATTGTGGTCCATCAACAATGACAAGCCACCGGGGACTGACAACTTGGACTGAAAATTACTGAGGATAATAGCGGACGATATTGCCACTCCTATTTTCCATATCTTCAATTTAAGCCTACTAGAAAGTGTGTGCCCTCAGGCCTGTAGGGAAGCAAAAGTCATTCCGCTACCTAAGAATAGTAAATCCCCCTTTCCTGGCTCAAATAGCCGACCAATCAGCCTGTTACTAACCCTTAGTAAACTTTGGGAAAAAATTGTGTTTGACCAGATACAATATTATTTTACAGTAAACAAATTGACAACAGACTTTCAGCACGCTTATAGGGAAGGACATTCAACAAGCACTTACACAAATGACTGATGATTGGCTGAGAGAAATTGTTGATAAAAAGATTGTGGGGGCTGTTTTGTTAGACTTCAGTGCGGCTTTTGACATTATCGAACATAGTCTGCTGCTGGAAAAACGTATGTGTTATGGCTTTACACCCCATGCTATATTGTGGATGAAGAACTCTTCATCCACAATATAGCAGTTCTTTAATGGAAGCCTCTCCAACATAATCCAGGTAGAATCAGGAATTCCCCAGGGCAGCTGTCTAGGCCCCTTACTTTTTTCAATCTTTACTAATGAGTAAAGCCAGTGTCTATGTATGCGGATGACTCAACACTATACACGTCAGCTACTGCAGCGAATGAAATGACTGCAACACTTAACAAAGAGCTGCTTCAGAATGGGTGGCAAGGAATAGGTTAGTCCTAAATATTTCAAAAACTAAAAGCATTGTATTTGGGACAAATCATTCACTAAACCCTAAACCTCAACTAAATATTGTAATGCATAATGTGGAAATTTAGCAAGTTGAGGTGACTAAACTGCTTGGAGTAACCCTGGATTGTAAACTGTCATGGTCAAAACAAATTGATACAACAGTAGCTAAGATGGGGAGACGTCTGTCCATAATAAAGCACTGCTCTGCCTTCTTAATA
Organism: Coregonus clupeaformis; assembly: GCF_020615455.1. Lineage (NCBI taxonomy): Eukaryota > Metazoa > Chordata > Actinopteri > Salmoniformes > Salmonidae > Coregonus > Coregonus clupeaformis. The sequence goes on from NC_059199.1 coordinate 24,719,946, forward strand.
GCACTATCAACAAGGCAGATCCTACAGGCTCTAGTTTTGTCGCACCTGGACTACTGTTCAGTCGTGTGGTCAGGTGCCACAAAGAGGGACTTAGGAAAATTGCAATTGGCTCAACAGGGCAGCACGGCTGGCCCTTGAATGTACACAGAGAGCTAACATTAAAAATATGCATGTCAATATCTCCTGGCTCAAAGTGGAGGAGAGACTGACTTAATCACTACTTGTATTTGTGAGAGGTATTGACATGTTGAATGCACTGAGCTGTCTGTTTGAACTACTAGCACACAGCTCGGACACCCATTTATACCCCACAAGACATGCCACCAGAGGTCTCTTCACAGTCCCCAAGTACAGAACAGACTATGGGAGGCGCACAGTACTACAAAGAGCCATGACTACATGGAACTCTATTCCACATCAAGTAACTCATGCAAGCAATAACATACGCACTATACACACACGTACACATGGATTTTGTGTTGTAGATATGTGATAGTAGAGTAGTGGCCTGAGGGCACACACTTAATGTGTTGTGAAATCTGTTGTGAATGTATTGTAATGTCTTTTAAACTGCCTTAATTTAGCTGGACCCCAGGTCCCCAGCTAATGGGGATCCATAATAAATACAAATACAAATACTATATCCTTATGACTCTACTCATTTCCGAAGGCATCGATATTGCTTGAGACTGGGTTTCTATTGGTGTTGTAAAGCCATAAAATAATCTGAAACAAACAAGCTGTCTGAAACAAGTCTCGTGGGAACTTTGTCTGAAATCAGTAATTTGCCTTTCTAGTAAATCTTTACCTTATCATACAGAATGCAAATGTTGTTCTATAATCTTCATGTTCGCCTCAGGCATTCTGTCCCTGCTTCAACATTAAAATGAATAAAGAAACTCCCCTTAACTGACAAACAGTGTACATGCAAACTTCTTTAAAACAAACCTGATTTTCAAGAATAAATACCCGACCAACCTCCTCCTCATCTCCACCCACACTCTACTTTCCTTCCTTCTCGGCACCCACGCCTAACTTACTTTAATTTTCTTTTCTTTTTTTCTCCGGACTAAACAAATTAGGAAGCAAATGAGGAGGGAGGAGAAATGGGTGATGAGGCATAACAGAGGGAAGGGGAGGAAGAGAGAGGGAGGGAGAGGGCGAGCCAACAGATGACAAGCAGAAGAGAAGGAGAGAGAGATTGAGCCTACGTGATCAAGAAAAAAGTATCCGAAAACAAGGGCTGAAAATAAAACGGGAAATATGTTGGCCTTTTTTCGTCCTAGGTAAAGCCAGGGGTTTTTCCTGACCACATGACCTGACCAGAAAATACACTGAGTCCTAATTATACACTACCAGTCAAAAGTTTAGACACACCTACTAAATCAAGGGTTTTTCTTTATTTTTACTATTTTGTACATTGTAGAATAATAGTGAAGACATCAAAACTATGAAATAACAAATTAACTTTTAAGAAGGCACACCTGTTAATTGAAATGCATTCCAGGTGACTACCTCATGAAGTTGGTTGAGAGAATGCCAAGTGTGCAAAGCTGTCATCAAGGCAAAGGGTGGCTATTTGAAGAATCTCAAATATAAAATATATTTTGATTTGTTTAACACTTTTTTGGATACTACATGATTCCATATGTGTTATTTCATAGTTTTTATGTCTTCACTATTATTCTACAATGTAGAAAATAGTACAAATAAAGAAAAACCCTTGATTGAGTAGGTGTGTCCAAACTTTTGACTGGTACTGTATGTCATGATGTTCCAAATGACCAGACAAAGAATAAAGTACATTAATATTTACTGTCTTCATCTACACGTCACGACTGTATTGTTGGGAGATTTCTTCTGTGTTTCGTGCTGACATCAGTCTTCAGTCTACATTCCAATCCATACCTCTAAACAGTGTTTCTTCCAAAGACATCCTCCAGCATTGTTTGCCTGACCGAGTTAATTGCAGCATCCATGCAATCAAAAGTCCATGAATCAGCAGCAGCAACAACAACACAGCGACACAGATGAAAGAGCAACAAGATACAATGTTCTGTGGTAAATCCAGGTCAGCAAAGAAAGACAGCTTGGAGAACAAAATATCTAATACAATACAAGCTGTGTCAGTGGATAGCAAACATCAGCACAAGGACTTCGATCGATAGTTAATATACACTGTGGCAAAATGAATGGTAAACATGGAATATTGAGAGAATATGTATGTTTTTACCATACAAGGTAGATAGACCAGTAATTTTGTAGACTAATCCATTATATTTGAGGGAACAACAGTCAGTGGATTGAGTTTGTAGTGTCATTTTAACACTATAAGTGTTTTCTACTCCGTGGAATATGGAGAGAAATGTGTGTTTTTACCATACAAGGTAAATCGATGATATTTTGTTGACCAATTCATTATATTTCAGTCACGATATAAGACTTATCAGTGGTTAGATTGGTTTGTTGCGAATGGTGGAACAACACTTACACTTTCTACTTTTTCAACAATAGAAAGTTACGTGTTTTTTCTACTTCAACCCCATCATAGAACTGTAAATCCATACATGGTAGAACTCCTGCTGCCCAGTAAGACACCTGGTAGTAACACTGGATAATAATACATTAGCGCTCTACACTGAGTGTACAAATCATTAAGAACACCTTCCTAATATTGAGTTGCAATATTAGGAAGGTGTCCTTTTGTCCTCAGAACAGGTGTCGAAAGCATTTCACAGGGATGCTGGCCCTTGTTGACACCAATGCTTCTCACAGTTGTGTCAAGATGACTGGATGTCTTTTGAGTGGTGGACCATTCTTGATACACACGGGAAACTGTTGAGCATGAAAAACCCAGCAGCGTTGCAGTTCTTGACACAAACCGGTGCGCCTGGCACATACTACCATACCCTGTTCAAAGGCACTTAAATATTTTGTATTGCCTATTCACCCTCTGAATGGCACACATACACAATCCATGTCTCAATTGTCTCAAGGCTTAAAAATCATTCTCCTCCCCTTCATCTACACCATGTGTCAAACTCATTCCACGGAGGCCCGAGTGTCTGCGGGTGTTCGCTCCTCCCTTGTACTTGATTCATGAATAAAGGTCACTAATTAGTAAGGAACTCCCCTCACCTGGTTGTCTATGACTTAATTTAAAGGAAAAAACAGACACTAGGCCTTCCATGGAATGAGTTTGACAACCCTGATCTACACTGATTTGAAGTGGATTTAACAAGTGACATCAATAAGGGATCATAGCTTTCACCTGAATACTCCTGGTCAGTCGGGTGTGCGTAATGTTTTATACACTCAGTGTATATTGCATAGTGCAAAGAGGCTCCCAGTCCTCAGTAGTCCGTGCTACTTTGTGTAGCGATAAGACTAACACAACAGGACGTTCATAATTAACCCACTACTGTCAAGTCATGTGAATAGTCTGACTTGTCATTTTGACCTTTTTGTGTGCATCATTTTCTCCTCCATCAACCCAGCTGCCTGCATCCCTCGTTCTCTTGTGAGGGACTATGAGGGGTGGGTCTTTGATCTATCCCTGCAGTGTTTCACAAAGTCTCAAAGACTTGGGGAGAAAATGGTTCTCTTACTCCGTTCGAAAATTGATTTCTTTATAATGCTTTGTGAAAGGGGATTTCCGATTCATTTTACATCACTGGTGAGAAATTGAGCCATGTCTATTTAACTGTGGGTAAGCAGTGGTATCTGTTATATACTGACAGCATCAAAGCACATACTGTAAGTTCTCTTTCTCACTGACTCGCTCCATCTCTCTCACTTCTCTTTAACACTAAACCTTGCTCTCCCTGAAGCTGTCTAAAATTAGAGGGAGTCATTAAAATGGGTAAAACAAGGAAAAGGTTGAGGGAGAGAAAGAGGGACTTTTTCCTCACAATGTTTGGAGCATCTTTCCAGCAAAGAATCATGGTAAGGACTGCATCCAGCTCTCTGCTCCCATCCAAGCAGATTGGAAGAGGGAAATGGAGGATCGGGCAAGAGGCAGTTCAAAGGGGTGAGAAAAGCCTGCTCGGATGTTTGCCAATGGAGTTAATGCATTAACATTCACACAGCAATGGAGGGCTTTGCCCCTGCATCTCTTCAAAGAAAAAGACAGGAATAGATTGTGTGTATGTGGATGGAATATACAGTGTGTGTACTGTATGTGTGTGTGTGTGCTTCTGTGTGTGTGTGCGTTCATGCATACGCAAGGGTTTGTGTGTGTGTATCATTGGTTTCACTATGAATAGTGTGCAGACATGATCTGTGTTCTATATTATTTACTCCCAGTATCTGTGGGATTAGTAAAGTCCATTTATTATTCTATGCGAGTGTGGTTTGCATGGATAATTGTACATTAAGTAGATTAGCATGCAGTGGGAATCCCTAATGGGAATTAGTTACTTTGCTTTGAATGCACGCAAATCATCATGCACTGTAGTACCCATCCACTTCTGCAACATCAGCATATTTTAAATTGTTGAAATCAGTATTGTTATTCAAGTTAATAAATAGTATAGAGAGTTTTAATGATACTGACACTTGTTATGTTTCGGTTCTGCAGTTACTTGTGTGATAGTCATATTTAATGTGGTAAGTTTCCATAAGGTTGTTATTTGACACTCTTCATCATCTAAGGATCTATTCTACAAACTCTTTGATTTTCCGTTGTATCTTCTTTGCTAAGCCACTCAACCAAAAAGAAGAGATTATTTATTTAATCATGGAGTTTAAAACAATGCCATATGTAAAGTACCTCCTGCAGGCTTTTTTATGAGAAACTGTGCAAAAATTTTTTAAATGTATTCTCCCGGCTTCAATATCACCCAAATCCCAAATCAAAATCCACCTCGGATAAATTGCAGCGGAATACAAATGAGGGGTTCAGGAGTCAGCGGCAGGGATTTTTAATGAGGACAAAAACCTATCACCACATCAAACCTGCTCCGGTTCATTTGCTGCCTTGGCGTCCCAGTAGAGTTTCGTCTCTAGCTCGCTTTGAGCCCTGCAAACGATGGCCGCCCTCCTCCCACATCCCAGAACATTTAAACCCTCACTTTGCCAAAAGCAATCCCTGCTCCTGCAGTCTAAAGGTCATTTTAAATAAATAAAGGGAGGAAGATCGCAATAGCATCCCACACACCAAGCTCCGAGCAGCACTTGAAAAGGCTAGGAACCACAACTTAACATTCATTTGCCTGGAGGTATTCTATGAGCGTGAGAGTAGAAGAACAGAACTTCCAAGACCACACTAACTCCCACTCAGTAACCATAGCTACATTAGTCACACTGTGCCTATACAATACTACTGTACTATATGACTAACAGAAAATTCCTCTGGCCTTTTAGTCGTTTTTGTGAGATTTCTTTTGTCTTTGGGAAAATCTACCACCAATGTTTATTGCATTGGGATGTTGAGCCCTCAAGGATTTAAATGAGCGGGATTCTATTAGATTAAGTTGATATTTCTCCTCCAAACTTTTCACCTCTCAGACTTTGCAGATATCATCCTTGAGAAATTATAATAACATGTCGGTGATAAGACAATGGATGTGGAGTGAATATTTGAATAGGTGTAATGTATCCTAAACCCATCACAACAATGGCACGGATAAAAATGGTGTACAGTAGAACACTCCCAAGGAGACCATGAAAAGGAGATTACATCAATATAACTCAATTCCATGTTTTTATGAGCCTCTCCCTCTCCCTGTCTGTACAAAGTGTCCTCTATTAGGTTTGCAGACCCTTTATTGTTACCCCACAACAAATCCTGGCCTGCTGTGTTTTGGTTTCCAATGAGGGTGTGTTGGGGTTTTGCGGTTGGGTTACACAGCCCTGTTGTGTGTGTCTGTTTTTGTGCTCACACACACACTCTGTGCTCACACACCCACGCACACACACTCCGTGCTCACACACACACTCCGTGCTCACACACACACGCACACACACTCCGTGCTCCCACCACACACACATCCTTTAGCCAGGCCTATCTGCGTCTCCAGCCTCCTGGAGCGCTCGAGTTCGTTACATCATCCTAAGGGGAGTTATCTGTGCCCGATCTGCACTCTCAAAGGCTGTTTTGTCTTCCATCTGCCTAGAACTACCTGAACCCTGGGATTACCTTCCCAGCCGTAGGTATTTGTTTACCGCCGCCCTAATTTACAGTGTATTTTTTCACGGTTGCCTGCCGATGCGGGGAGGAAGTGCTGCTTCACAAACAGCTTATCTGCTTACCATGGTACAATAAAGGTTAAATAAAAAGCAGTCCTTCAGGTAATCTAGCTATTCTCAACCAACCAGAGGTGCCCTGTCTGGTGTTGGTTCGTTTAGCTCATGTAACACCATGTCGGAAAAGTGGGTCTAATTAGGTATAAATGATAACAGCAATTCATTGGTGATTAAATTAAACGGAATTGCCAGCGAGTGATTGACACGAACAGCACAATTACTTTCAAAAGTGAATGAAGGGGTCCCTGTGGCCCTAAAGGTGGCTGGTGTTGGGGGCCTAAAGGAGGCCTTGTCTCAATGGCACACTAATACCCTATTCACACTACTGAGCCGAGCCAAGCTGAGCTGTACTGTAATATAATAATAATATGCCATTTAGCTGACGCTTTTATCCAAAGCGACTTACAGTCATGCGTGCATACATTTTTTTGTGTATGGGTGGTCCCGGGGATCGAACCCACTACCTTGGCGTTACAAGCGCCGTGCTCTACCAGCTGAGCTACAGAGGACCACACGGTAACTGAGCTGGCCTGGGTACAGATCCACACTTCCATAATTTATGGAACCAAGCTGGAAAGGACCATGAGAAGAGGAAATATCCGAGCCAGCACACTATGGTTTGGGTTGGCACGATAGTGTGAATCAGGCAAATAAATAAATAAAATTAGCCAGCACGGTATGGTTCAGGTCGGACACGGCATGATAGTATGAAAAGGGTAATAGTGAGGCTGGCTAACCACCAGGATTCTGGCCCAGCTCCCAGCCGGTCCCTCTCGTTGGGCATGTTTAATTACCACCTCCCCCCCTCCCCCCTAAACTAATTGGCCATAAAAAAACGAGGATGGCCCCTTCACCCAGCCTGAGTGTTGTTCCACAAAATGGCAGCTGTGTAGATTATATGAGGCATGGTGCAACTCCTCAAGAGTGATTTGGTGCTATTAATCTTTGTCATTAGTCATACAGTGCACTTTGGTTTGTGTGAGACTCAATATACTTTTCGGCTCTCCACCTACATAGTTTTAAAGAAATGATTTTATATTTTCGTGAAAATCTTTAGATGTGTTATGTCTGAACAGACTATAGGCCTACACTTTCACTCACTCCTGAACCATCAATTTGTGCTGTGTAAACGTTACCGTAGGGCACTCCCATTTGGTTACTGTGATTTTGTTTGCACACTAAAGAGCAACATTGGTTCTTGGCCACAGTGTCACCTCTACTAACATAAAGGAAATAACATCAAACTAGTTCTTTCAAGACAGTGGTGACAGTTTATAATCATTACTTGCAATAAAATATGTTTAAAAAATATATACTTATTACGCAAAGATATTCGATAATTGTCGGTATTTTACTCGTGATTTATGTTCTTCGGCGAGAGGGCTCCAGTTGTGAATGGGTGCATTTGAAGCACCGCCTCTTCCGGTCCCAAAGATAGACCAATGAGAAAAGCGTATACACACTGACGGGACGTCACGTCAGCCGCAATCGTGTCGGAATTGGAATGTTACAGAGTAACAATCGGAACAATTGAGCGTTTGGTAATTGGACACTAGGATCAGGGAATCCCATCTCTGTAACAATTTCAATGTATTTTCGAAGTCACATTGTAACTGTAAGTACTGTTTGAGGTCGTTGCGTACGTTTCTTCGTTTATATCAGGCCCTATTCTCCGATGAGATTATTTTATTTTTGCGTGTATGAGGTCTGTCGGGAGATTAAAACATAAGAGAAATGCAGGGATTTGTGAGGCTACATTTGCACCGTTGAACTGCTCTTCTTCTACACTTTCCTCGTTCGTTCATGGAACCATGGAGTGAAATATCGCCTTAGAAAGCGCGAGGCACCAGACGAATTCCACTCCGAGACATCTGGATCTAAACCTCGCCACACCGACTACTTTAAACCCCAGACAGCGTGTTAACGACTTTACATCTCAACCGTGGGATACCTTTTCTGTGTTGGCCAAGGCAGGGAACCTCATGAACCCCTGCCGCTACTCTCTACAGCGGAAAGAGTTAATAAAAAGCTTCGGGCACCTATAACCGTGCGCAGTTTTGCATTTGAATACAGCCTGGCTGTATGAGGGACAGAGAGCGTAGGTTATCTGATTGTTTTTAAGTGGTCGAGGGAGATTTGGTTATATTGTGAAATGGTAAAACTAGATAGAAGGGGGACAAAACGTATTTAAAATCGCCCACATGCACTGGATCAATCGCTGTATTGGGCCACGGAATACGAAGAAGTGGGAAGACACGAGTTTCAAATCTTTGCAGGCTGGAAGATGGCAGGGGGGTGTAGTTGGAGGTGGTGAGAGCCGAGCTTCTGGCCACTTCAAATTTATTTGTAAACAACTTGCCCCTATTCATAGGACACATGCAGGCCAAAAAACGATATTTAATCCTGCTCTCCGCCGGTGCATGTCTAGTTCTACTGTTCTACTTTGGAGGCGTACAACTTCCAGCTTCGGACAGGAACCGGCATGACCGTAGCCAAAATGGATATCGCCCCGACCAGCCGTGGCCACACTTCTCTGACCCTTTACAACAGTTCCTACCCTGGGATCAACTGGACACCGAGGAATACAACATGCACATATCGCCAAGGCAGAAGAGGGACGTTAATACAAGTGTGCACAAAGGCAAAAGATGTCGCATGGATTCGTGCTTTGATTTCTCTGCATGCAAAAAGAACGATTTCAAAGTGTATGTATACCCCCAGCAAAAGGGGGAGAAAATGTCAGAAAGTTACCAGAATATTTTGTCGATCATTGAGGGATCCAGGTTCTACACCACTGACCCGGGTCAAGCTTGTCTATTCATTCTGAGCTTGGACACCCTGGACCGGGACTCGCTCTCTCCGCAGTACGTGCACAATCTCAAAACCAAGGTCCAGAACCTTCATCTCTGGAATAACGGCAGAAACCACCTCATATTTAACTTGTACTCTGGGACATGGCCGGACTACACGGAAGACCTAGGTTTCGACATAGGCCAAGCCATGTTGGCCAAGGCCAGCATCAGTACCGAGATCTTCAGGCCCAACTTTGATGTGTCCATTCCGCTGTTCTCCAAGGAGCACCCTAGGACCGGAGGGGACAGAGGGTACCTAAAGTACAACGCCATCCCACCTTTCAGGAAATACATGCTTGTGTTTAAGGGGAAGCGATACCTTACAGGTATAGGGTCAGACACGAGGAATGCCTTATATCATGTCCATAACCAGGAGGATGTGGTGCTCCTCACCACCTGCAAACACGGCAAGGATTGGCAGAAACACAAGGATGCACGCTGCGACAAGGACAACGCAGAATATGACAAGTAAGTTATGAGGTGTTGACAGATTAAAAAGCACTATAAAAAGCTGTTATACATGTGTTATGTGGGTCATATTACCACTGTGTAAACGAAAAGTGGTCACCTTTTGTCTCCATAACAGAGTTTACAATAGTTGTCCTTTACCATTCCAAAACAGGGCACCCTTGCGTGCACCCTCGCGCTGCCTGGAGTGTGTGTTTTGCGAGCAGATTGTGAACTCATTTTATTGGCATACAAAGCCATTGACTGCCATTCTCAGGGACTGAAATGGTTTATGATTCTCTTCCTGTCCCACCCCCTAACCTCGCTCCCTTTCAAGCGTGAACGAAAACCTCTCCAGCCAGCCAGTCAATTACCTTTCCGGGTTTGCATAAATCACCCAGACCTCTGCCCCCTCTAACACAGGAATTGTACCCACTTCACCTGATATTGCAGCCAAACGAGGATATGTACTGAAACGTTTTATTTGCTGTATACTTTCACGGAATAAAGCAATGTGCACTGTGGGGGAGTGTGACCTTGCTTCACACTGCTATAAACTCCCACTTTATAATGAATAAGCACAACATTTATTAGGCCTAGACTTATTAGCCAAATCAGTTGGAATAATTTTGTGTAATGCTGTTAGGCTAATTCAATAAGGCCTAGCCTATATCAATTAGGCCTACATCCACAATAATTTGCATCATAAGTTTGATGCTAGGCTTGTGGTTTGCGTATTATCACTGATTGCGGAGACCACAACTCGTGTTGGGTCGTAATGATGCCAGTGTAAGTCAAGTCACCCAAAGGACAGGCATCACATTGTAACCATGATAGGAAACTTTGTCATAGAAGTTTACACGAAGCCTAAGCGCAATGCCAAGTTTACTTCTCCAAGAGTGACACAGGTTTGTTTTAGGCTGCGTTGCCTACTTCTGATTGAATATGCCTCTAAATCCTCAGTAAACTCAGGCATGTGATAACTCAACCCCCCTCATACTTTAGGCCGATGATGTTAGTGTTTAAAAGTTCAGGGAAGTGAGAGATTGGATAACACAGTACTCCATTGAAGACTCAATATTTCCAGTCACTTGTAAAAGCGGGTGAGGGGCCATGACTAGAAATACTTCCCAAATGGCACCCGATTCCCTATATAGTGCACTACTTTGTTTTGACCAGGGCCAAAAGTAATGCAGGGAATAGGGTGCCATTTGGGACGCACCCTACATCTATAGGCCTAGTTGGGTCAAAGGGAAATCGAACTGAAACTGAACTTTTCAGGAATTGAAACTCACTGCAATGAGAACACACTGTCCTATGACACATCGCCAATTGGAAATATGCGGTAACAACATCCCCACAAGTAAGTGCTTGTCCATTTTGTCATCTTTTTACCCTTTATCTCCCCTTGCAATCTGCTCTTCTATTCCCAGAGAGATGCCTTTGGCTCATGTCACCTGTAGAAATGTGTCATCCATTATCTAAACTCCAGGTATCCCTCCCTCGACTGCTCACCTTTCCTCTGCTCAGGTTAGCACTGACATGGCTTGGACTGGTGCGTACTCTATACACTGCGTTCACAGCCAGAGAGTCTCTCACAATCAGAGACGATGGTGAGAATGCAAGAATGCACACACGTGTTGGAACAACTGTTTGGGGTAGTGAGGGAACGGTGCCAAGGTGAAAATACTGCAGCATACCTGGATGCATTTCACCGCACTTTGGCTTCGTGATGGCAACAGTATCAACTGAGATCCTCTCACTGGTCTTGTGTGGCTCAGTTGGTAAGTTTGTGGTGCTAGCAAAGGCAGGGTTGTGGGTTCGATTCCGCTATGCGGTCACATATATTAAAATGTAGACTATGCGCTCACTATATTTTAAGTCGCTTTGGATAAAAGCGTCTGGTAAATGGCGTATATTTGAGATATTCTCTCCTCTGTCCATAGAGCAGTAAAACTATGGAACTGTGTCAACACGGTGCCTCATCTCACCCTTTTTCACCTCTTGACCTCTGACCTTTCAGCCTCTAAGAGGAATGTGGCAGGAGCAGCGGATATTGGAAGGCTGTTAAACACACATTCACACACAGGCAGTGCCTGGTAGCCCTGGACACTGAAACACACACCGACACACACACAGAGGAAGAGAGACATATACACAAATACATACTCAATGGATTTCCTGAGAGTTGCAATCACTTCCATTTGGAATCACTGGTTTCACTTCCATCCATGGGCAAGCATCAATAATAGACCCCATTCATTGATACGTTATTCAATAAGCTTCGTGGGTTGCTGACAGTAGAGTCTTGGACAGTCAGTGGGGGGAAGCAATTCAATGGCTGAAAGTACAAGGCATTTGAGACTTTGGTTCATCACAATCCTACAGTGCCTTGCAAAAGTATTCATCCCTCTTGGCGTTTTTCCTATTTTGTTGCATTACAACCTGTAATTTAAATGGTTTTATATTGGGATTTCATGTAATGGACATACACAAAAAATAGTCCAAATTGGTGAAGTGAAATGAAAAAAATAACCAGTTTGCTATGAAGCCCCTAAATAAGATATGGTGCAACCAATTACCTTCAGAAGTCACATAATTAGTTAGATTGCACACAGGTGGACTTTATTTAAGTGTCACATGATCTCAGTATATATACACCTGTTCTGAAAGGCCCCAGAGTCTGCAAAATCACTAAGTAAGGGGCACCACCAAGCAAGCAGCACCATGAAGACCAAGGAGCTCTCCAAACAGGTCAGGGACAAAGTTGTGGAGAAGTACAGCTCAGGGTTGGGTTATAAAAAAATATCAGAAACTTTGAACACCCCACGGCACACCATTTAAATCTATTATAAAAAAATGAAAAGAATATTGCACCACAACAAACCTGCCAAGAGCGGGCCGCCCACCGAAACTCACGGACCAGGTAAGGAGGGTATTAATCAGAGAGGCAACAAAGAGACCAAAGATAACCCTGAAGGAGCTGCAAAGCGCCCACAGCGGAGATTGGAGTATCTGTCCAAAGGACCACTTTAAGCCGTACACTCCATAGAGCTGGGCTTTACGGAAGAGTGGCCAGAAAAAAGCCATTGCTTAAAGAAAAAAATAAGCAAACATGTTTGGTGTTCGCCAAAAGGCATGTGGGAGAACATATGGAAGAAGGTACTCTGGTCAGATGAGACTAAAATTGAGTGTTTTGGCCATCAAGGAAAACGCTATGTCTGGCTCAAATCCCAACACCTCTCATCACCCCGAGAACACCATCCCCACAGTGAAGCGTGGTGGTGGCAGCATGCTGTGGGGATGTTTTTCATCGGCAGGGACTGGGAAACTGGTCAGAATTGAAGGAATGATGGATGGCGCTAAATACAGGGACATTTTTGAGGGAAACCTGTTTCAGTCTTCCAAGGATTTGAGACTGGGACGGAGGTTCACCTTCCAGCAGTGTGCATAGTGCTAAAGCAACACTCAAGTGGTTTAAGGGGAAACATTTAAATGTCTTGGAATGGCCTAGTCAAAGCCCAGACCTCAATCCAAATTGAGAATCTGTGGTATGACTTAAAAATTGCTGTACACCAGCGGAACCCATCCAACTTGAAGGAGCTGGAGCCGTTTTGCCTTGAAGAATGGGCAAAAATCCCAGGGGCTAGATGTGCCAAGCTTATAGAGACATACCCCAAGAGACTTGCAGCTGTAATTGCTGCAAAAGGTTGCTCTTCAAAGTATTGACTTTGTTGGGGTGAATAGTTATGCACACTCAAGTTTTCTGTCTTATTTCTTGTTTGTTACACCCAAAAAAATATTTAGCATCTTCAAAGTGGTAGGCATGTTGTGTAAATGAAATGATACAAACCCCCCAAAAATCAATTTTAATTCCAGGTTGTAAGGCAACAAAATAGGAAAAATGCCAAGGGGGTGAATACTTTCGCAAGCCTCTGTATCTGATGCCTCTGTATACAAAACATTAAGGACACCTGCTCTTTCCATGACATAGACTTACCAGGTGAAAGCTATGATCCCTTATTGATGTCACTTGTTAAATTCACTTCAATCAGTGTAGATGAGGGGGAGGAGACAGGTTAAAGAAGGATTTTTAAGCCTTGAGACTTAATAATAATAATAATAATAATATAATATGCCATTTAGCAGACGCTTTTATCCAAAGCGACTTACAGTCATGCGTGCATACATTTTTACGTATGGGTGGTCCCGGGGATCGAACCCACTACCTTGGCGTTACAAGCGCCGTGCTCTACCAGCTGAGCTACAGAGGACCATGAATGGGCAATATAAAATATTTAAGTGCCTTTTGAACAGGGTATGGTAGTAGCATTGGCGTGTCTTCATGGATGTCAAGGGAAGCCAGGCTTCCCCAAGTATTTGACAAATAAAAATGATAAAAGAATGTATATTTAGTGTCTCGTGTTTTCTGTATTTTCTGTCAATTCGCAAGTGGCTCAAACTCACCTGAGAAATCATCAGAGGGGAAACAGCACCCCTCTGTCTCAGTATGTGTAGACCATGTATCTGATGCTGTCTGGAATGAAAGAGTGACATGTTGCCGCTGTAGCATTTGATTGATGCCAGCAAGCGTTTGGCCTCCCTTGATAATTTTTTAAATAAAATAATTAGCCAATCACCATTGAGGTGAGCTCAACTGTGGGTTGTTCTGGCGCAGCAAAACGCCCCCCAAGGGTGGCCAGTTTGGATTTGGCTTCACACCAATCAAACCACATCCAAAACGTCATCATTGTCAGACAAACTTGTCTGTTTCTGGTATGCTTGTGTTGATGTCCTGCAGTAGCTGGCTTGCTAAATCGGCCCTTTCCCAAGCCATGGATGGAGATGTGGATTTGACTTAATTCTCTGTACAGGCCAATGATTATGATGGCGATTCTGATTTTACCATAAATTCATATATTGTGCCACTGGCCTGAGATTATTGAAGTTAACTTGAGCCTACTAGGCTACATATTGAACTTAGCTGGTTAATTTTTGCCCATGCAAGGAAGTTAGGTTAGCAAACAGTTTAGCTACAGTTGAAGTCGGAAGTTTACATACACCTTAGCCAAATACATTTCAACTCAGGTTTTCACAATTCCTGACATTTAATCCTATTAAAAATTCCCTGTTAGGATCACCACTTTATTTAAAAAAAGTGAAATGTCAGAATAATAGTAGAGAGTGATTTATTTCAGCTTTTATTTCTTTCATCACATTCCCAGTGGGTCAGAAGTTTACATACACTCAAATAGTATTTGGTAGCATTGCCTTTACATTTGTTATACTTGGGTCAAACGTTTCGGGTAGCCTTCCACAAGCTTCCCACAATAAGTTGGGTGAATTTTGGCCCATTCCTCCTGACAGAGCTGGTGTAACTGAGTCAGGTTTGTAGGCCTCCTTGGTCGCACATGCTTTTTCAGTTCTGCCCACACATTTTCTATAGGATTGAGGTCAGGGCTTTGTGATGGCCACTCCAATACCTTGACTTTGTTGTCCTTAAGCCGTTTTGCCACAACTTTGGAAGTATGCTTGGGATCATTGTCCATTTGGAAGACCCATTTGCGAACAAGCTTTAACTTCCTGACTGATGTCTTGAGATGTTGCTTCAATATATCCACATAATGCTCCTTCCTCATGATTCCATCTATTTTGTGAAGTGCATCAGTCCCTCCTGCAGCAAAGCACCCCCACAGCATGATGCTGCCACCCCCGTGCTTCAAGGTTGGCATGGTGTTCTTCGGCCTGCATGCTGCCCCCTTTTTCCTCCAAACATAACGATGGTCATTATGGCCAAACAGTTATATTTTTGTTTCATCAGACCAGAGGACATTTATCCAAAAAGTAAGATCTTTGTCCCCATGTGTAGTTGCAAACCGTAGTCTGGCTTTATTATGGCGGTTTTGGAGCAGTGGCTTCTTCCTTGCTGAGCGGCCTTTCAGGTTATGTTGATATAGGACTCGTTTTACTGTGGATATAGATACTTTTATACCGGTTTCCTCCAGCATCTTCACAAGGTCCTTTACTTTTGTTCTGGGATTGATTTGCACTTTTCGCACCAAAGTACATTAATCTCTAGGAGACAGAAGGCGTCTCCTTCCTGAGCGGTATGAAGGCTGCGTGGTCCCATGGTGTTTATACTTGCGTACTATTGTTTGTACAGATGAACGTGGTACCCTCAGGCGTTTGGAAATTGCTCCCAAGGATGAACCAGACTTGTGGAGGTCTACAATTTATGGGGGGTTTTCCCATGATGTCAAGCAAAGAGGCACTGAGTTTGAAGGTAGGCCTTGAAATACATCCACAGGTACATCTCCAATTGACTCAAATGACTCAAATTAGCCTATCAGAAGCTTCTAAAGCCATGATATCATTTTCTGGAATTTTCCAAGCTGTTTAAAGGCACAGTCAACTTGGTGTATGTAAACTTCTGACCCATTGGAATTGTGATACAGTGAATTATAAGTTAAATAATCTGTCTGTAAACAATTGTTGGAAAAATTACTTGTCATGCACAAAGTAGATGTCTTAACCGACTTGCCAAAATTATAGTTTAACAAGAATTTTGTGTAGTGGTTGAAAAACAAGTTTTAATGACTCCAACCTAGGTGTATGTAAACTTACGACTTCAACTGTAGGTAGCCTATAAAAACAAAAAGCGTACTCTATGACAGAGAAATAGTAACAGACCGTTTTGCCATCATGAAAGAGAGGAGGATGGCATTGGCGTTCAACTAGTCTACAAGTAGGTTGAGTCAACTTTTTGTTTTTACTTGCGCAAGCACGCACACACACACAGACAGAAATCAGTACAATGGACAGCCACGTGATATTTAGCAACATTATTTTCAATGTGTTAAACTAAGCATATTGCCTTGTTGATTTGATGTTTAAGTTGAAATGGTGCTGGAATAGCGGAGACAGTGCTCCTGTTGTCTTTGTGCTGACTTGTGGTAACTCCGTGGTTCTAAATCAGTAGTTGTTTAGTAAACTGTCAAACATGAACTTGCTTGACCATGCTGCAGGTCATATAACTGTTTGTTATGTGCAATATTTGCTTTGTGGACTTCACCGGACAGATGTTGTTCTCTGGTTTTGTAATGAAACAAATGTATGTGTAGTTTTAATTTATTCTGCCACTGTGACTTGTCTTTTTGTTGTCACGACCTTATGGTATATCACAGTGGCATATGAACGAATGGGTTATAGAGCAAAAACGCATTTATCACAACAGGTTGTAATATGGCTTTTTTATTGGCTTGGCTTCCCCAGTGATTTTACCCACGCACCGCTACTGGGTAGTAGGTGCCAGGCGCACCAGGTTGTGTCAAGAACTGCAACGCTGCTCGGTTTTTTCATGCTCAACAGTTTCCCGTGTGTATCTAGAGTGGTCCACCACCCAAATGACATCTAGCCAACTTGACACAACTGTGGGAAGCATTGGAGCCAACATGGGCCAACATCCCTGTGGAACGCTTTCAACACCTTGTAGAGTCCCTGGCCCGACGAATTGAGGCTGTTCTGAGGGCAAAAGGAGGGGGTGCAACTCAGTATTAGGAAGGTGTTTCTAATGTTGGGTGTACTCTGTGTATGTGCTGTTAGTTACATTACAGCCTATATCAGACTACTCTATCATAAGCTATTAAATCTGTCCCAACTTTCCAACCTGTCTCCTCTCTAATGTGAGTTTTGCTGCGTATTACTTATTTCCTCTCCTTACGACATTCCCAGCAGACGGCTGGATCATGATCCCCCCCATTTAATAGTTAACCAGTTTTGTCGGCCGGTATTGACTTTGTACTTTAGCCACTTCACTAGCAGGCCGCCACATCTCAAGGTCACTCCAGGGACTCCTCAGCTCAGTTGAATGGGGTGTTTGAGAGAGAGAGAGAGTTTGTGTGTGTGCACTGCATGTGTAAGAGTTGGTCAATGTATGTGTGTATTTATGTGTCTGTGTTCTTTCCCGTATGAAGCCCCCCAAGGCTGCAATATCGGGCCGAGGGATGGATTGGAGGGATGATGCATTTTCATTTTCACAACTGCGTCATCAGCAGGAATTTTCCCACTTGAGTAAATCCTCTTGAAGAGGAGGGGGCTGGCCTGGCCATGCTGCCGTGCTCTCTCCTGTTTGTTCGGTGCTATCGGAATGAAATGAAAACACTGATGTGATTTGGGGCGATGATGGCTTGTTGCCATATTTCCATTTCCTCCTTTATGACGCAGAGCTTAGCATTTTGTTGACACAGTGTCACAGATTGATTAGCAAACCTGGCCAAGCAAAGACAGCATCCCCTTCTTATCATGTTAAAATAGCATTATGAATACCGTTCTCACAAATGTCAATGGTGGTTATTCTCTGGGCAGATCGTGGCATGCTATTAGAGTGGATGTGGCACTGGAGGTTAACACAGACGATGTAATTTGCTGCGTTCCGCAGCCCGATACTCAGGGGGGTGTCATTCTCCCCGGGTCGCCGTTGTTTGTTTTCTCTTGTCAGATGAATACATCGTGAATATTTCATCGTCCTCCTCTCACTTAAATAAAGCACTGGGCCATCATCACTCCAAAATATGCTAATGATTAGCGGGGAATGCTAGTTTGCCTTAATTAGCGCTGTTTGATTATTTCTGGGGAAGATGTAGTCTAGTCTACACCGGCATGGCTGTTTTTATCTGATGTGTCAATCTATCCATCCAATTTCCCCCCTCTCGATGTGTTTATGTACCTTTTTGAATCCGTGAAATGTTGTAGTTATTCACACCTCATGCAGAGTGCTCGTCTTGTCGGATACTAGTGAGGCAGTTGTGACTGTATGAGACAAGCAGACATAGTGTAGCATTAGTGCCTTTTTCTGATTGTGAGGGCACCATGGCCCAATCTCCCTCCTATTAATCCCAGTTGTCGAGGCTGTGTATTCTATGGTCGTTGGCCCCAACTCTGTGGGGTGGTTGCTCCTGATCATGCTGATATGTTGGTCTGTCTTTGCATCTGTTTGTGTGTTTGCACATCTCTCTGTTATTGTGTGTGTGCGGAGCGAGGATGGGTCATGACCTCTCTGTCTGTGCCTGACTGAGTGACGAAGCCGAGGCTCTTCTTAGTGGCCCACAGTCACCACGGGGATTACTATGATGACGTGGCTTCTGGCCTGCAGCAGCTGACAGACCAAGCTGGACGAGATGGAGAAAGACCGACCAACCGGGGCTTTACTGGCTCAGTCCCAGTCCAGCCACCTCCGCTTGGCTAGTGGTGGGGAGGGATTGATAAATCGGGAGTGTTTCACTCCGAATGAAAATCGATCTGGGCATTAGGGAAGCGCCGGGGCTGCCCCCGTGCATCATTTCCTCCGTTAAGAGCTCACCGTTTCTCCAAAACCGGAGGCAAATCACGCAGCAGTAATTGAAAGTACAAAATAACAAGGTAGAAAACTAAAGTCTTTTAATTCCTGGACTGTCAGGGAATGCTTGAAAGGCATGAATGAATCAGTGGGAGGGGTACAGTGGTAAATCTCTTCCCTTTCCCCCATCTCTCTCCCTCTGCTAAAGTGATGAGTTAGGCAGGTAAGTTAACAGGCTAACCACTCCGTTTTAAAAGATACTAAGGAATCAAGTGAGACAGCTGATTTGGCTCTTTGTGAAGTAAATTGAGTGAGACAGGTAAGCTGACTGGTTCCATGTAAAAAATTATGAGTGAGACAGACATATGATTGGTTGCCTATACATTTTTTAGCTCGGCGGCAGTAGGAGGACCTGGCATTTACATTTTTGAGTTCTGACATCTGTCTCGTTTAGTGCATGAAAGCATGTTCATCTCGGCTTTCTCTACTATGTGGCACGGATATGCTCAGAGCATCTCATATTCTCTACGTCGCAGGCAATTTGCAATATTTACTTCTCCTCATTCTTCTGGGGTAATATTTTCCTCAACTCTTTCAGCACCTCTGACTGTTATTCTTGGTTTGTGTAGCATACATGGCCTACATTCTGAATGACAGCCCACTTGTGTTTGTATTTCTCTGGGTATCTGTTGACTGTAATTGCTTGGAATTAGATTTAGCCTACTTTAAGAATCCATCTACAACCGATGAATCCCTGGCTGAGAAGCATGTGGGTCACTAAATTATATTCCATAAAGAACTTCCTGTAATCTGTTGTTTATTGTCTTCTTGGGAGCTCCTACTGTTAGGCTGCTCAAACTAGCCCAGTTGGCCCACGCTTTACGGTCAGTGTGAATAGGCTGTGTTTGCATGCTTGTTATCCTACATGGACTCATTGGCTCTGTGTGTGGTGGGCCATGGGTGAAGGGGGGTGGTCATCTCAGACTTGTCGCTCTTCCTGAATGACTCTCTGTGACCCACCCGGCTTTTGAAGCCCATGACCGACCCATCTCGTCAGCGTGGGGCAATAACTATGACCTACTTCTGTCCTGGACACTGGCCGGGAACTGGAGCCTAGGGTAAACTAGCTTCCTGTTCCCTGACTGTCCTCCCTCAGGGCATTACAGCACAAGGGGGGCGGTTTTACGGCAGCAAGGGCACATTTGATGGGCCCCAGGAGAAATGTAACAACACCTCAGGCCAATACTTCAATAGAACGGCAGATTGTTGACGTCACCATCTGTCCTCAATACACTGACCCCTTCACTTTTCACCACCACAAGAGTGAAAACAAACACTTCTCTCCACTGTATTGATATTCAAATAGTAAGTTGTGAAAGGGGGTGCGTTAAAAAAGCATTATGTTCCTGAAGAATTTCAATATGTTTGGTAGAAAGTAGAGGCCTGGCCATCAGACAGTGTTTTGTTGAAGTGGTGGCAGAGGGTCGTATGGCTTGTGCTCCTCGCTTGTGCTTTATGGGTTAGTTTGACTTCCCCTTTGTGGGTGTAAAGGCTCTGCTGCCCTAGGTGCTGAGAGGGGCCCTTTTGTGTGAAAGTTTGCTCTGGTTCTTTAGCCGCCGCCTGTGCCTTGTTGACATCACAGCCCCTCTGCCACCCTACCCCCAAACCTCCTCTCCTCAAGGCTCTGAACTCCAAAAGCCCACCCCCTCCTAGATCTCTCCTCTTAGCCAGTCATTACTTGAGGCTGCTCGCTCATGACTCTTTTTTTGCTTTTGGACCCTGGATGCCGGCAACAATGGCTGCTCAGACACTCCAGCGACCCCTCATTTGGCAGATTCCATGACACTTCACGGATCACCGGCCAAGCCAACACTGAGGGGGTGGAGTGGGGGTGGTGGATGGAGGGGGCGGCATCTGGTCTTACGGTGGAGACTCTATGCCAAGCATGGGTGGGGAGAATATTGAATTATTTTGGTTATCAGGGCAGTTTTTTACTTTGCAGTTTGTTTCTGATGTAAAAATGTAAATGTTTCTGATGTTTCTCTGTTTATTCATGAGTTCCTACAGGGCCTCCTTTTCAGATAAGGGAAAGGGGAATACGATTGTTTGTAGAGTGTAGGACAAAGTGCAGCTGGTGGTACTGTTGGACTCAACGAACTAACGACCGCTCTCTCTCCCACCCCCTGGAAATGAAATGAAAATGGATTCAAAACAGGCATTTTAAATTATTTTAACGCTCTGCAAGCTTAATCTGCTATATATATGGAATCTGGACTGGCCGTTTACCAATTAGTGCAAACCCAGTAGTAAGCTATAGGCCTACGTGGGTAGGAAATGAAGGCATTTGATTCTTTGTGAAAGTCATTTGAGGTTGCATTTCTGTTGAGTGAGTCAGAGGTGGCTCACAGCCTGAGAAAGGATAGTTTCCCACAAGCTAAACTCTGTGTGTTCTCTTTTGTGACGAGTGATTTTGTGACGAGTGATTTTACAGGCTGTCCTGTAGCTCAGTTGGTAGAGCATGGCGCTTGCAACGCCAGGGTTGTGGGTTCGTTTCCCACTGGGGGCCAGTATGAAAAATGTATGCACTCACTAACTGTAAGTCGCTCTGGATAAGAGCGTCTGCTAAATGACTAAAATGTGAAATGTGGTTTCTCATCTGTCATGATGAAGAAGGCCATGGTAGTTTTTGACAATCGCTTGTACAGTATGTTGAACCTGCATCCTGGATTGCGGTGTTTAGCCAACTGCATCTTCGGGATCAAAGCGACTTGAAGGCGCTGAGGAGAGGCCTGTGCTGGGAAACCGGAGCTTGCGCGTCTTACTCCGGTTAGCTGTTCAGCAGGTGTGTTATTCTGAGGTTTTAAATGTTTATTTCCCCAGAAAGTTCTGACACGACAGCACTTTGTTTTCAAAGCTTCTGCTTTCTTGTTTATCTTGACGCTCGCTTGCTAGATGCAACGTTCCCTCTCTCTCTCTCAAGGTGAGAGCAGGAGGGAGGTCGGTCGGGGAAGCGACGTTGTAGGGCCATCGGCGCAGTGACACTGGAATTTGATGAGCTGTCTCTTAATTCGGTTACAAGGTTTTAAAGAAGCTGCACGTTTATCTGGGGTTTGCCAGGGCTGGGGATTAGAGAAGCTTTTTAATGTAGCACTGCACCTTTATGCCATTAGACTGGTAGCAAAACTGTGACTAACCTCCCGTCTTTCACACAGCGTTTATTCCCTGAGTCAGTGTCTCGCTTCTTTCATGCCATTTGAATCAAATCCTAAAGTTATTCATGCATGTTTGCCACCCCTCCACTTGCTTTCTATGTTCATGGGTGTGTGTTTGTGTTTCAAATACTATCACACATAGGAGAGGGTTTTTATATCGCAATGAGTTTTCACTGACGTCTTTATGACGTCTATAGGCGCGTTTGTGATGTATCATATGTTGGGCTGGCTCTTAACCTATGGTTGTGTGTTGTGTTTAACCTATGTTTATCAAGATGTATGTAATGTCAATGTTCTATTGAGGTGAGAGTAAAAAAAAACGCATGTCAAAAATGTTATAAATTGATTTGCATTTTAATGAGGGAAATAAGTATTTGACCCCTCTGCAAAACATGACTTAGTACTTGGTGGCAAAACTCTTGTTGGCAATCACAGAGGTCAGACGTTTCTTGTAGTTGGCCACCAGGTTTGCACACATCTCAGGAGGGATTTTGTCCCACTCCTCTTTGCAGATCTTCTCCAAGTCATTAAGGTTTTGAGGCTGACTTTTGGCAACTCGAACCTTCAGCTCCCTCCACATATTTTCTATGGGATTAAGGTCTGGAGACTGGCTAGGCCACTCCAGGACCTTAATGTGCTTCTTTTGAGCCACTCCTTTGTTGCCTTGGCTGTGTGTTTTGGGTCATTGTCATGCTGGAATACCCATCCACGACCCATTTTCAATGCCCTGGCTGAGGGAAGGAGGTTCTCACCCAAGATTTGACTGTACATGGCCCCGTCCATCGTCCCTTTGATGCGGTGAAGTTGTCCTGTCCCCTTAGCAGAAAAACACCCCCAAAGCATAACGTTTCCACCTCCATGTTTGACGGTGGGGATGGTGTTCTTGGGGTCATAGGCAGCATTCCTCCTCCTCCAAACACGGCGAGTTGAGTTGATGCCAAAGAGCTCCATTTTGGTCTCATCTGACCACAACACTTTCGACCCAGTTCTCCTCTGAATCATTCAGATGTTCATTGGCAAACTTCAGACGGCCCTGTATATGTGCTTTCTTGAGCAGGGGGACCTTGCGGGCGATGCAGGATTTCAGTCCTTCACGGCGTAGTGTGTTACCAATTGTTTCCTTGGTGACTATGGTCCCAGCTGCCTTGAGATCATTGACAAGATCCTCCCGTGTAGTTCTGGGTTGATTCCTCACCGTTCTCATGATCATTGCAACTCCACGAGGTGAGATCTTGCATGGAGCCCCAGGCCGAGGGAGATTGACAGTTATTTTGTGTTTCTTTCATTTGCGAATAATCACACCAACTGTTGTCACCTTCTCACCAAGCTGCTTGGCGATGGTTTTGTAGCCCATTCCAGCCTTGTGTAGGCCTACAATCTTGTCCCTGACATCCTTGGAGAGCTCTTTGGTCTTGGCCATGGTGGAGAGTTTGGAATCTGATTGATTGCTTCTGTGGACAGGTTTCTTTTATACAGGTAACAAACTGAGATTAGGAGCACTCCTAATCTCAGGTCGTTACCTGTATAAAAGACACCTGGGAGCCAGAAATCTTTCTGATTGAAAGGGGGTCAAATACTTATTTCCCTCATTAAAATGCAAATCAATTTATAACATTTTCGACATGCGTTTTTTCTGGAATTTTTTTGTTGTTCCTTCTGTCTTTCACTGTTCAAATAAACCTACCATTAAAATTATAGACTGATCATTTCTTTGTCAGTGGGCAAACGTACAAAATCAGCAGGGGATCAAATACTTTTTTCCCTCACTGTATATTGAAGCAACATCTCAAGACATCAGTCAGGAAGTTAAAGCTTGGTCGCAAATGGGTCTTCCAAATGGACAATGACCCCAAGCATACTTCCAAAGTTGTGGCAAAACGGCTTAAGGACAACAAAGTCAAGGTATTGGAGTGGCCATCACAAAGCCGTGACCTCAATCCTATAGAACATTTGTGGGCAGAACTGAAAAAGCTTGTGCGAGTAAGGAGGCCTACAAACCTGACTCAGTTACACCAGCTCTGTCAGGAGGAATGGGCCAACATTCACCCAACTTATTGTGGGAAGATTGTGGAAGGCTACCCGAAACGTTTGACCCAAGTTGAATTTTTTTTAAAGGCAATGCTACCAAATACTAATTGAGTGTATGTCAACTTCTCTCTACTATTATTCTGACATTTCACATTCTTAAAATAAAGTGGTGATCCTAACTGACCTAAGACAGGGAATTCTTACTAGGATTAAATGTCAGGAATTGTGAAAAACAGAGTTTTAAATGTATTTGGCTAAGGTGTATGTAAACATCCAACTTCAA
The DNA here is from genome assembly GCF_020615455.1 of Coregonus clupeaformis. Lineage (NCBI taxonomy): Eukaryota > Metazoa > Chordata > Actinopteri > Salmoniformes > Salmonidae > Coregonus > Coregonus clupeaformis. The sequence goes on from NC_059199.1 coordinate 24,744,348, forward strand.
CTGTTTTTTTTGTTTAGACAGTTGGGTTTGTACTTCCCGTCAGTCTGTCCATTGTGTTTGTACTGCAGTTAGAGGAGAGGGTATGCTGTGTTGGCAGCCTAAGCTGTGCTAGGTTTGCCCTGTAGTCTGAGCAGTATGTGTACAGTGTGTATCCTCTAGTCTAAGTTGTGCCAAATCAGTAGTGCGTTCCAGATTCCTCTTCCTCCTGTGGATGTTCTTAAGTCCTCTGGCACTTTGCTTCCCCGGTGCATCTTGTTTGGACGAGCGCTGGAGCTGCTTTAACTGTGACCAGTCATGTGGAACCCCAGAAGCTACACAAATGAATAATTTATATGCAGGATTTTTATTCATGTATTTTTACTCACCGTTTTTGTAGTATGTCCACATATACAGTGCTACTGGTCATTCCTTTTTCAGGTAGCCTCAGGTTTTTCTTTTTATTCAGCGCCATGAATGCTGTGGGGTCTTGTATTATCTCAGACTTAAGACATTTAATTAGAATAAGAAACTGATCTTAAAGTCAAAATCGATTGCATTTAAAGAATATGGACTAGGGCTGACCCCATTTAGTCGACTGGTTCATTGTTTGGCCGACAGGCTGTTGGTCTACCGAGATTTCTTTAGCAACAAAATGTAATAATTCATGGTGTACAAGCAGTGGCGGTTTTACACGGAGGCCGGGGGAGGCCCGTGCCTCCCTGGAAATGTCCCTGGCCACCCCTGTGGCCCCCCCGTGCTGACCAAATAAAAAATTATGAATTTATAACTATTTTACACGCGAGCGCCAAAAGCGGAACTAATGCAACGCTCTACACGGCAACGTTCTACACGGGTAAATTAGAGTGGCGCACCCAAAAACTGTATCCTGCCATCTGCCTGCCTGCCACATGTGGTGCTGCTTCGGTGAATGAGAGCTCAGCAACTACTATTTGCGAGAGGAGCTACGATTTGCAGGAGTCGAAGGTAAGGAAAACGATTTAATATCATAAGTGACTTGTTGTTCTTGCACATAGCCTACATGTTCCTTTTGTTCCTCACACATAAATCAAATCAAGTTTTTAAATGTCTGGTCTCGATTTGTTTAGAAATGTAATCATATCTAAGCAAACTCATCGAAGCAGAAGCAAATATCCAAATGTTAGTAGGCTATCCTTGCTAGGTCTACACAATGTTGTGATGTTAACCACGTAACTTCATCCGTCTTGGCTGTTGCATCGCGATAACAAATACATTTTTAGTAAAGTAATCAACAGGTTATCTGCCAGTGTTAAGTAGGGAGGGATGGTTAGGTAACAAAATGTAATGCATGCCCCTACGTTTTTTCTTCTTCTAATAGTTATCATGAAACGAGGAAGGGACATAAAGTCATTTTTTGCCCCAGCAAACAAAAAAGTGAGAGAAACAAATCGAGGTTTTGAGAAAGTTGAGGAAGAGGGAGAGCCAGCATGTGATGAAAGTGAGGGGTCTGACAAAGAGAGGGAAATTCCAGAGGGTGAGGAGGATGAAGAAGAGGGTGAGGAGGATGAAGAAGAGGGTGAGGAGAATGAAGAAGAGAGCGAGGAGAATGAAGAAGAGGGTGAGAAGCATGAAGAAGAAAGCATACAGGGACAGAGAGATGAACAGCCAGAGGGACAGCAAGTGGATCCATGTGGATCAAGTACTGCACCATCAGGTTTGTGATGAGGAAGGTTCTTACTATTTGCAAAGCAATGCAATTACAATGTAATGGTAGGCCTGCTGGGTGTCCTTAAAATGCTGCTTTCTGCTGTTAATTCTTTTTTGTGTCAATATGGCTCTGTTTTTTTTTTAAGTAAATACTTTGCCTACATTTTGAAATACATGCAGATATACAGTAAATAAATGTTGTAGTTGTGCTCTATGTTTACTGTCCATCTTCTTCAGATATCAGCAAGTCTAAGTATGACGTACCAGTACAGCCGAACTTGAAGATATTCCCAACCACACTGATGGGGGACAGAAGACGAAGCTTCAGACCAAACTGGTACACTACTCATCCATGGCTTGAGTATTCTGTAATGACGGACTCTACATGTTGCTATGCATGTAGACATTTTAGCACACCAAATGCCCCAGACACCGTTTTTGTTTCAACACCTGGTTTTACAAACTGGAAAAAGGCAACTATGAGAAATGCAGGGTTTTCACTACATGCAGTCTGAACGACACAAGTGTGCAATGATCGCATGGAGGGATTATCAAAGAGCTGTTAGAACTGACGCAACACTAACAGATCTCCTTGACAAAGAACACACTAAACAAGTACAAGAAAATCAGGCATACATTAAAACAGAATTTCTTTTCTGATTTGGTTTATTTTACCTAAATGGATACAGGGTAGTGTGTTTTGTTTATAAATCACTCAGAAAGTTTTCTTTCTTAAAACAAAATGTGGAATCAACTGTCCACAGTAGTGGGGCTTCCATAAATAGGAAATGGCACATTGTTGTACCCTTTGTTGTATCCTGGAGTTTTGTTCACATTGAATATGAACCCTGTATTTGTACCCTGTACTTTTTAATTTTTTTTAATTTATTTATTTTTTCATTTTTATGGCACTATCTCTCTTGCATCTGCACTCTTGTACAAAATACGTGTTATAATAAATGTCATATGATTTTAAAGTAAAATAAAGTTTATAATCTTTGAATATCATGTGTTGCCAGTTTTTTTATGTGTGCCCCCCTGATTAAACACTGGCCCCTCCTTGGCCCCCCTAGTAAAATGTGTCTAGAACCGCCACTGTGTACAAGACACCTGTCTGTGTGGATTAATCCATTGTGGAGGTTGTGGGGATGGCACAGTCCATCACTCTAAGACGTGCTACTGAAATTGTATATGGTTATATTATGTAAGAAAAATGGTGCAACACTAATAAAAATAATATTTTATAACAAATGCGCTTTCTCCTGCATTGGATAGCAGTCACGCTCAGCAGATCTGAAACACATCAGTACGCTGTTGAATTGGCGCCTTTTCAAAGACCATGTTGCTATGTGCATAATAGCAAAGTTAACCAGCATATTGGTGTTGAGAACAATGCGGCGGAGGCAGCAGTGGAGTTAGGAGACGAGAAAACAGCCCTTGCCTTAATTGTCTAAGAAAAGTGAGGAGAGGAAATCCCAACTTAATTAGGTCTATAATCAATAGCCTAACTGTTAAATGTGCCTGGCTTTATAAATCATCCATATATATCTACAGAAATAAGACAGATTCTGCTTCTGTTGTCTGTTTGAGTGTTTGTTTAATAGCCTACTGATTCCGTGAGTACCAAGCCTCACGCAACCACAACATAAACAATTTCACAAATTCGGCTGTTTTTAATCTTCGCTATAATGTAATGTGATTATGTTAGACTACAGGTCAGGCCCTATTGGTCATGTGCATGCGATGCATACATGTCACGTAAAGAGAGCAAGGGTTGAGGGAATAGGGAATGTTTTTCCTAAACAAATTAGGGATTTCGGTAACAACCTTTCAGTTAGAAATTGCTGTAATTATGTTGCAGCTTCAGCAACACGGACAGCGCGATGAACACTGTTGATGTTCTGTTGTGGTCGCTGCAGCAAAGAAGAGGGAGACAACGGGTGCTAGTCAGTCACTCGCTGTAATTTGTCTTAATACAGCTCAGCAAGTCTGAGCCCGGCCCAGCACAATCAAATTAAGTGCGGTTGGACTCCCTCTAGTCATTTGTGTGTCTTAATTATTTCATCAAACGGTGCGCTTAAAGCATCAGACAAGCTCAGTGCATATAGTGGATTTGATTAAAACACGTAGGATGTGTCTTTATGGAGAAGAAAACATTTTTAAGAACAGACTCGGTCGACTAAGATTTTTTTGCGAGGTCTGTACAGCCCTGATGTACAGAGGCTGGATCGGCTCTAAGCCACTGGCATCTTGGGATGTTAATAACCTTTCAATAAGTCAATACATTTTCAGACTACAGAATACATCACAAAGATGCATTGTTCTGTATTTCACATAGCCTACCTATTGGGTTGGTGGTGGACTAAAAGGATATCTAAGGGTAGTACCTTTTTGCCTTCTTTACACAGGCACGTCGGCTTGATTGCAAACAGATCATTTGACTAATTTCAACCACTTTCTTAAATTCTTGAAATCCTGCTACATATCCAATAGATGTGCCATGCCGTATTCACTGAATATCGCCCAGGTGAGGCCCCCCTATTCTATGTAAGAGTTGGTGAGTTCGCATTGCCCTTTGTGGGAGCAGGGGCGTGTTAAGCAAGATGCAATGTTTTGGAATGTTCAGATATAAATATGCTATGTAGAACAAACGTGTCTCTGACATGTAGAATAAGGAATCATGTCGGCTCTTTTCTTGGCATTTCTGTCTGCAATGTTCGACAACGTTTGGCTACCGAATGTGGTCCTGGTGAACTTCCCTTGCTCTATCAGGAGGCTGGTTAAGGTCTCTTGAAGAAGCTTATGCTGGTCACTTATTCTGCGATAATGCCAGTGATAAAGGTCCCTTGTATTTTCAGCACCAGCAGTGCTACACCTACCCTCCTAATCCCAGAAGAGGATTAGGATCAGAACTGCCTCTTGTTAACTAATCGCTTCAATGATGCCCAGCTCTCCTGTCCTCTCTGGATTAAGGGAGAACTTTCTCCCTCTCTCTCTCACTGGTTTGCCAGATGTCCCTACTGGCTGGGGCAACGTTGTCTAACCTATATATTGTTGGATTATGTTCATTTCATAGATGCGATAGTCGTGAATGTAGGCCTAGCAAACATGCAAGTGTTGATCTTGTAGCTGTCTTCATTTAGAGTTTGGTTAAGCGCTGTATATCTCTTAGGATGTAGCCTAACAGTGAAGTGAATGAGTGAGTTCTGCCCTTGGGCAGATTGCCACCATCACCCTGCTGGTTAATGATTGACAGGGCCCTACATTTCCTTATCATAGCGGTCCCTGTTCCACTGTCACTCCAGCGCCTTGTCGAGGCCGACTACGCACATCTCAAACACTTTTTTTATGAAGTGACTAGTCCTCACTGTAATTGAATAGGTATGTATATTGTTGGATCGCAGTGTTCTAGCATCCTACCACTTTCGAAATAAGCAGATGGAAATCGGTTTGGGCTATTGTGTGCTCAGCCTCCCCATCGGCAGGCTGTATTCTCTCTCTTACATAATGATTCACGCAGGCACACAGCAGTACAGGAAGCCCTTTGTCTTAATCAGAGTGGCACTCTCTCATTACTCTATGGTAATTCATGCTATTACTTACCACGTTGACACTGTGCAGGTCTTTGATTGTGAAATTCGTTATCATCCAGCCTTGGGGCCACAGGCTCCCTTAGTGTTGGTTGGTGCTGTGAATACGCCTTTTGACTGTTTGTCTTACCCCCTCTAGGTGCAGTCTGGGATTGGGCTAGAGATCAAATCACATTCAGGTCAATGTACACTACTGTGAAAGACCTCTTGGACAGACCCAGTCATGGGCTGTGTGTGTGTGTGTGTGTGTGTGTGTGTGTGTGTGTGTGTGTGCGCGCGTGCATGAATGAGTGTTTGTTCATTAGAGTATTTTTCGTGATGAAGCTGTGGTAGTGCCTGGACTTGCGGAAGTTGAATCACTCACGAAGGGGAAGTCTCCTCCCTATATGTCACATTCCATTGAGTTCACACAGACAGTTTCCCTCCCTGGCTCTAACTCTAGTCTCTAGCAGTCTCACTGTCTGGCTTTTCTATTTCCAGCAGAGGAACTTAATCATGCGCCTCAGTGTAAGATAGCCAGTGTACACACAGCAACATGCAGAACTTCATTATGAGAAACACAAGAGTAGCGGTCAGGTTCGCCACACTCTCCTCTAATGACGTTGTCAGTGCAGCACTTGTTCCACAATGATAATGATCCTCTTTTCTTTCTTTCCCCACACGTCCCCACTTTCCAACCCAGAGCTAGGTTGACGCAGCAGCGGCTGGGCAAGCCGAGTGCAATTATGTGGTGAAAAAAAGAAGCCTGGCGGTGCTAGAGAGGGCTGAATGTCCTGGATTAGACTGCAGAGACCTGAAGGAGAGCATGTGTGGCAGTAATTTAGCACATGGGTGCTTCCACTGTGGGGGTTATTGTAGCCGTCGCAGTCTGCGCAGTCGCAGTCTGAGTCCATGCAGACGCTGCCTGTGTTTTCAGTCTGACTGGCCACTAAACTCGCAACAATAGACAGCCAAATAGACCAAATCAGACCACACCTCTGCACCCGACCTTAACACAGACATACCCAAACAATTACCATACATGTGCTTGACCCTAACTCAAACAGACATTGGGAAAGCCTGACCCTAACACAAACATACCACACGTGTTTCGGACCTAAGTCAAAACACACCACAGCCCAGAGATTGTGCATGTGTTTGCCTCATAAACTTCGACAGACCACATGAGGACTTGACCTGAACATAAACAGAGAACCTGTGTCTTGACAGACCACACGGACTGTCTGAACTGCATTCAACTTTTACCACAACAAAGAATAGGCAGACTGCTGCCCTCAGTTGCTGTGGTGAGCTGTGGTGACCCCTGCCATATTTAGTGTTGCGCAACATTGTCCCTCTTGGGATTTTTAAGCGGTAACCAAAAACTGCCAAACCTGTTAGCTCTGCTATCTGTTAGCTCTACTGTCTGTTAGCACTTACATGCTGACCAGACCGCTCGCGCACGCATGTTGATTTTGTCCACCCATACCAGACGCGATCAGGACACACTGGTTGAAATATCAAAACAAACTCTGAACCAACTATATTAATTTGGGGACAGGTCGAAAAGCTTTAAACATTTATGGCAATTTAGCTAGCTAGCTTGCTGTTGCTAGATCATTTGTCCTGAGATATAAACATTGGGTTGTTATTTTACCTGAAATGCACAAGGTCCTCTACTCCACCAATTAATCCACAGATAAAAGGGTAAACCGAGTTTGTTTCTATTAATCTCTCCTCCTTCAGGCTTCTTCTTCTTCTTTGGACTTTATATGGCGGTTGGCAACCAACTTTAAGGTGCATTACCACCACCAACTGGACTGGAGTGTGGACCTCAGTTCATCTTTCAATCACCCACGTGGGTATATGCTCCTAAAAACCAATGAGGAGATGGGAGAGGCGGGACTTGCTACGCAGACGCGGGCGAGCAGTGTGGGTGCAATGATTGAATAACATTTCTGTGTACATTTATTTTGCAACGCTCGCGCACGTGACGCGGGCGTTGTGGTCAGCATGTTACTGCTGTCTGTTAGCGCTTACTGCTGTCTGTTAGAGCTTACTGCTGTCTGTTAGCGCTTACTGCTGTCTATTAGCGCTTACTGCTGTCTCACTCACTGTCCCGATTGTACTGACACTCTCTGCATCCTGTGAAGAGCAAAATGGACAGACACCTGCTTGTGGCAGGAAAATTAGTCATTGTTTCAGGGAAATAACAAGAAGTGTGAACTTGATTGCAAAGTATTTCAAAGGATGTCCTTATACTGAGGGGAAATTAAAGGGTGTGGAGGAGGATTGTGCCAAAGAGCAAGGGTTGAACAGAAGCTATATGATAGACATGAAACAGCCTATCACAGCCTGACCCTGTTCAAAAGTCAGAGCAACTCGTATCGGTTAGCCACAACGTGTTACTGCCATTGTCCCGTGTAGCTCAGTTGGTAGAGCATGGCGTTTGCAATGCCAGGGTTGTGGGTTTGATTCACACGGGTGGCCAGTATGAAAATGTATGCACTCACTAACTGTAAGTCGCTCTGGATAAGAGCGTCTGCTAAAATGACAAAAAATAAAATGTTAAACGTCCTCTGCTTGTATGGAATCGTTTCTCCTTGGTACAGTCCACTCAAAAAGTCTCCAAAGACTTCAGTCAGGTTTCTTCTGCCAAGAAAAGAATGGAGATAGTATTATTTAATTTTTTTAAAGCTTCCCATAGTAACTGTCTGCCATTCCAACCCTTCCCTTCCTGTCACTCACTGTGCTGGAAAATCTGACTTTGTCAGGGATCAAAGCCCACTGAAAGAATAAGCATCAGCCAGCCACATTCTGATGCATGGTTTAGTGAGGAACAAAATGTTACTGTTATTTGTTTGTCCAAGTTAAGTCCATCTATCTTTATTTTTAATCCTACTGACCTTGGTAAATCATGACTCACTGAGTTGACTTGACACACTGTAGTGGTTTTGAGTGAACCTTTTTTAAAGGCGTTTTTGTGACTCACTCGAAGAGCTATAACTAGCCATAGAAATATCACAAGGATACAGCTGGGCTGAACTTACCTTGACCTACGTTTCCTGTCAGTCAACTGTAAAATAAGAAACTAGGGGTCTGTAAACTGGTAGTGAGTATCTGATCCGGGAGGGCCAGGGCTGACATCATGGAAGGGATGATACATTGTCAGGATTTGTCACGGCTTTACAGTGGGAAAGGGAAGAAGACGCTTGTGTTAAATCAAAAGATGGGAAGCCACTAGAGCCCAATGAGGAAAAATAACATTCATCACAATGACTTTTTACCGACCATCTAAAAACCATGCAGGGAAGAGGACTTGGTGTAGTATGAGATGACACCCATGGCTCTGTGCTCAGAGCTACATGTAAACCACCTGCTGTTTCATTTTCAAATAGCAGCATATCTTCATCTGACAAGAGAAGGGATCCAGTTAAAGCTCTGTTTCAATATCTATTTGTTAAATGGTTATCGTGCTGTAGGAAACTGCCATAGCGTTCTATAATGAGGTGGTTACCCAGCTGCTTTGTTCAGGAGATAACAGATACTTACTGCGTTTTAACCCCATTCATTCAAAATGGTTGTGTGTGTCTTCATGACAGACTGTCCTTTTTGCTGAGTATAATTTTTTGAAGTTAAACGGTTTAGGTTTCCTAGATCCTTAAGCTTGAAGAAAATCCCTCTGTTTTTTTCTTCTTCTTTTTCTCCTCTGCAGTACGGCCTCCAGAAATATACCCGGCAGAAACAGACAAGTCTGTTAGCTAACCGCATGAGCAGAGTTGGTCCAAAGAACAAGGTTGACTGACCCACCATGGGGCTCTCCCATATCTCCACACACAGCTTCTTATTCTCCTCTTTTTCCATAATACTTAGACTCATAACACTTAGCATGTGACTACATAGGCAAGTATTTTATAGACTTGACTCCACATGAATACAAGTGTAATAAGAAATCACGTTCTAGCCTATGCTAGATTTTGTACAGTTGGCCCCGCAATGCTGTGCCAGCTATGGTTATCCTGCGCAGAACTGGGCCCTAGTACTGCAGTATTCCTGGCTATAGGCTACTGTCCTGTGTGACCGGCATGCCATCTTGTAAGAATGCTATACCAGTCTTCATAGCAGGACCTTGTACACTACAGGGAGAGGGAAGCGGCAGCATTCCCTCAGTGCCTCATTAGGCCATGGCAGGGAGAATGAGGAAGAGGAGGAAGGAAGAAGAGGGAGGGTGGTTGGTTGGGGGGCAGAGGAGGAAGCTCCATAGGTATCAGGAGGGCGGGAATCTCTGGAGACAATCAAGCGAGGAGCATCCAATTTTTTTCATAGCAACCAATTTGGGCAATTGTTAGTCAGGGGAAGAGGTAGGCTAAAGGGGATCAACAGACCATTGGTCTCTCACTAACTCACTCACACACACTCACTCTTTTCCTAATTTTCTCTCTGTTTCTTAAAACCTCCTTCCCTCTCCTCGCTATCAGTGGAGATCTAGATCCATTCTCTTCCCCCCTCAGTTTGAAGCTATGATCAGATGGCTTGTACGGCGCGGTCGGGTATTCCCCCGATGCCTTTCTTTGCTGCTGGATCTGCTTGTGGTTTACAATCGTCAAACTGACACTTCTTTAAGGGGAAAGGAGATCAAACGCATGCCTCGGAGCCTGATACGAGCATGAGAAGCTTTACCACTGAGAGAAGTGAAAGGTGCAATGGGGAAGTCTGACTGTGCATCGACACACTTTGTCAGCTCGTTTTTATTAGAACATAAACCATGCTGTTATAGTTTGGGATGCTATATGCTTCTATGTGGTGTTTGTACGAAGGCGAGTCCGAAATGGTTGATTCACAGAAATCGGCTTTCCCAATGTTTTTTGGCTGATAATACACATTAAATGCCAGACACGTCACTGCGATTCTGAACGCTCCACTAAGATCCTATCAACCTTGCTGCAAATCTTCAAGTCAATCTTCAGTGGGGAGATATGTATTGAATTCAAACATGGTAACTGCAATAAAATTCTCCAAAACAGTCAAACCGCAGTCAAAACCATCCATCTCTGTCAGAACTTCCGTCTTTAGGTCAGGAGCTACGAGAAGGAAGTGGTAGCTATTTGATTTGTAGGTAGCAAAGAAGGAAAACAAGAGGAGAGTGTGAGAAGGGGGACGAGCGGTTCATTGTTAGCGCTTTGAAGGACTCAGACTGCCTACAGCCATGCCTCCAGAGCAGTATGGAGCCACCGTATGTCTGCATGTGGCCTGGCTCCTGCCTTAGAAGGCCTCTTATAAGGCAGGGCGACCAGAAGCCATGCGTGTGTGTGAGAGTGAGTGCTACCTGTGTGTGTGTAAACGCACTCCCACAAAGCAAACAACCTCCACCTCACCGCTAGAATCCCCACAGGAAACGACCCCGGGCACTGCGATACGTGGCGCACTCCCTGGCCACCTTGCCTCTCAGTGGACTGGAAATGGGGCAAGAGGGCACGGCTGCCTTGTGGCGCACAGACTTAGAGCCGCACAAAGTGTGTGTGTGTACATAGTCTACATGTATGTTTGTGTGTACGGCATGTCGCGTGTGTATGTCAGTGTATATTCTCATCCTGGCACTGTCGCAGGCTTCCCAACACCCAGCCAAGGATTGATTCTGAAAAATACACTTTGATCTCTCTCCGTTCCCGCTTTGAGGGCTCAGTCTCTCCACCCTGCATAAACCCCATGTCCATAGAGATTCTGTCAGATGTTATTTAAAGCCATCTCCTCTCCGTGCCCAGCCTTGTTTGTCCCTGTGTGTTGCTATAGATGTTAGATGGTGTCGGTGTCTGCCTATACCGCAGTGACCTAGTGCTGACAGATAGCTCTGGTAGGCTCAGATGTGTTCTCGTGTCGAGGTGTCTAATGTGATCACTGATAACAGAGTCACCTGTGGATGCATATAAAAGGTTTTTCTCAGTCTTCCACCTAGCTCAGTTCTCTCTTTTTACCTGCCTGGTGGTGAATAGTTCTGCCTTTGATCCACAGATTCACAGAAACAGTCAATTCTCCTGAAAAGCATCAGCCGTCAACTGCCTCTCAACAAAGGTTGAGAGAAGTTAAATTGTCTTTCTATCCTTGCACTGCCCTTGGAGTGTTGGAGTGTTTTGACTTGTGATAATGGAGAAAGTGTAGAAATGTTCTAGAGTTGCAGCACCCACTTGAAGAATGTTGTCTGTGATAGTGCCATGTATTTTGCAATCTGCTTGTCAGTGTACCCCACTACTACTCTCTGCCTTGCTTAAGTGTCACTGTGCTGTGTCACAATGACCTCGGTCTCTGACACTGACTGTCCTGTGTCACTATGGGTCTCTGACTGCCTTGTGTCACAATGACTCTCCGACTCTGCACTGTGTCACTCTATGACTCTGTATTGGGTTACTATGACTCTCCCAATGTCATATGACTCTCTCTGACTTCACTATGCCCATTGCCCTGCACAATATAATCAAATATGTAGTTGTGTAGCACGTGTATATCCTCAGTCCAGACTGAAATGACGCCATGCCGAGGTTGAAGCAGTTCATTCTCTTTGATGGTGAACAGAGCAATATTATGGTCCAAAGCACTGGGACCACTGCCATTTTGGGCAAGAGCGCTCTGCTGTCATTTGGTTTCATATCGGTCACTGAAAATGAGCCCCTTTCTCTCCTCATGCGTAATTGCGTGAAGCAGTTCACATGCCTTAATTCCATGTCTCCCAGCTCTGAACTGGCCACGGTCGGTAATGCTTATGCGGTGACTGTTTTCATTACATAAGCAGACTAGCGAGCGAGATATGTAATTTTCTCTTTTTTGAGACTTCCCGTTTTGCTTCCATGGACACAAAATCCAGGGCGATGAGAGAATACTTGATGTGAGGGGATTGGGTGCAGCTGAACTGCTGCTGCTATTCGCTAGGCCCAGGCTCTTCAGTCCCAGGGAACATGTCTGTCGACACAAGATCTCTCGAATGATCTCTCGAAGTCCGACCATCTGTAGATAGTCGTTCTCCCAGGCTTCCTCTCTCTCTCTGTATATGTTTTCAGGCTCGGGGGTTGTGTATAAAAGGACTTTCAGACTGATTACGTTGGTTACGGTCACAGTTTTTCTGGTAATGCTGCTCAGCTCAGCGTTCATGCTGATTAGTCATTCTGATTTACGACTTTCTGTTTATTTGCAAACGGTTCCATGTATTCCTTCATTTGAACTCCATTCCACTGATGTAACCTGCCTTGGATAAGGTAACTTTTATGTACCGCCTCGAGTCGATCACATGAAAATGGCCTATATATATATATATATATATATATATATATATATATATATATATATATGGCAGTCAAACGATAGAAATACAGTGGTGTCGACAGCTGCAGCCTTTTTTTTCATCCCCTTAGCGTGGGGATGTGTTTGGCGTGTGTGTATGTCAGGGTTTCCGTTAAGAAAATGTGGCACCGGACATCAGTATTTTAATTTACCAGACATTTGAGAAATCTACCGGACCCATATATGCATTGGGTGCGTAACCTGAATATGGCGTCCACCCACGGTGCTCAGAATGACAGAAATCACATTTTTGTTTATGGTAATTCATCTTAACAGAACATGCAAGTCGAGGATGCAATGACTTGCGTCCTTACCGAATTCCAATGGCACTTTGAAGATGTTAGAATAACTGTCCACATTTACATTTCCTCAGCCAACAAGAGAAGTAACGAACAGCAAAATCACTAGCCTCAGATCTACTATCCCCCATAGTTTACCTATTCTATTGGTCAGCTTGTCGAGAAAGAAATGGCCTATTCCAAACACTCTGGGACAGTTGTGGGGGGCATAGATGATTTGGAGGTGACATAGAACAGACATGCTGTTGTCTGTATTAGACTATGAAATATATTCCCAAATAACTGTATTCCCCAAAAAAAGAATCTAATTTAGCTGTGTGCACTGAACTGACATGCATGATTGTTGTTGACACTCAGATAAAGGGAATTAAATACTCAGACAGCGGCGTGTAGCCTACTGTAGCTGCTGGCAATGTAATTCAAAGCCTATACTTTATCACTCAGGATGTAACTTTCCAGTGCTACTATTTTTGCCATGTAATGTTGTTATTAAAACAAAATCATACAACCCCATAGTAGAATAGTTTACCTATTTACCTAGTCGGCTTGTTGTTGTCTGTTCTATGCAAGATAAATATTCCTCTCAAGTATAGAACATGTATGCACTCACTAACTGTAAATCGCTCTGGATAAGAGCGTCTGCTAAATGACTAAAATGTAAGGCACATTCAAATTGCGAGAGACATAGGAGGGAAACATTTATTCTGCAGTCAATGCACAACTATTCTTAATGAAATCGCGGGAAAACCCTTTTGAAAGCAGTTTAAACAATGTATTTTGAAGCAATTTTTGGCATTTGTAAAAAATAAAAAATAAAAGAAATAAGGGATCCCAGTTTTGCTACAACTTTATTTCTCTATTCCTTCAATTGCGCGTGGCATTGTTTTACAAATGCAGATTTACAACCGGAGTTTCAAGCATGGTTTAGGCCCAGCTGCTCAACAGAGCTCTTAAAGGGGCAAAGTCGTCTTAAAAGGGCAATGACATACTTTGTAATATAATTTATTTTTCAAATAATTATCAATAACAACAATCCGGATGTGGTGTCCAATGGGTTCAATGCAGATGGTCAAACCCCATGCTTCAGCCTATGTACATTTTATAGCCACTATGCTTCATCAGTTGGACTACAGGTGATAATGCTTATTGGTAATAGCCCATCTGATAATAGACCATGACTAGGCTGAATGCATGGTCCAATATGTTAAAATAATTTACACATTTTGACCAATATGTTATTGGGCCTATTTCTGCAGGTGGAAATTATTTTATAGATGGTGTCAGCATCATATTATTTTTTTGAAGACATCAGAACTGAGCTTCTCAGTCCTACATAAAAATTATCCCGTGGGGGACACTGGACCCCCCCTAAGCCAGGGGACTGGAATTGGTCAAACTCGCAGTTTAATACATTAACAAAATGATCCTCTTTCCCTAAAAGCATGATGGTCATGACTTTCTTACATTAAAGTGGAGGTTAACTGCACTGACTCCATCTAGCACTGACCCTACGCACACTATATATACAAATCATATACACACTCACACACACTACATTGACACTCCCACACAAAACCCACACACATTCACAGACACTAAATACGCACTCACACACAACACACACGCAGACCGACACAACACAAACACACATGCATACACATTACACACACACACTCACTTTTACACATAATTTACTGCTGCTCTGTTCTTTATTTTACTCTTATTATAATCTATCCTGATGCCTAGTCACTTTACCCTGCCTTCATGTACATACACTATATATACAAAAGTATGTAGACACCCCTTCAAATTAGTGGATTCGGCTATTTCAGCCCCACCTGTTGCTGACAGGTGTTTAAAATCGAGCAATCATGCAATCTCCATTGACAAACATTTGCAGTAGAATGGCCTTACTGAAGAGCTCAGTGACTTTGAACGTGGCACTGTCATAGGATGCCACCATTCCAACAAAACTGTTTGTAAAATGTCTGCCCTGCTAGAGCTGTCAACTGTAAGTGCATGTTATTGTGAGGTGGAAACGTCTAGGAGCAACAACGGCTCAGCCGCGAAGTGGTAGGCCACACAAGCTCATAGAACAGGACCGTCGAAAAATCGCCTGTCTTCGGTTGCAACCCTCACTACCGAGTTCCAAACTGCCTCTGCAAGCAACGTCACCACCAGAACTGTTCGTTGGGAGTGTCATGAAATGGGTTTCCATGGCCAAGCAGCCGCACACAAGCCTAAGATCACCATGCGCAATGCCAAGCGTCGGCTGGAATGGTGTAAAGCTCGACGCCATTGGACTCTGGAGCAGTGGAAAACGCGTTCTCTAGAGTGATGAATCCAGCTTCACCATCTGGCAGTCTGACGGACAAATCTGGGTTTGGCGGATGCCAGGAGACGCTACCTGCCCCAATGCATAGTGCCAACTGTAAAGTTTGGTGGAGGAGGAATAATGGTCTGGGACTGTTTTCATGGTTCGGGCTAGGCCCCTTAGTTCCAGTGAAGGAAATCTTAACGCTTCAAGTTTTAATGTTACATGCACAAGTACAGTGAAATGCCTTTCTTTCAAACTCAGAAACCCAACAATGCAATATTCAATAACTATGTATTACTAGGAAAAAAAACACGCGAAATAAGAATATGAAATATGAAATACACAATTAAGCAAGCATACTATATACAGGAAATATTTAAAAAGTCAGTTCCAATACCATATTTACATGTGCAGGTATACTGGCGTGATGGAGGTAGATATGTATAGGGGTAAGAGGACTAGGCAACAGAATATAAGACGGCATACAATGACATTCTAGACGATTCTGTGCTTCCAACTATAGTGGCAACAGTTTGAGGAAGGTCCTTTCCTGTTTCAGCATGACAATGCCCTCGTGCACAAAGCGAGGTCCATACAGAAATGGTTTGTCGAGATCAATGTGGAAGAACTTGACTGGCCTGCACAGAGCCCTGACCTCAACCCCATCGAACGCCTTTTGGATGAATTGGAACGCCAACTGCGAGCCAGGTCTAATTGCCCAACATCAAGTCCCCGCAGTAATGTTCCAACATCTAGTGGAAAGCCTTCCCAGAGGAGTGGAGGCTGTTATAGCAGCAAAGGGGAGACCAACTCCATATTAATGCCCTTCATTTTGGAATGAAATGTTTGACGAGCAGGTGTCCACATACTTTTGGTCATGTAGTGTATCTACCTCAAATACCTCGTACCGCTGCACATTTGATCTGGTACTGTATACAGCTTCATTCTTGTGTATTTTATTTTATTCCTCGTCTTACTATTTTATTTTTACTGCATTGTTGGGAAGGGCTCGTAAGCAAGCATTTCATGGTAAACCCTCTATCTGTATGCTGTGCGCGTGTGATAAATAACATGCATAACCAATATACACGCGGCAATTTAATAGACAAACCTATAGACAAATAAGAATGACCGGTCAAATGCATTTCCATCGTCTGGTATTTCCATCAATGAATAGTCCAAAAATATTTAATTCGTAATGGGATTATAAATTTTTTTGGGAAGATTGGCCAGCGGCAATTTTAGTTATCAGCTTTACAATTTTTTTAGCGGCCAAAAGCCGGCTATTACCGTCTAATGGAAACCCTGTGTGTGTGTGCTTGTGCGTGCGTGCGTGCTGTTCGATGAGCCTCTTAGCGTGTGTGTTTATCCGTGGGCACAGGACATGAATATTTGTACATAGACGTGTGCGTGTTTGTTTGAGTTTGAGTTTGTCCTTGTCTCAGGCTCACTCTGTGTACTGTATGTATATAGAAGAGCCCTTGGTCCCCCCCCCCTCCTTCCGCCCATCATGTTTGTCGGCTGGTGTGTCGGCCGGTCGTTTGGAGGCGAGGTCACAAGATCAGAGAGAGCAGGTGGTCGCTGCCTAGTTTAGCCGAGGTGTACCCGGCCCCTCCCCAGAGCAGAGGTCAAAGAGCGAGCCAGGAAAAGGCTGCTGGCGGACTGCCAGAGACATTCCGGCGTTCCTCTGTCGTCTAAATTGGAGGCAAAATGGTGGCCCCCTGATGATCAATGTGCTGCATGCAGCGTTATTTTAACAAGGTGACTGAAGGGAGCAAAACTGGCCTGACCGGGGCACACGGACAGCAGTCCAAAAATGACACACAACAATTTTTTTGTAACATTTTACAAAGTGGGCTTAGAATCTGTTATTTTGATTAGTCTTCAGTGAACTGTTACGCAAACTATTGTCATCACTGGTTCATTTATTTCACTTTCCTAGTCCTCGTCATCCCTTCTGGGCACATAAGGCCACACAAGTCCTCTCTTCGTTGCTATAGGACCTATTTCCCTTTGAAAGGCACGAGGAACACTAACATCTTGTTCCAACAAACAAGTTCTCTCATAGTTACGTAAACATAGCAAAGCCCTATTCAGGCACTTGAAGGTAGGGTATGCTAAGGTATGCGCCTGATGTTTCTCTGTGTTTGCAGTCTGAAGGGGAGTGACTGAATGATTTATAAGGCTGATGGTCGGCCGCATCGGAGCAGGCATACTTCAGCGAATAGCTAGACTCTCAGCTCAGGCAGGATGCCATGCCAGCATCGCCAGGTTAACGTCATCATCTGCACAATCCAACTGACAGAGGGGCCAAAGACATTGATGCTGAATGGATTGAATATGATTTTGTGAGGGGAAGCGTTAAGACTCTGAACCTGCGAGAAGGACTATGGTTTGTCTAACCAGTAAATGTTTGTGTCGCAGACACACTTCTGTTTGGACATGAATGTAAGTCCATTGCTGTGCGGCAGCCAAAGCCTATCTGTCTGTTAGTGTGTGTGTGTGCTGCAGTAGGACTATTTGAGGTAGGTGGGAGTCAGTGTAGCGGGTTAGTGGCTGAAGGGGTGCGAAGGTGGAAATTAAGTGCGCCGAACAGCCGCTGCAACGGAGCGTGTAGAATGACTTTTCCACGGCGAGGAGGAAAGGAGAGCGCTGGGATGAAGAAAGGGGGGGGGGGAGAGAGGTGGGATTGAGGGAGAAAGGTCAGGACTATTGGGTGTGTAGTGGCAGACTAATTGATCAGCTTTTACACATCGAAGCTGTGACACACACAGAGTACA